>NW_022681469.1:150290748-150590980 GCF_009764315.1 Trachypithecus francoisi | reverse complement strand
CATACTGAAGTACAGCACTTCAACTATCATCTGGCTAAAATGGACTGATCATTTCCCTCATTCCAGAAACCTTTTCTATTAAATAATAATGTTGACAACAATAGGTCTTGCACATACTGCATGGATGTACCTGCTATCTCCTACTTTGTACTTAATTTGTGTTGTTTTGTTTACAGGAACCTAAGATTAGGGCTATCACCATTTCACTACATTTCGAGATCCCCTTTTCTGGCATTAATTGCTATCTTTAGCTGGTTTTCATCCAGGAATATAATCACCAAATCTATTTTATCATAGTACTTGATTAAAAACTAAGTAAGGCAAATGCAGTATGAAAATCCTTCAACATTAATCTGAACCATCTACCACCACTCAACATCTCCAAAATTGTATCCCCAAATTACTCATGTCTACTCTAGTCCCTTCGTTATACCTAGTCACTCCATTTTTTATTAATATCCTATTTTATCGTATTTTAGAACCCAGAGTTCCCTAATAGTACTGGTGTCAAATTGCAAAGCAAAATATTTTTTTTGGTCCCCATTTTCAATCTTTCCTGGCTTCAACTCACATATATTACATCTAGTTTTCCCTCTACAACAGTTGCATTCTCTTACCTGTGTTCAGGTCCACACCCACAAGCTGACCTGATTCTGAATGTTCTGCTTGAATTTTAACTAATGTTTCCTGAAGGTCAAAACCAGAGTTCTGAGCAAGAACCTAAAGTAAACAAATTCAATTCTTGAGAAACCAGGAATAACTGATAGTAAAAAAAAAAAAAAAAAAAAGATAAGAAAAAAAAAGAAAATCTTGGCTTGGTGCAGTAACTCACGCCTGTAATCCCAGCACTCTGGGAGGCCATGGCAGGTGGATCACCTGAAGTCGGGAGTTCGAGACCAGCCTGGCCAACATGGTGGAACCCCATCTCTACTAAAAATACAAAAAAAAAAAAAAAAAACCACAAAAACCTAGCTGGGTGTGGTCACAAGTGCCTGTAATCCCAGCTACTTGAGAGGCTGAGGCTGCAGTGAGCCGAGATCGCACCATTGCACTCCAGCCTGGGCAACAAGAGCAAAACTCCGTCTCAAAAAAAAACAAAAAAATCTCATTGCTGAAGACAGAACATTTATGCTCCCTTCAGAGAATAACCAGACACAAGTTACTGATCAATTCTCTCATCTACCTCAAACCCAGCAGCAATATACCAGTCATAAATTATACCTCAAATTAGTATATAATAGAAAATAGTATCAGTTTAAAACAAAAGCAAAAAGCAAGTTTGTACTCAAGTATAACCCCTAATACTGCAAATATTAAACTACAGGTTATCTCTTGTTATCTGAAATGTCAGTTATTCAGGCCTCCCAGAGAAACCAAATACATTTGGATGATGAGGAATATCTGTTCTAGAGTCAGGAAGAAAACTGATCAAACTTGCTTATCCAAAATCCACACTATCAATAAAGGCTACATCATCAAAAAGGTTTGATCAGCTAAATCTTTTGGAAGATTGACTGTTAAAAGCGTGCACACCTTGGGAATAATGAGCAATGCATCAGCAAATGCTTGGACTCCAAGCTGTGCCCTGCCCTTTACACTGGGCTTATATTTAATCAGGGCTTCTGCCATTGCCACTTCCACAGCACCAGCACCTGGAACCACACAGCCTGTTGAATGGGGGAAAAGGAAAAATGCTAAGAAAACTGCAGAACTAATTATGAACAACAACTAAAATACACATATGAAAGCCATTAATTTCTTACAAATTTACTATGACAAAATACAAGCGACTAACATATCAAATAGGAGAATATTTCAACAGAATGGCTTCACTAGCCGCTGGCAGCTCTTTCAACAGATCAGTATTATTTCATTTATCTGTATTCACCTTTAATAATGATATGCTATGAAAAATCTTAGCATACCACTGGCCATTCTAAAGGGAAGACTGCTTTTGCATGGTGTCTGGCTGTGTAAACTACTGATAAAAGAACACAGTATTCGGCCATGCCTTTCAGACCAGCAAAACAATATAATAGGGCCAGGCGCGGTGGCTCAAGCCTGTAATCCCAGCACTTTGGGAGGCCGAGACGGGCGGATCACGAGGTCAGGAGATTGAGACCATCTTGGCTAACACGGTGAAAACCCGTCTCTACTAAAAAAAATACAAAAAACTAGCCAGGTGAGGTGGCGGGTGCCTGTAGTCCCAGCTACTCGGGAGGCTGAGGCAGAAGAATGGCGTAAACCCGGGAGGCGGAGCTTGCAGTGAGCTGAGATCCGGCCACTGCACTCCAGCCTGGGTGACAAAGCGAGACTCCGTCTCAAAAAAAAAACCAATATAATAGAATTGAAATATGGTGAGGATCTTACCATCATCAATAGCATTTTTGACAGCCCTCAAGCCATCCCTCACTGCATCTTTGATCTGAGTGAGTGTGTGCTTATTTGGTCCTTTGATCAATAATGTGACAGAACGAGGGTTGTTACATTTCTCAATAAAGGTGAACTTCTCTTCTCCCTATGTGTAGAAAAAATATGATTTTCAAAAACAGGATTTGTGCAGAGTGAAGACAGAAGAGGGACTTACAGAGAATGACAAGCAGCATATTAATAAGGAACAAACTTGATCACATTAAAGCAAATTATCTCCTTTTGAAAAATCACATATAAAAGAAATGGGATTTTCCCCATCAATGGCTTCCCATTACTACAAATAAACCTTCAAATTGTATATAAACAAAAATCTGATCCTGAATTTCAATTAATTTTTCTGCTCAAGACTTCATGAACACAGTGGCTCATGCCTGTAATCTCAGCACTTTGGGAGGCTGAGCGTGAAGGACAGCCTGAGCCCAGGAGTTTGAGACCAGCCTGGGCAACACAGTATGAACTTGTTTCTACAAAAATTACCAAAAAAAAAAAAAAAATTAGCCAGGGATGGTAGCACACATGTCTGTGGTCCATTTGCTCAGGAGCCTGAAGAGGGAGGATCACTTGAACCCAGGAAGATGAGGCTGCAGTGAACTGTTATCACACCACTGCACTCCAGCCCGGGCAAGAGTGAGACCTCATCTCACACAAACAAAAATAATTTATGAGCTAAAAGGTTTTATTACCTTGAAGAAGAAAATACACTTACCAATGTATACTCATACACAAGTCCTGCATGTCCCAAGCAGTCAGGACTTAGGTCGTCAAAAGAATTCAGGGCTACCCCACCACAAGCAAGAGTCAGCCTGAAATAGCATTTTAAGGGAGATGGATAAGCAATGTTACCAGTGAATTTCAAAGACAAGACCAGTAATTTTTAGGAAGGAATTTTCCAGAATTACACACAAAATTACATTTCAAAATGTACTTTAATCTAAGCCTTTCCATTTGCCATCAACCAGCTGAAAACTAGTATTTTCTCTTAACCCTCCATTTAAACCACTCTCCCCAAGTCAGCAAATGAAATCAAAGGTGGACAAGAACTCTTTATTAGCCAGGCATGGTAGCTCACACCTGTAATCCCAACACTTCGGGAGGTTGAGGTGGGTGGATCACTTGAGGCCAGGAGTTTGACAACAGCCTAGCTAACACGGCAAAATCCCATCTCTACTAAAAAAACACAAAACAATTCAGTGGGCATGGTGGCAGACACTTGTAATCCCAGCTACTCGGGAGGTGGAGAATCCTATGAACCCAGGAAGTGGAAGATGCAATGAACCACTGCACAACAGGGCAAGACTGTCTCAAAAAATAACAATAAAATTAAAAAAAATTTTAAAAAGCTTCTTATTGTGGTGAGCTCTTTGGGAAAAAGTATACTGAATCAGAGACAAAAAGTAAAATAATGTTTACAAGGGGCAAGGGGGAGGGAGAAATGGGGAGTAACTATTTAATGGGTATACGGTTTCAGTTTGTGATTATGAAAAAAGTCCTAGAGATGGACAGTGCTGACGGGGTGCACAATGTGAATATAGTTAATGACAATTCATTGTACATTTGAAAAACCTGAAAATAAATTGTAAGGAAAAATAATCCCAATTCACTTGCAAAATGAGTAAAAGTCAAATTACTCAGATACCTCTCCATATTTCTCCTTTTAGCTCTGCGCAGAGCAACTATGCCTTCTTTTGAAAGAGCATCTAAGGAAAAGGGGTCAATTCCCTATAACAAAAATAAAAATTAATTTCAACATCTTCCACCTTAAAAGCAAAAAGGATGATACATACTATTTATACATTGGGTTTTCATTCTCACCTTTTGATTAATAACAACAAATCCTTTATCTGAATCACCACAGACTTTCCTTTTCAGTTCTATTATTTTTTTAACTTTATCTTCAATGAATTTTCTTTCAGCTTTTACGAGTTTTTCTCTCTCTTCTGCACTTTTGTAAAAAAAGCCAGAACTCACTTCTCTATTAAGGAAAAAAAAAGGTTACAGAAAGCAAGGAAACATTAAGAAAGTAGCTTCTGACACTGGTTTAGTCCTAAGATTTAACAGTTCACTGAGCTCCAATCCTGTCCCTTATACATCTTCAGAGACTATTTCCTATAACTCTCCCAAACCAATTTGAGGATTATTGTCCTTACAGTGGGAAACGAAGTTTCACAAAAAAGTAACTCGCCTAAAATACGAAGCTCCTCCATTTCACTGTTAAGGGGCTATAAACTTAAGTTTTTTCATATTCTAATGACATGTTACAAGTGAGGATGTATGCATCCTCTACCCTTTTTTTCTATCAGGATGCTATGCTCCGTGATCCAAAACAAGTCCTCTGATTAAGCTGTTCAAACACACAAAAAATTAGTTATTGATTTTCACATGGGTGTATAATATGTTAAACACTGAACTAAGAAGGTATTGATATTTCATGCAGTCACACTTCTTTTTTTTTGAGACGGAGTCTCGCTCTGTCGCCCAGGCTGGAGGGTAGTGGTGTCGTCTCGGCTCACTGCAAGCTCCACCTCCTGGGTTCACACCATTCTCCTGCCTCAGCCTCCTGAGTAGCTGGGACTACAGGTGCCCACCACCATGTCCAGCTAATATTTTTTGTATTTTTAGTAGAGATGGGGTTTCACTGTGTTAGCCAGGATGGTTTCGATCTCCTGACCTTGTGATCTGCCTGCCTCGGTCTCCCAAAGTGCTGGAATTACAGGCATGAGCCACCGCGTCCAGCCTATTTCTTGAATTACTTAAAGATCCTATGCTGTACAGCAAAGTCTGCAGAGATAGTCTCACTAGTAGGCTGTCAAACTGTGATGACGTCCTTTAAAAACATGTTTTCTGCCAAGCGCCTGTAATCCCAGCACTTAGGGAGGCAGAAGTGAGAGGACACCTTAATCCCGGGAATTTAAAACCAGCCCGGGCAACATAGGGAGACTCCATTCTCCACAAAAAAAAAAAAAAAAAAGAAAAACACATTTTCTAAGTCTTTGAAAAAAATTTTTTAAATTTCTCTACTACTTCTCATTATGCTTCGTACCTAGCAATTCAAAAAATGCCAAATGACTGATGTCATTCACTTTTCAGAATCATTCTAACTATAAGTATAACGTCACATTCACCTTATTTCAGGAGAAAATATTACTAAAAGTAAAAACAATATTCATCTAGCAATTTATCCAACTTACATCTTCAGGTAAATATACATTTTATACCCAAAGATATTTTAAAAATTGCCAACGATCTCATGCCTGTAATCCCAGCACTCTAGGAGGCCGAGGCGGGTGAATCACGAGGTCAGGAGATTAAGACCATCTTGGCTAACATGATGAAAACCCTTCTCTACTAAAAATACAAAAAAAATTAGCCAGGCGTGGTGGTGGGCACCTGTAGTCCCAGCTACTCAGGAAGCTGGAGCAGAATGACGTGAACCCGGAAGGTAGAGCTTGCAGTTGAGCAGAGATTGTGCCACTGCACTCCAGCCTGGGCCACAAGAGTGAGACTCGGTCTCAGGGGAAAAAAAAAAAAAAAAGCCAACCATATATTGTACAAAGCACCCCTAAATTTCTAAACACAGTTTATTTTTTATTTTTTTGGGATGGAGTTTCGCTGTTGTCACTCAGGCTGGAGTGCAATGGTGTGGTCTCAGCTCACTGCGACCTCCACCTCCCAGGGTCAAGCGATTCTGCTGCATCAACCTCCCGAGTAGCTGGGATTACAGGCGCGTGCCACCACGCCCGGTACGCCCAGCTAATTTTTGTAATTTTAATAGAAACGGGGTTTCCCCATGTTGGCCAGGTTGGTCTGGAACTCCTGACCTCAGGTGATTTGCCCGCTACGGCCTCCCAAAGTGCTGGGATTACAGGCGTAAGACCCCACGCCCGATCATTAGTATTTCACAGTATTCTACCACCTACCTTGTATCAGTTTCAGATTTATGTTTCATCTCCATGATCTCAATCATGAAGAGATCAATAGGTTCATCTTGTTTTTTAATGGCCAAAATGGAGTCCACTACAGCCTGCAATTGGAGAAGCATAACCATTAAGTAAATTCAATTTACAGCAGCAGAAACATGTTGCTTTTCCGAAAGCTAAAGTAGACAGTTTCATTTTACAATTATACACTGATTTAAGTCTTTTTCTATGAGCGAACAGAATGTATTATATGTAAACAGCAACAACTGAAGTAATTTACATTTCTGAAATCTCAATCTGTAATTCCCAAACATTAACATTAATTAACGTTAACATTCCTCTTGTTTTATTAAAAATACTGGCAACTTGGAAGCTTTTTTTTTTTTTTTTTGAGGCGGAGTCTCGCTCTGTCACCCAGGCTGGAGTGCAGTGGCCGGATCTCAGCTCACTGCAAGCTCCGCCTCCTGGGTTCATGCCCTTCTCCTGCCTCAGCCTCCCGAGTAGCTGGGACTACAGGCGCCCGCCACCTCGCCCGGCTAGTTTTTTTTGTATTTTTTAGTAGAGACGGGGTTTCACCGTGTTAGCCAGGATGGTCTTGATCTCCTGACCTTGTGATCCGCCCATCTTGGCCTCCCAAAGTGCTGGGATTACAGGCTTGAGCCACCGCGCCCGGCCAACTTGGAAGCTTTCTAATAACAAAATCTCCACTTTATAAATCTTTTAATGAAAGCTTCAATTTTACTTTTATAACCCGGTTACGTATACTATTATTTGAATTTCCTCATTTTAAAGACACAAATTAGGTATCATTGCCCCAAAAACGAACCTATACAGCACTTTGTAATTGAAATTGGGAATTATATTCATGTTTCTACTATCAGAGATTTTCTATATAGGTGTACTATACCAGACACAGACAACATTTAATACATACCTCTGTTAAGACATCTGCAAGTTCAGCATGAACTTTAGTACGAAGAGATGTTCTGGCCACATCTATAAGTGTTTCCCTGTCCATCTCTCTGCTTACTTTGACTTCTTCCAAAAACTGAAGGGCCTTTTCTTTTGCAGCTTCAAATCCTTCAGTGATTATTCTGGGATGAAGGCCCTACAATAAACACACATTAACACTTGCATCTTCAAGTAGGTGCAACCACAGTTCATAACAAAGTTCAGTTAATTCCTGAAGGGGTATTCTGGATCATCGTACCTTTGAACACGAGGTAATATAATGTGCTGGCTTTCTGAATACATTTAAAAGGATAAATATTCCTTTCAATGCAGAGGAGAACAGGTAATGCTCTAACACAGGGTCAAAGCCAAGGAAACTATAAAGCACACTTGGGTATTCACTGTGCAAACCACTCTGAATCATTTCAAAACCGACACTGTGTCCCAACCAACAACTCACAGATGGTAACACTATTCTATCTTTTCTTTTTTTTTTTTTTTTTTGGAGACGGAGTTTCACACTTGTTGCCCAGGCTGGAGGCAATGGCACGATCCCAACTCACCACATCCTCCGCCTCCTGGGTTCAAGCGATTGTCCTACTTCAGCCTCCCAAGTAGCTGGGATTACAGGCATGGGCCACCATGCCCAGCTAATTTTTGTATTTTTAGTAGAGATGGGGTTTCTCCATGTTGGTCAGACTGGTCTCGAACTCTCGACCTCAGGTGATCCGCCCACCTCGGCTGGGATTACGGGTGTGAGCGACCACGCTTGGCCTATTCTATCTTTTCTATAGATAATCTCAAACTAATTCACATCATTTACTAATAAAAATAAAGACTGCTCTCTTTTTCCAGGAAATTCTGACAACAGATTCATACTCACTGAGGTTTGTTTTAACCTTGGAACTAGTCAGGGCTTAAAAAAGTGGAATTTATCCAAATATAAGCTTTTGGATGCTTTTTTCCTAACAAATATTCCTAGTCCTAAACATTCCACTTTTAGATCTAAATTATTAATCTACACTAAGGACAGATACAAATCACATAGGCAATGCAACTTCATTACAAAATTATTTTCAGGCCAAGAAAGGTTCCATAACCTGTCCAAGGTCACAATTTGTTTTAGATCAGGACAAAGACCCAGATTTAAGCCCCCTAGTTCTACCGTATGGCCTCAGCTATTAACAGCACATCAATTTGTATAAATAAGTATCAGACACTTCCTATATACAATAAAATATTACAGAAACAAGAGTTGTGCATACTTCAGAAATGTAGAGATCCGCCTGTTTCAGTAGTTCTCCAATGATTAGGACATTGGAAGTTGTACCATCACCAGTTATATCATCCTGGGCTGTTGCTACCTTTGCTATTAAAGAAGCTGTTGGATGTTGAATTTGCTGAAAGTAGAAAAAGAATGAATCACTTAAAACAACATGAAGCAGTCTAAATATACCCCAAACAAAATGTAGGAAGGGCCTCTTTAAGTGCTATCTACTTGAAAAAGCTACTCAAGTGTTTGGCTACAAATTACTTCGATTAGGTATCACGCACATGCAATTATGATTGAAACGTTTTCATGTGTAACTTATTTCCCAGGTTATCTCTACTCTACAGATGAGGAAGCTTGAGGCTAAAAGTTAAGTCAAAATGACAGAGCTACCAGTTAACAGTAAAACATAATTTTACATACTTGCCTCTTTATGGCAAGTGTATGGCTCTAGTGAGAATAAGTCAGGTATCTCCTAAAGGGCACACACATCATAATTATTTTTGTAGGTTTGTAATTTTTTCAAAGAAAACTGAAAGACTTCTGGAGATTGGAGAGAAGTTCCAGTGGGAGGAGACTTCTGAGGTGGTAGGAACAATTTATTTCTTAGCTACAGCAGTGGTTGTGTGTGTCCATTTTATAATTATTTCTTAAATTGTAAATGTTCAATGTGCTTCTCTCTACTTACGCTGTATTTCTCACACACTAAAACCCAAATAATTTTTTGTTTTGTTTTGGAGACAGTGTCTGTCACCTACGTTGGAGTGCAGTGGCACAAACTCGGCTCAATGAAACCTCAGCCTCCCAGGTTCAAGCAATCGATTCTCCTGGCTCCGCCTCTGGAGTAGCTGAGACAACAGGCGTGCAGGACCACGTCCAGCTAATTTTTGTATTTTTCGTAGAGACAGAGTTTTACCATGTTGGCCAGGGCTGGTCGTGAAATCCTGGCCTCAAATGAGCCCTCAGCCTTCCAAAGTGCTGGGATTACAAGCATGAGCCACCACACCCAGCCCCCAAACAATTCTGACGTCAAGTTTAACTGTAGCTCCAGTTTTCCAACACGGGCCACTATTGAGCCCACTAAAAACAAACACTACACCTCCTAGGTTAGCAAGTCCTTACTAAAGATATTTCATTTGGATGTTGATAGCTTGGTACACTACTAGCAAAATCCTAAGTATTATTCTGAACTCAAATCAGCAGGAAATCATTTCCTGTTCTTGAACTGCTAAGTTTTGGGAATTTAGGGGATGAGTAAAACGCATACTCCCCTCAATAATCTCATATTCTCCATCCCTAAGACTTGCAAAGAGACAGATTTCAATCCCCTCCACTTGGAGATGAGACCTAACACAGAAATTGCTGTTTTAAAAAGAGAAAAACCGGCTGCGTGCGGTGGCTCACGCCTAGTAATCCCAGCACTTTCGGCGGCTGATGCGGGCGGATCACCTGAAGTCAGGAGTTCAAGACCAGCCTGGCCAACACGGTGAAATCCTCTCTCCACTAAAAATACAAAAATCAACTGGGAGTGGTGGCCCGAGCCTGCAATCCTCGCTACTTGGGAGACTAAGACAGAGGAATCGCTTGAACCTGGGAGGTGGAGGTTGCAGTGAGCCAAGATTGTGCCACCGAGCAACACAGCAACACTTCATCTAATAAAAACTAAAAAAAAAAAAAAAAAAAAAGAAGAAAAATCATTCTCATGCATTTTGCCCAAGTGATTGTGTCAACCTCTCTTAATTTTTCAAATTTTATAATAATTAACTTTAATATACAATTACAGTCCTTTAGCCCAGACTGTGAATAGCAAAAAAGCAGGGATTCAAAGGCAGAGCTGTCAGACTCCAGGCACTGTGAGTACTATTACTGGTTACATGCCACTTCTAAATGTTCTCCTACCTTGAAAACGGACACTGCAAATCTTTCTACAAAGCAAACAATCTACGGAAAATCAAGACCATTCTGACCTAGAGCAGAGCACCTCTCACCATTTCGTGAAGCAGTACATTGCCGTCTTTAGTAAGTTTGATGTCTCCAGCGCCAGAAACGAGCCTGTTTAAGGGACAGAAATGAATCAGACTGTGACTTTTTCAACGATAACTAAAAGTCCCATTAGAAAACGAGATCTTCCCAGATCTTACGGAGCCAGGGATATGGGGCTAGTTATCTCCCGAGGCTGGAGGACAGGTGTAGTGCCCACCCCGTCCCCGCAGAGATTGTGCCGAGTCCTCAGGATGCCTGGAAGCCCCAAAGGGCGGGGAACGCCGCGCTCTAGAGCCGCTTTGTTCTCCCCGGAGACGGCATCGACGCTGGAAGAAATGGCCGGGACGGTGGGGCTTAGCAGAGAACAGGGCCGACCCCGAAGGACGCGGAGAAGGGCGGCTGCGGAACTCCGAGGCGGCGGGCTCCAGCCCGCGGTCCCGGGCCAGCCAGGTGCGTGGCGGCGCGCGGTGCCCACCCGTCCCTCCCTTCAGCCCCGCCTCACATCTTCATGGTGCCCTTGGGCCCCAGGTTGGTCCTTAGCACGTCCTGTAGACCCCGCGCCGCGCTGATGTTGACCGCCAGGGCCGCCTGCGCTCGGGCCACCTCGGCCTTGGGGTTCAAGGTTTTCACCGCCGCCATCGCTGCTCCAGCGGAGGAAAAGGAAACGATGCTGAGAGCCCAGAGCCGGCGCGGCGTGGCTAGGAGGAACTATCCGGGTCTTCTGGAAAAGTCGGCGCGTCCGGCCCGCCCCCAGCGTGCCCGCGCGCCTCCGCCATTGGGCCACAGGTCGTCTGGCGCCCGTCCATTGGTCTATGGCTGCATGGCGCCTACGGTCCCACCCCTCGCGCGGCGGCCGTGGCGTCATCGCGCACGGGAGGAGCCTGTTCCCTGCCGACCGTGCTCCTTGGTTCAGGTGTCGCAACTCAGTGGGGCCCAGCTTTGTGGACCCGGAGCCCAGGACGCAGTCGGTGCTTGTGCTCCGGGGGGGCAGGGCGTAGGGTGGGCCTCCTCCCGCCTCTACTCTCGCGGTTTGCCCCTCAGTCTCCTTTCTTTGCTGCTTTTATGCCTTTTTTTTTTTTTTTTTTGAGACGGAGTCTCGCTCTGTCGCCCAGGCTGGAGTGCAGTGGCGCGATCTCGGCTCACTACAAGCTCCGCCCCCCGGGTTCACCCTTTTATGTCTTTCATTGGAGCTTTCTGGACCGTGTGCTTGATGGTGCCTTAGGTGCCGTGGGGACACACGCGAGTCTGATAAGCACCCTCCCCCGGAATCATGCGGTGCTGTGAGGCCTAGCGAAGATGAAGATAGAATGCAAGGTAGAAAGTGCTGGATACCTTTAGAAAGCTACAGAACTGGTGCGATGGGAGTTGAGACGTAAGAACCTGCCCGTCCGTAGGGCTCTGGATGCTGCTGAGGCCCGAGGCCCCCATGGCAGATTTGAAAACTCACCCTTGTAGAGTCATTCCTGCCTTTGAGAGGACTCCCTGTTAAGGTAAATTTCCAAAGAGCTCCACAGTTGTCTCCAGTATCCAGTGTCCCGCCAAATACCAGGGATTCCGTAACACGTGATATTTTACTTTATTTATTTTCTTTTTGTAGACATAGGGTCTCACCATGTTGCCCAGGGTGGTCTCAAACTTCAGAGTTCAAGTGATCCTCCCGCCTCCGCCTTCCAAAGTGTTGGGATTATAGGCGTGAGCTGCCGCACCCGGCTGGTATTTTATTTTTAATAAATAATGGGAATTGTTCTGAATTCAAAAGGCACCAAAGGGCATGTGGTGGAAATCAAATCTTCCTCCCACCTCTAGTTCAACACTAGAGGCAAAGTTACCCCCTGGATACTCTATGAATTTTTGGAATGCTTTCTGAATTTATAAACTTACGTATGAATATAATCATTTCCTCACACAAACAGCAATTCATAATACACACTGTAGGGTGTGTTATACTTTAAGTGTCTTGGAGATTGTGCCATATCAAGACTAATGGGAAGTCCTCGGTAACAGCTGCGTGACGTTCTTTGTAAGAATGACACAACTAGGGGCCAGGGCTCAGTGGCTCATGCCTGTAATCCCGGCACTTTGGGAGGCTGAGGCGGAGGCATCACTTGTGCCTGAGAGTTCAAGATCAGTCGAGGCAGCATAGCGAGACTCCATCTCTACAAAATATACAAAAATTAGCCGGGCGTGGTGCTGCACGTCTGTGGTCCCAGCTACTTGGGAGGCTGAGGTGCGAGGATCGCTGGAATCTGGGAGGCGGAGGTTGCAGTCAGCTATGATCTTGCCACTGCACTTCAGCCTGAGCGACAGAGCTGACCCTGTCTCAAAAAGAATGACACAACTAACCGGTCACCTACTGACTAATGTTTAAGTTGTTCCCAATCTGCTATTCAGGCTGCAGTGAATATCTGGATATATGATGCTTTTAGGTGGTTTGTGTATTTGAGAATCACAAAAACATCTATATATATGACTAGTAGCACTGCACAATAGAAGATTAGTTATTAGTTCCATAGGCATTACATGGTGTGCATTCAGATTTATTATAACTGCTGTTAAAAATGTTATGAGGAGGCCAGACATGGTGGTGAATGCTTGTAATCCCAACACTTTGGGAGGCCGAGGCGGGCGGATCACTTGAGGTCAGGAGTTCAAGACCATCCAGGCCAACATGGTGAAACCCCGTCTCTGTAACAATACAAACATTAGCCTAGCCTGGTGGTGTGCATCTGTGATCCAAACTACTAGGGAGGCTGAGGCATGAGGATTGCTTGAACTCAGGAAGCAGAGGTTGCAGTGAGCCAAGATCATGCCACTGCACTCCAGCCTGAGTGACAGAGCCAGACTCTGTCTCAAAAAAAAAAAAAAAAAAAAAGGCCAGCCAGGCACAGTGGCTCACACCTGTAATTCCAGTACTTCGTGAGGCCGGGTGGGCAGATCACTTGAGGTCAGGAGTTCAAGACCAACCTTGCCAACATGGTGAAACCCCATCGCTACCAAAAATGTAAAAAGTTAGCTGGAGGATGGGCGCGGTGGCTCAAGCCTGTAATCCCAGCACTTTGGGAGGCCAAGATGGGCGGATCACGAGGTCAGGAGATCGAGACCATCCTGGCTAACACGGTGAAACCCCGTCTCTACTAAGAAATACAAAAAACTAGCCGGGCGAGGTGGCGGGCGCCTGTAGTCCCAGCTACTCGGGAGGCTGAGGCAGGAGAATGGCATAAACCTGGGAGGCGGAGCCTGCAGTGAGCTGAGATCCGGCCACTGCACTCCAGCCTGGGCGACAGAGCGAGACTCTGTCTCAAAAAAAAAAAAAAAAAAAAAAAAGCTGGGTGTGGTGGCGCACGCCTGTAATCCCAGCTATTTAGGAGGCTGAGGAAGGAGAACCATTTGAATTCTGGAGATGGAAGTTGCAGTGAGCCAAGATCGTGTCACTGCACTCCAGCCTGGGCAACAGAGCGAGACTCCTCAAAAAAAAAAAAAAAAAAAAAAAAGGCCAGGCACAGTGATTCATGCCTGTAATCCCAGCACTTTGGGAGGCTGAGGTGGGCGGATCACGAGGTCAGGAGTTCGAGACCGGCCTGACCAACGTGGTGAAACCCCGTCTCTACTAAAAAATACAAAAAACAAATTAACTGGGCATGGTGGCAGGCGCCTGTAGTCCCAGCTACTCGGGAGGCTGAGGTAAGAGAATGGCATGAATCCAGGAGGTGGAGCTTGCAGTGAGCCGAGATGGTGCCACTGTACTCCAGCCTGGGCGACAGAGTGAGACTCTGTCTCAAAAACACACAAACAAAAAAAACCTAGAGGATGGGTTAATGGGTGCAGCAAACCACCATGGCATATGTATATCTATGTAACAAAACTGCACATTCTGCACGTTTCCCTGAATTTAAAGCAAAAAAAAAAAAAAGCCAGGTGTCATGGCGCATGCCTGTATTCCCAGCTACTTGTGTGGCTGAGGCAGAATTGCTTGAACCCGGGAGGCGGAGGTTGCAGGGAGCCAGAATCGCAGCACTACACTCCAGCCTGAGTGATAGAGCGAGACCCTGTCTCAAACATAAAAAGGCCGGGCGCCATGGCTCAAGCCTGTAATCCCAGCACTTTGGGAGGCCGAGGCGGGCGGATCACAAGGTCAGGAGATCGAGACCATCCTGGCTAACATGGTGAAACCCCGTCTCTACTAAAAAATACAAAAAACTAGCCGGGCGAGGTGGCGGGCGCCTGTAGTCCCAGCTACTTGGGAGGCTGAGGCAGGAGAATGGCGTGAACCCGGGAGGCGGAGCTTGCAGTGAGCTGAGATCTGGCCAGTGCACTCCAGCTTGGGTGACAGAGCAAGACTCCGTCTCAAAAAAAAAAAACATAAAAAGAATTTGTGAAAAACAGTAAGAAGAATTCCCATACTCTACCCACAGATCCCTCTATTGTAAACATCACATTTAACCCCGGAATAAGAAATTAACATTGATGTAGGATCCAATCTATAGATTTCATTCAAATTTTGCTAATTATAACATGAATGTTCTATCTCTGGCCCAGGATTCTATTTATCCAGAATTACTCTTCACATTTAGTTGTCACATTCTTCAGTCTGGAACAGTTCTGCAATTTTTCAGTCTTTAATGATCTTGGCATTTTTTTTGAGTACTGGCCTGTTATTTTACAGACTGTTCCTTACTTAAGGGTTATTTGATGTTTCCTTATGATTTTTTTTTTTCAAATTTTTTAAAGATGGAGTCTCGCTCTCGCTCTTTTGCCCAGGCTGGAGTGCAGTGGCGCTATCTCTGCTCACTGCAGCCTCTGCCTACCGGGTTCAAGTGATTCTCCTGCCTCAGCCTCCGGAGTAGCTGGGATTACAGGCACCCACCACCATGCTGGGCTAATTTTTGTACTTTTAGTAGAGATAGGGTTTCGGCATGTTAGCCAGGCTGGTCTCAAACTCCTGACCTCAGGTCATCTACCTGCCTTGGCCTCCCAAAGTGCTGGGATTACAGGCGTGAGCCACTGCGCCTGGCCTGATGTTTTCTTATGTTTAAATGCAGGTTATGGCCGGGTGCAGTGGCTCACGCCTGTAATCCCAGCCCTTTGGGAGTCCAAGGCGGGTGGGTCATGAGGTCAAGAGATTGAGACCATCCTGGCCAATATGGTGCAATCCCGTCTCTACTAAAAATACAAAAAATTAGCTGGGCATGGTGGTGCACGCCTGTAATCCCAGTTACTCAGGAGACTGAGACAGGAGAATCACTTGAACCCAGGAGGCGGAGGTTGCAGTGAGTCGAGATCACGCCACTGCACTCCAGCCTGGGCTATAGAGCAAGACTCCGTTATCAAAAACAACAACAACAACAAAAAAAAAAACAGGTTGTTCCTTTTTGGCAAGAACACCAGAGAATGTGTCCTTTTCAAGGCATCATAGGAAGAGTCACATGATGTCAGTTTTTCTCGTTCCTGGTGATGTTAACTTTGTTCACTTGGTTAATGTTTGCCAGATTGCTCTACTTTAAAGTTACTAGCTTTTCTTTGTATTTAGTAAGCATTTAATAAACATTTTGTGGGAAAATATGTGACTGTTCTGTTTTTCATCGTAACAGTGCCTACTAATTTAAGCATTCATCGATTTTGTTGTTGTTTTTGAGACAGGGTCTCACTTTGTCGTCCAGGCTGGAGTGCAGTAGCTCAATCACACAGCTTACTGCAGCCTGAACCTCCTGGGCTCAGCTTCCTATCTCAACCTCCTGAGTAGCTGAGACTTCAGGTGTACACCACTATGCCTGGCTAATTTAAAACTTTTTTTTTTTTTTTTTTTTTTTTAGAGATAAGGTCATGGTATGTTGCTTGGGTGAGTTTCAAACTCCTAGGCTCAAGCAGTCCTCCTGCCTCAGCCTCCCAAAGCGCTGGGGTTACAGGCATGAGCCACTGTGCCCAGCCCATCAATAATTTTTGCCTGAAACAATTATTACTGTGATCTTTGTATTGAAAGTCCTCCATGGATCTGTTGCGTGCTTACATGTCTTGCTGTGTATGCCAAGAATGCAAGGCCCAAGAATGCTCTTTATTTGGGGCTTTTCTCAGAGTTGTTTATACAACTACTAATCTTCAGAGACAAGTTAATGTTTCCTCCTGGACAAAGAGCAGGCTTGCCCACTGCTTGGTATAAAAACAATAGATTTCAGCCTGGCGTAGTGGCTCATGTCTATAATCCCAGCACTTTTTTTTTTTTTTTTTGAGGTGGAGTCTCACTCTGCTCACTCTGTTGCCCAGGCAGTGGTGCGATATTGGCTCACTGCAGCCTCCACCTTCTGGGTTCAAGTGATTCTCCTGCCTCATCCTCTTGAGTAGCTGGGACTACAGGTACCTGCCACCACACCTGGCTAATTTTTGTATTTTTGTAGAGACAGGGCTTCACCATGTTGGCCAGGCTGGTCTCAAACTCTTGACTTCAGGTGATTTGCCCCCCTCGGCCTCCCAAAGTGCTGGGATTACAGGTGTGAGCCACTGCGCCCAGCCATCCCAGAACTTTGGAAGGCGAAGGTGGAGGATCCTTTGAGGCCAGGAGTTCGAGACCAACCAACACAGTAAGACCCCATCTCTACAAAAATAAAACAATAAACGAGGTGGGCAGATCACCTGAGGTCGGGAGTTCAACACCAGCCTGACCAACATGGAGAAAACCCGTGTCTACTAAAGAAATACACAGTGAGCCAGGTGTGATGGCACATGCCTGTAATCCCAGCTACTGGGGAGGCTGAGGCAGGAGAATAGCTTGAACCCAGGAAGCAGAGGTTGCGGTGAGCCAAAATAGCGCCATTGCATTCCAGCCTGGGCAACAAGAGCGAAACTCTATCTCTAAAAAATAAAAAATAAAAAACAATAAACAAAAACAAAAATAGTAGATTCCCCGAGCTGAGTGTTCCTTAGCTGTGATCCAAACCCACCGTCTTTGAGGCATCCATCTGGGTCATGTCGTGTTACCCCGTGGAAGTTGGAGGGAAAAGGAAAATGATGCAATTATCCTACTGCCTGTGCTGCTTGCTGTTCTGTAAGCAATAAAGTTCTTTGTCTCTGAGACAGGAGACTTGTTTCTTTCTTTTTTTTTTTTTTTGAGACAGAGTCTTGCTCTGTCACCCAGGCCACAGTGCAAGGGCACGATCTTGGCTCACTGCAGCTTCTGCCTCCTGGGTTTAAGTGATTCTCCTTGCCTCAGCCTCCTGAGTAGCTGGGACTACAGGCACGCACCACCACACCCGGCTAATTTTGTATTTTCAGTAGAGACAGGATTTCACCATGTTGACCAGGATGGTCTCGATCTCCTGACCTCATGATCCACCTGCCTCAGCCTCCCAAAGTCCTGGGATTATAGGCATGAGCCACCGTGCTTGGCCAGGAGTCTTGTTTCTTAGGCCACATCCATAAAACAAGCAAGAGGCTAATGTATTAGTTTGTAAGTAGGGTAAAATCAAATCTCAAACCTAACAGTTTGCAAGTGGTAATTTTCTATTCATTTTTATTTCATATATATTTTTGAGATAGGGTCTCATTCTGGTGCCCAGGCTGGAGTGCAGTGGCGCAGTCACTGCTTACTGCAACCTCAGCCTCCTGGGCTCAAGTGATACACCATCGTGCCTGGCTAATTTTTTTTCAGAGACAAGGTCTCCGAAAAGCTGTGTTGCTTAGGCTGGTCTTGAATTCCTGCCTCAAGCCATCCTCCCACTTTGGCCTACCAAATTGCTAGGTAGGATTCAGAAGTGAGCCACTACACCTGGCCAATTTTCTGCTTTCATCATTCATTTTACACTTATCGGTTGGAATTCTGCTGTAAGGAAGAACTTTCCCTTCTCCTCCATGAATGAGTGAATGAGTGAATGAATTTGTATCAGTATGGATTCAAGAATTCTTTTTTTTTTTTTTGAAACAGAGTTTCACTCTTGTTGCCCAGGCTGGAGTGCAATGGCGCCATCTCAGCTCGCTGCAACCTCCACCTACCGGGTTCAAGCGTTGCCCTGCCTTAGCCTCCTGAGTAGCTGGGATTACAGGCATGCACCACCATGCCAAGCTAATTTTGTATTTTTAGTAGAGATGGTGTTTCTCCATGTTGGTTAGGCTGGTCTCGAACTCCCAACCTCAAGTGATCTGCCTGCCTGGATTATAAGCATGAGTCACCACACCTGGCCCTTTTTTTTTTGACATGGAGTCTCACTGTGTCACCTAGGCTAAATAAAGTTCAGTGGCACAATCATTAGCTCACTGCAGCCTTGAAATCCTGGGCTCAAGTGGTCCTCTCACCTCAGCCTCCCAAGTAGCTAGTCTCAGGTGATCCTTCTGCCTCAGCCTCCCAAAGTGCTGGGATTACAGATGTGAGCCACAGTGACTGACCTATTGTCTGATTTTAGCCAATGATGTTGTGTGTCTTCGTATTTTTCTTATACTGTTAATTAAATGTGATTTAAGTAATATCTTTTAACTCTCTGAAACAGCCAGCAAAAACTCACCCTACTTCACTTATTCCATAATCTTTGTCCTCCTGATTTTTCTATTGCATCATTTCTATATTGTCAGAGTAGATAACATTTACATTCTGTTTTTTCTCCCCAAAACCTGGGTTTGTTTAGTCTTAGTTTTGTAGTTACATACACTCAATGCTCCTGCTTGTCCCTTTGCCAAAGTTCTCTTTGCTATCCATTGGTGAGTAATGTTTATTCATTAGCAGTTTCCTCAAGAAAAACATTCCCATGGGAGGCCGGGCACAGTGGCCCATGCCTGTAATCCCAGCACTTTGTGAGGCCAAGGTGGGCAGACCACCTGAGGTTGGGAGTTCGAGACCAGCCTGACCAACATGGAGAAACCCTGTCTCTACTAAAAATACAAAAATAGCCAGGCGTGGTGGCACATGCCTGTATTCCCAGCTACGTGGGGGGCTGAGGCAGGAGAATCGCTTGAACCTAGGAGGCAGAAGTTGCGGTGCGCCAAGATCACGCCATTGCACTCCAGCCTGGGCAACAAGACGAAACTCTGTCTCAAAAAAAGAAAAATATTCCCATGGGAAAAATATCCCCAGAATTCCTGTATGTTCAAAACTATCATTTGTAGCCTTTGTGTGTGAATGATGGCTTGGCTTGTTTTAAAACAAAACATCACTGGCTCATACTTTATTCATTTATTTTTTTGAGACAGGGTCTTGCTCTGTTGTTCAGGCTGGAGTGCAGTGTCACGATCACAGCTCACTGCAGCTTCCACCCTGGGGCCCAAGCCATCCTCCAACCTTAGCCTCCCAACAGGTGTGTGCCACCATGCCCAGTGAATTGTTTTTTTTGTAGAGACAGGGGGTGGGTGGGTGGGGGGGGGGTGTCTCATGTTGCCCAGGCTGGTCTCGAACTCCTGACCTCCAGTGATCCTCCTACTTTGGCCTCCCAAAGTACTAGGATTACAGGCATGAGTCACCATGCCTGACCTGTATATCTTTAAATATTTATTTATTTTTAGAGATGGGGAGTCTTAGTCTGTTGCTGAGGCTGGCCTTGAACTCCTGGCCTCATATGATCCTCCTACCTCAGCCTACCTAATAGCTGGGACTACAGGTTCAAGTCAGCACACCCAGTTAAATACTTATTTGTTCTGACGTTTTGGTTATCTTCATTGGAAATTTCAATTGTGCATGTTGGCTGTCTTTGGTCTGTCTTCTATAGCTATATATATACATATATGTGTGTGTGTGTGTGTGTGTGTGTGTATATATATATATATATTTTTTTTTGAGATAGAGTCTCACTTTATCGCCCAGGCTGGAGTGCAGTGGTGCCATCTCAGCTCACTACAACCTCCCCCTCCCGAGTTCAAGCAATTCTCATGCCTCAGCCTCCCAAGTAGCTGGGACTACAGGTGTGCACCACCTCACCTGGCTAATTTTTGTATTTTTTGTAGAGACAGGGTTGGTCTTGTTGGCCAGGCTGGTCTTGAACTCCCGACCTCAGGTGATCCACCCACCTTGGCCTCCCAAAGTGCTAGGATTACAAGCGTGAGCCACTGCACCTGGCCAACTATCATTTTTTCTCTAATTTCATTTAATTCCTTTCGTTTATACTGTTTGCTTTTCTCATTTTTTTTTTTTTTTTTTTTTTGAGACGGAGTCTGGCTCTGTCACCCAGGCTGGAGCGCAGTGGCCGGATCTCAGCTCACTGCAAGCTCTGCCTCCCAGGTTCACGCCATTCTCCTGCCTCAGCCTCCCGAGTAGCTGGGACTACAGGCGCCTGCCACCTCGCCCGGCTAGTTTTTTGTATTTTTTAGTAGAGACAGGGTTTCACCGTGTTAGCCAGGATGGTCTCGATCTCCTGACCTCGTGATCCACCCGTCTCGGCCTCCCAAAGTGCTGGGATTACAGGCTTGAGCCACCGCACCCGGCCAGCTTTTCTCATTTTTATCATCCATATTGGTTAGTATATTTTTCATAGTGTCCGCTTTTATTTTTGCTCCTTTTAGCTTCATCTTCACTTCTGTAATGGTTATTTTACCTGTTTTTTGGAGATGGTGTCTCAATATGTTTCCTAGGCCGGATTTGAACTCCTGTGCTCAAGTGATCCTCCTGCCTCAGCCTCCTGAGTAGTTGGCATTAGAGCCACATGCCACCATGCCCAGTGTGATAGTTATGTTTTTTCCTTCTACATCCTTTTTTTTTTCCTTTCGAGACAGGGTCCCATTCTGTCGCCCAAGCTGGAGTGCAGTGGCATGAACATGTCTCATGAACTGCATGAACTGCAGCCTCAACCTCCTGGGCTCAAGCTTTACTCCTACCTCAGCCTCCTGTGTAGCTGGGACCACAAGCACTTGTCACCATGCCTGGATGATTTTTTGATGTTTTGTAGAGACAGTGCTTCACTTTGTTGCCTATGCTGGTCTTGAACTCCTGGCCTCAAGCAATCCTTCTGCTTTGGCCTCCCAGACTGCTGAGATTACAGGTCCCTGGCTCCCTTCTGTTTCTTTCCTGGATTTTATCACTTTTGTCTTGTCTTATTTTGTCATCTTTTCCATGAATCTCTATACTTGTATTTTTGTTTTTCCTTCTTGGAAATAATTCATTAAGTTTTTTTCAGACAGTTTTGTTTGTTTGTTTGTTTGTTTGTTTTTTGAGACAGAATCTTGCTCTGTTACCCAGGCTGGAGTGCAGGGATCTTGGCTCACTGTAACCTCCACCTCCTGGGTTCAAGCAATTCTCCTGCTTCAGCCTCCCAAGTAGCTGGGATTATAGGTGCACAACACCACACCCTGCTAATTTTTGTAGTTTTAGTAAAGACGAGGTTTCACCCTGTTGGCCAGGCTTGTCTCGAACTCCTGACCTCAGGTGATCCACCGGCCTCAGCCTCCCAAAGTGCTGGGATTACAGGCATAAGCCACTGTGCCCAGCCCAGATCTTTTTTTTTTGAGACAGAGTCTCACTCTGTCGCCAGGCTGGAGTGCAGTGTGGCACAATCTCAGCTGACTGCAACCTCTGCCTCCCAGTTGAAGCAGTTCTCCTGCCTCAGCCTCATGAGTAGCTGGGATTACAGGCATGCACTACCACACCGGACTAATTTTTGTATTTTTATTAGAGACAGTGTTTTGTCGTGTTGCCCCAGCTAGTCTTGAACTCCTGGCCTCAAGTGATCTGTCTACCTCAGCCTCCCAAAGTGTTGGGATTGCAGGCATGAGCCACTGTGCCCAGCGCACTCACATGCTTCTGATGTCTCTCCATGTCCAAATTTTCTCTTCTTACAAAGACACCGGTCAGATTCGATTAGGGCTCACTCTGAAGACCTCATTTTAACATAATCACCTCTTTAAAGACATTGTCTCCAGGCCAGACTACGTGGCTCACACCTGTAATCCCAGCACTTTGGGAGGCCGAGGCGGGCAGATCACAAGGTCAAGAGATCAAGATCATCCTGGCCAACATGGTGAAACCCTGTCTCTACTAAAAATACAAAAATTAGCTGGGCATGGTGGCAGGCGCCTGTGGTCCCAGCTATTCAGGAGGCTGAGGCAGGAGAATTGCTTGAATCCGGGAGGCAAAGGTTGCAGTGAGCTGAGATTGTGCCACTGTACTCCAGCCTGGGCCACAGAAAGATTCTGTCTCAAAAAAAAAAAAAAAAAAAAAGTCTTGCTGTGATAACCAGGCTGGTCTTGCATTCCTGGGCTCAAGCAATCCTCTCGCCTTGGCCTCCCAAAGTGTTTGGATTACAGGCGTGAATTTCCATGCTGGCCAAAACAGAATGTTAGAGACACACATTGAATTTACTTGGAAGGCTGATTCTTTTCCCACGCCCTCCCTAGGAAGGTGAGCTGGGTGTTCGGACCTTAACTCTGCCCATAAGATGTTCAGACCAGGAGAGATGCCCTTGGGTTACACCCCTTGGGCATCTTCACCCCTTGGCTTACAAGGGTTTCAACTCCCTTTCTGCTTGATTGAGCCTTGCTCTCAGTTCTTTTTATCCCTGCTCTGCTCTGCTTGTTTCAAACAACACATTTTTGCACTGTGGCATGAACGGCTCATCTTCAGAGAGTCTATTTTTGCTGGTGTTTTCTGGGATCTGCATCTGCTTCCTCCCATGTAACTTTGGTAGCCCTTGTGCAGGTCTTGGAGTCTCCAGTGACTTTTTGTCTCCTAGTTTTGTTGAATATGGGATTTCTTCCTCATTCCCCCCCACCACCATATCTCCCTATCACTTTGCATAATTTCTAGGAGGAGGAAGGGGAAGATTCGGTCAAATATTGTCACAGTTCTTATATATAATCATCGCTTTGTAATATAAATTTCTCCCACTTTTTCCATTATAAAGATAACTCACACCAAAATCCCAGCGCTTGAACCCAGAAGGCAGAGATTGTAGTGAGTTCAGATTGCACCACTGAACTCCAGCCTGGACAGTGACAGAGCCAGACCCTATCTCAAAAAAATAAAAATAAACAAATGAATAATGTTTCCTTTTTTATATAGATATATAGACATAGATATATAACCATATACCATACCTGGATATAGACACACATAGAGATTTCTTTGTTCAAAAATGGGGTCTCAAATGATAGATATGTTCTACAACTTCCTTTATTCATGTGACATGGGCATATTTCCATGGCATGACTTATTTTGAATGATAACGTTTATATTAAATCACATTTCAAACTGTGTTCACTGTGCTCTTTCAAGACATTTATATTATTTTAATGTATTGGTTTTTTTTTTTTGAGACGGCATCTTTCCCTGTCGCCAGGCTGGAGTGCAGTGGTGCAATCTTGGCTTACTGCAACCTCTGCTTCCTGGGTTCACACGATTCCCCTGCTTCAGCCTCCCGAGTAGGTGGGATTACAGGCACATGCCACCACGCCTGGCTAATTTTTTTTGGTAGAGATGGGGTTTCACCATGTTGGCCAGGATGGTGTCCATCTCCTGACATTGTGATCTGCCCTGCCTCGGCCTTCCAAAGTGCTGGGATTACAGGCGTGAGCCACTGCGCCTGGCTGGCAGTGTATTGGTATTTAATGTATTGATAAGAAATATTACATTTGTTAGCACGTATTTTACACACACAGATATAAAAAGCATCTGTATACCTACCATCCTACTTAAAGGAACATTATTATTATAATACCATTATTAACTCTACATACCTTTTCTCAGTCTCATTTCCTTTCTTACTTTCAGAAGTAACTACTGTCCTGAATTTTATGTTGTAAGTTATCATTTATGACATTAAATGATAGTCTCTTTTTAAAGTTTCCAGTGGCTATTGGAGTATCACAGTAACTGAGAATGTTCACAGTACTGCTGTGAAAATTCTTATATATGTGGCTCCTCCAATCATACAAGTGTCAGGGTTTTTTTTGTTTTGTTTTGTTTTGTTTTGTTTTGTTTTTTGAGACGGAGTCTCACTCTGTCGCCAGGCTGGAGTGCAGTGGCGCAATCTCGGCTCACCGCAAGCTCTGCCTCCCGGGTTCACGCCATTCTGCCTCAGCCCCTGGAGTAGCTGGGACTACAGGCGCCTGCCACCACGCCCGGCTAATTTTTTTGTATTTTAGTAGAGACGGGGTTTCACAGTGTTAGTCAGGATGATCTCGATCTCCTGACCTCGTGATCTGCCCGTCTCGGCCTCCCAAAGTGCTGGGATTACAGGCGTGAGCCACCGTGCCCGGCCTGTTTTTTTTTGAGACAGAGTTTTGTTCTTGTTGCCCAGGCAGGTGTGCAATGGCATAATTCCGGGTCACCACAACCTCTGCCTCCCGGGTTCAAGCGATTCTCTTGCCTCAGCCTCGTGAGTAGCTAGGATTACAGGTATGCGCCACTACACCCAGCTAATTTTGTATTTTTAGAGGAGACAGGGTTTCTCCATGTTGGTCAGGCTGGTCTCAAATTCCTGACCTCAGGTGATCTGCCCGCCTCAGCCTCTCAAAGTGCTGTGATTACAGGCATGAGCCGCTGCACCCAGCCTCTTTTTTTTTTTTTTTCTTTTTTTGGGGGGTGGAGTCTCACTCTGTCACCCAGGCTGGAGTGCAGTGTCGTGATCTTAGCGCAGCCTAAGGCTCCTAGGCTCAAGTCATCCTCCCACCTCAGCTTCGCAAGTACTTGGGATTCGAGATGTGTGCCACCACGTCCAGGTAATTTTGTTTATTTTTGTACAGATTAGGTCTCAATATGTTGCCCAGGGTGGTCTTGAACTCCTGGGCTCAAGGGATCCTCCCATCCAGGCCTCCCAAAGTGCTAGGATTAGAAGCATGAGGCACCACACCCAGCCAGCTTAATCATGCAAGTTTCTCCTGAGTGTCTTCCTCAGGTGGAATTGCTGGGTCGTAGAAATTGCTTGTGTTCAATGTTTTTTGTTTGTTTGTTTTTTAGATGGAGTCTCACTCTGTCACCCAGGCTGGAGTGCAGTGGCGTGATCTTGGCTCACTGCAGCTCCGCCTCTTGGGTTCATGCCATTCTCCTGCCTCAGCCTCCGAGTAGCTGGGACTACAGGCACCTGCTACCACGCCCGGCTAATTTTTTTTTTTTTAATATTTTTAAGACGGGATTTCACCATGTTGGCCAGGATGGTCTCAATCTCCTGACTTCGTGATCCACCCACCTCGGCTTCCCAAAGTGCTGGGATTACAGGAGTGAGCCACTGCGCTCCACTGCTTGTGTTCAGTGTTACTGAATAACACCATATTGTTTCTGGAGGGCTTGTTTCAATTTACTATACTTTAGAAGGCTATTAGCACTGAATGACTTTTAAAAAGAGTACATGATTCTAACATAATTAGCCATTAGAAAATTTGTGGCTGGGCACGGTGACTCAATCCTATAATCCCAGCACTTTGGGAGGCTAAGGCGAGTGAATCACCTGAGGCCAGGGGTTCAAGACCAGCCTGTCTAACATGGTGAAACGCCATCTGTACTAAAAATACAAAAATTAGCCAGGCATGGTGGTGCATGCTTGTAATCCCACCTACTTGGGAGGCTGAGGCAGGAGAATCGCTTGAACCCGAGAGGCAGAGGTTGCAGTGAGCTGAGATCACGCTACTGCACTCCAGCCTGGGTGACAGAGCGAGACTCCATCTCAAAAAAAAAAACAAAAACTTGTTAGCTTACAAAAATGTGATCTATAGAAAATCTTTGAGAGCCGGGTAAAGTGGATCACGCTTGGACTTGAGCCCAGGAGTTGGAGACTAATGAGACCCAGTCTCTACTAAACATAAAAAAAAACAGCCTGGTATGGTGGCACACACCTGTGGTCCCACCTGCTCAGAAGGCTGAGGCAGGAGGATTGCTTGAGCCCAGGAGTTCGAAGCTTCAGTGAGCTGTGATCATGCCACTGCACTCCAGCCTAGGTGACAGTGAGACCCTGTCTCAAAAGAAAAAAAAAAGAAAACCTTTAGGAACAGTAGTATGACCTGTATTACTTTTGACTAACCAATTGTGATTAAAACTTTGCTAAATAATTTGCTAATATTTTTATTATACCTTCATTATGCTGTATTGTATTTGGTTCTCATGTGCTATTATTCCAGTAATTATGCTTTCATTATGCTGTATTGTATTTGGTTCACTTGTGCTGTTATTCCAGTAAGAAGAGCATTGAAGCTTTTTTTTTTTTTTTTTTTTTTTTTTTTGCTTTTTGTGTTTTTAGACTGGCTTTGTCACCCAGGCTAGAGTGCAGTGGTGTAATCTCGGTTCACTGCAACCTCTGCTCCTGGGTTCAAGTGATTCTTCTGCCTCAGCCTCCCCAGTAGCTGAGATTACAGGTGCCTGCCACCAGACCTGGCTACTTTTTGTATTTTTAGTAGAGATGGGGTTTCATCATGTTGGCCAGGCTGGTCTCGAACTCGTGACCTCAGGTGACCGTCCCGTCTCGGCCTCCCAAAGTGCTGGGATTACAGGCGTGAGCCACTGTGCCCAGCCTGATGAAGCATATTTTAATCTGTTTCACAGTTTTGCTTTGTCTGGCAAGATTACCTCCTAGTTGTTATATGTGACCACTCATTAGTGTCTTCTAGGCAACTATATATATTTTTAATGTGATGTGCTCTAGCAAAACAATGTCTACAATACAGCCATGTCATGCCCACAAGTATTAATACAGGTGTGAATGTGAGGTTGATTCCAGGACCATGAATAGGTGACAGATTTTAATTAATTAATTTTTCAGAGACAAGGGCTTGCTCTGTTACCCAAGGTGGAGAACAGTGGCATGATCATGGCATACTGTAACCTTGAAATCCTGAGCTCAAATGATCCTCCCGCCTCAGCCTCCCAAGTAGCTGGGACTGTAAGCATGCACCACCACACCCAGCCAGATTTTAGTAAATATAAATATTTTATCTGAAATTTTTAAGAATATTTAATATTTTAAGGAATATTTAATATTAAACATTTATGAAATATAAATAGCATAAGTTAACTCTTCTAGCCTTCCACATTTACTTACTTGAGTTTCTTTTCCCCTCAAAATAAATTCCCAGTTACCACTTACACTTAGATACAAACATCTGGTGTTTAACATTTTGTTTTATTATGCTTTTGTTTTTTGTGTGTTTTTTTTGAGATGGATTCTCACTCTGTTGCCCAGGCTGGAGTGCAGTGGTGTGGTCTCACCTCACTGCAACCTCCGCCTCCCAGGTTCAAGCGATTCACCTGCCTCAGCCTCCCAAGTAGCTGGGATTACAGGCAGGCGCCACCATGGCAGGCTAATTTTTATATTTTTAGTAGAGACAGGGTTTCAAATTGTTGGCCAGGCTGGTCTTGAACTCCTGACCTCAGGTGATCCACCCGCCTCGGCCTCCGAAAGTGCTGGGATTACAGGCGTGAGCCAGTGTGCCCAGCCTATTCCGCTTTTTAAAAAACTACAGCAGGCTGGGCATGGTGGCTCATGCCCGTAATCCCAGCACTTTGGGAGGCTGCAGTGGGCAGATCATTTGAGGTCAGGAGTTTGAGACCAGCCTGGCCAACATGGTGAAACCCAGTCTCTACTAAAAACACAAAAATTAGCTGGGCATGGTGGTGTGCGCTTGTAATCCCAGCTACTGGGGAGGTTGAGGCAGGAGACTTGCTTGAACCCAGGAGGCAGAGGTTGCAGTGAGCTGAGATCACACCACTGCACTCCAGCCTGGGAAACAGAGTGAGACTCAGCCTCAGGAAAAAAAAAAAATTGTGTTTTGGTGAGGAGGGTCCTGTAGCTAAGGGCAGAGATGCTGTGACCAAGTGTCCCACCCCAGGGATTGCATCCTCTGTGTGGGTAAGCAACGTAGAGTGAGCCTGGAGTGCAGACTGTCAGCCTTTGAGGTTTCAGGTTGTGTTTTAGAGTGGACCTCGATGCCCAGCTCTAGCCAGCTAACTCTAGTGGTAAATGTTTGGGGAAACACCCATTATTTGTTGTAGTTAACATACAAGGAGCTGGGCAAGTGACACATGGAATTTATATATATATTTTTAAACAAGTCTTACTCTGTTGCTCAGGCTGTAGTGCAGTGGCACGATCGTGGCTCACTGCAACCTCCTTCCCCGGGGTCAAGCAGTTCTCTGCCTCAGCCTCTCAAGTAGCTGGGACTACAGGCATGCACCACCATGCCCCGCTAATTTTGTGTTTTTGCTTGAGATGGAGTTTTGCCATGCTGGCCAGGCTGGTCTCGAACGCCTGACCTCAGATGATCTGCTTGCCGCAGCCTGCAAAAGTGCTGGGATTACAGGCTTGAGCCACCCAGCCTGGCCAGAAAAATTTTAAAAAGAAATAGGCCAGGCGCGGTAGCTCACACCTGTAATCCCAAGACTTTGGGAGGCTGAGGAGGGAGGATCGCTTGAGCCCAGGAATGGGAGCCCCCCCCACTCTATTTAAAAACATAAATAAAAATTAAAAATAAAATAAAAACAAGGTGCAAAGACTCATTTTGTTACTCATGGTTGCATTTTAATTGAGAATATAAGTAGTCTTGGCTGGGCGTGGTGGCTCACGCCTGTAATCCCAACACTTTGGGAGGCCGAGGTGGGCGGATCACGAGGTCATCTTGGCTAACACGGTGAAACCCCGTCTCTACTAAAAATACAAAAAAATTAGCTGGGTGTGGTGGCGGGCACCTGTAGTCCCAGCTACTTGGGAGGCTGAGGCAGGAGAATGCCGTGAACCCGGGAGGCGGAGCTTGCAGTAAACTGAGATCGTGCCACTGCATTCCAGCCCAGGCGACCGAGAGAGACTCCATTTCAAAAAAAAAAGAAGAAAGAATATAAGTAGTCTTTGAAGTTCTTTTGGGACCTACAGTGCTGCAAGCGCATAATGCCAAACGTGGATTTCAAAAGAGGCTCCCCGACGGGGTTTTATTAATTGCAAAATCAGTGCAGCGGTCCCTTGCTTCCCTCACCTACCCTTATCCTAAGTGGTAGTGGCGGCAGCGCGGAGCAGCTGCTGAAGGTCCAGGAGCTTTTTTGTTCCTCTGCAAAGCGGAGGTGCCACAGGGCGCGGCTTTGCGGAAAAGCAAAAGCTCACTCCGCACCGTGCACCTCCCGGACTACAGGCACTGAGCCCCGGAGGAGGAGAGGGCTGGTTCGGGGAGCCCCTCCCCTGGGGCGGGGCCAAAGCGTCCTTCCAGCCCGGTTTTGCAGAACAGAGATCTGGTGTCTCCAGTTTACAGAAGCACTTGCAGAACTCATCAGAAGCCACCCCGCTTATCAGCAGATTTCAAGAGAGCGTTCAGTGGAGGCCCTGAGTGTGCACAGTTCACCTACCTGGGAACTGCTTGCCTGAGCGTTGGAGCCGGCGCTGGCCCCCTGCAGCCGAAAGGAGCCCCGGAGGCCCAGGACATAGCGTGAGTCCTGGCTTGTGCCTTCCCTGCACCCAACTTTCTGATTTTGCCGACTTTCCTTTTCCTTTTCCAGGCTTCCTCTCTGAGTCTACATTTCTTCTTAATCGCGTAGGCAGATCATTTCCTAGAATCTTCAGGCTTGCTTTTCATTGATTTATGTTTTGGGTAACTTCACTTGCCTAATCTTACAGCAGCCGCATGTTGCCAAACGGCATGAATCAATGATGCAATCCCTTGCACACAGGAGCACCTCAGTGCAAGATTGGGGCAATCCCCAAACAGAGTTGAAGTGTCTGAGTTTGTCTTCTTTCCCATTAGAATTAGAATTTTAAAATAAGTACTTACCGGATACATTGTTATAATGATACAACGTCAAGTTGGGAATTAAATAAATCATGCCTTCATTCATTAAATATATTTACTATATTTTCTTTTCTTTTTTAATTTTTTTTTTTTTTTGACAGAGTCTCATTCTGTTGCCCAGGCTGGAGTGCAGTGGCGTGATCTCGGCTCACTCCAACCTCCGCCTACAGGGTTCAAAGGATTCTCCTGCCTCAGCCTCCCGAGTAGATGGGTGTGCGCCACTATGCCCAACTAATTTTTAAATTTTTGTATTTTTAGTAGAGACAGGGTTTCACCATGTTAGCCAGGCTGGTCTCAAACTCCTGGCCTCAAGCGATCCACCCGCCTCTGCCTCCCAAAGAGCTGGGATTACAAGCATGACCACTGTACCCGGCCACTATATTTTCTTTATGTATGATTTGCATATTATTACTTTTTAAATATTTGATTGACTGATATTGGAATGAGGATCAGGGAAGAAAATAATAAAATCCAAGATTTCTGTATTACAGTGCCAGGTAGGTTTTCAATATCATGACCATAGCCTTGTCATTTTTATGTTGGTGAAACAAAGTAGTCAGGACTTTTAAAATGTTCAAATGATTTAATATATGCCTTCCTTTCCTTCCTTCTTTTCTTTTCTTTTTTTTTTTTAAGAGACAGGGTCTCACTTGGTCACCCAGGCTAGAGTGCAGTGGTACAATCATAGCTCATTGGAATCTCAAACTCCTGAGCTCAAGTGATCCTCCTGCCTCAGCCTCCCAAGTAGCTGGGACTACAAGTATGCACCACCATGTCTGGCTCATTTATTTTATTTTTTGTAGAGGTGGCGTTTCACTATGTTGCCCAGGCTGATCTGGAATTCTTGGGCTCAGGCGATCCTCCCTCCTCAGCCTCCCAAAGTGCTGGGATTATAGGTGTGAGTCCCCATGCCCACCCTTTTTTTTTTCTTTTTTCTTTTTTGAAACGGAGTCTTGCTCTGTTGCCCAGGCTAGAGTGCAGTGGTGAGATCTTGACTCACTGCAAGCTCTGCCTCCTGGGTTCATGCCATTCTCCTGCCTCAGCCTCCCGAGTAGCTGGGACTACAGGTGCCTGGTACCACGCCCGACTAATTTTTTTTTGTATTTTTAGTAGAGACGGGGTTTCACCATGTTAGTCAGGATGGTCCCGATCTCCTGACCTTGTGAAAAGCCCATCTTGGCCTCCCAAATGGTGCTGGGATTACAGGCGTGAGCCACCACGCCCGGCCTTTTTTATTTTTTAGAAAATCCTAGCCAGGCGCGGTGGCTCTAGCCTGTAATCCCAGCACTTTGGGAGGCCGAGATGGGCGGATCACAAGGTCAGGAGATCGAGACCATCCTGGCGAACACAGTGAAACCCCGTCTCTACTAAAAATACAAAAAACTAGCCAGGCGAGGTGGCGGGCGCCTGTAGTCCCAGCTACTTGAGAGGCTGAGGCAGGAGAATGGCGGGAACCCGGGAGGCGGAGCTTGCAGTGAGCTGAGATCTGGCCACTGCACTCCAGCCTGGGCAACAGAGCAAGACTCCGCCTCAAAAAAAAAAAAAAAAAAAAAAATCCTTGGACTAGGGTTAAAGGGATCCTCAAGGTTGCCTAGACCAGCCTCCCATGAGAGACTTTTTTAAAACCAGTGTTTTATTGATATATAATTAAATGCAATAAAATGCACTCTTTAAGTGCACATTTTGATGAATTTTGACAAATTTATTCATGCTTGTAATTATCACCACAATAACATGTCCATCACCCATAAGTTTCCTAGGGCCTCTTTCCAGTCAGCCCCTTGTCCCAACTCCTAGCCCTACTGATCTGATCTTTGTCATTATAGCATTTGTATTTTCTAGTGTTTCTTCTTTTTTTTTTTTTTTGAGACCAATTCTCGCTCTGTCACCCAGGCTGGAGTGCAATGGTGCAATCTCAGCTCTCTGCAACCTCTGCCTCCTGGGTTCAAGAGATCCTCCTGCCTCAACCTCCGGAGTAGCTGGGACTACAGGCGCCCACCAGCACGCCTGGATAATTTTTTTGTATTTTTAGTAAAGACGGGGTTTCACCATATTGGCCAGGCTGGTCTCAAACTCCTGACCTCGTGATCCACCCACCTTGGCCTCCCAAAGTGCTGGGATTACAGGCATGAGCCACCGTGCCCAGCCTCTAGTGTTTCATATAACTGAAACCATACACTATGTGCTCTTGTGTCTGGCTCCTTTCCATCAGTATAATTATTTATTTATTTATTTATTTTGAGACAGAATTTCGCTCTTGTTACCCAGGCTAGAGTGCAGTGGCCCGATCTCAGCTCACTGCAACCTCCGCCTTCAGGGTTCAAGCAGTTGTCCTGCCTCAGTCTCCCTAGTAGCTGGGATTACCAGCATGGTGGCCCAGCTAATTTTGTATTTTTAGTAGAGACAGCATTTCACCATGTTGGTCAGGCTGGTTTCAAACTTTTGACATCAGGTGATCCGCCCACCTTGGCCTCCCAAAGTGCTGGGATTACAGGCATGAGTCACCGTGCCCGGCCTTGCTGGGTCTTATGGTAAGTATATGTTTATAAGAACTGCAGGCCCAGTGTGGTGGTTCACAGCTGTCATCTCAACACTTTGGGAGGCCGATGTGGGAGGATCCCTTGAGGCCATGGGTTCAAGGTCAGCCTGGGCAACATAGCGAGACCCTGTTTCTACAAAAAATGAAAATTATCTGGGCATGGTGGTGTGCATCTGTAGTCCCTGCTACTCGGGAGGCTGAGGCAGGATAATTGCTTAAGCCCAGGAGTTCTAGGATGCAGTAAGCTATGATTGCTTGGCTGTATTCCAGCCTGGGCAATAGAGCAAGACCCTATCTCAGAGACACACAACACACACACACACACATATACACACACACACCCCTGTTGTCTTTGCTCCCTTGTAATTGGGCAGCAGATCCTTTCTCTGATTCATCTTGGAAGGCTGTTGTCTCTGTCCCCTCATTATATTTATTTATTGTTTGTTTATTTATTTATTTATTTTGAGATGGAGTCTCGCTCTATCACCCAGGCTAGAGTGCAGAGGCACGATCTTGGCTCTCTGCAAACTCTGCTTCCGGGGTTTATTAAGCAGTTCTCCTGCCTCAGCCTCTCGAGTAGCTGGGACCACAGGCATGTGCCACCATACCTGGCTAATTTTTTTTTTTTTTTTTGAGACAGAGTCTCTTAGGCTGGAGTGAAATGGTATGATCTTGGCTCACTGCAGCCTCTGAACCCGCTGGGTTCAAGCAATTCTCCTGCCTCAGCCTTTCAAATAGCTGGGATTACAGGCACACACTGTTACCAGCAGGCTAATTTTGTATTTTTAGTAGAGATGGGGTTTTACCATGTTGGCCAGGCTGGTCTCGAACTCCTGACCTCAAGTGGCCCGTCTGCCTTGGCCTCCCAAAGTACTGGGATTACAGGCGTCAGCCACTGCACCCGCCCAAGTCTGCTTCTTTGTCTATGCATTTAGTTCTCCCAAGAGATTCTCTTTCCCTCTCCCTTGCCTTTGTACCCTGCTAATCAGGTATATGTGATTTCCTGTCAGACCTGAACCTTGCAGAATTGAAGCCATAGAAAAGAGTATGTTGACTCTACAGTGATTAAAGGGGGTAGGAGTAAAGCATTTCGCAGAGGAAGCAGTCTTAGGAAATTTTGCCTCTGACCCGTTTTTGTGCCAGTCGTACCAGGAGAGAGTGAAGCCAGTCTCCCTCTTTCCTGTTTTGTGTGTGGACTACGATGTTCATTTCCTCATTCTCTCGTTCTAGGCTCTTGCTCTTGCAGAATCCACAGGTCTTTCTTGAAGAAATCTGTAGTCAGAACTTTGTTCTGCATTTTTTTTTTTTTTTTTTTTTTTTTTGAGACGGAGTCTCGCTCTGTCGCCCAGGCTGGAGTGCAGTGGCCAGATCTCAGCTCACTGCAAGCTCCGCCTCCCGGGTTTACGCCATTCTCCTGTCTCAGCCTCCCGAGTAGCTGGGACTACAGGCGCCCGCCACCTCGCCCGGCTAGTTTTTTGTATTTTTTAGTAGAGACGGGGTTTCACCGTGTTAGCCAGGATGGTCTCGATCTCCTGACCTCATGATCCGCCCGTCTCGGCCTCCCAAAGTGCTGGGATTACAGGCTTGAGCCACCGCGCCCGGCCTGTTCTGCATTTTTATCTAGGGAAGGAATAGGAAGAGAAGAGTGTGGTCTACTAGAAATCTAGCACTGGAGACACGTGAGTCCGATTTGCCTTTTCTTGGTTTTGTTTTTTTGCTGTCATTGTAATGTTTTTTATGCATTGAACTGTTAAATGTTTGTCTATCTGCTAGCAGTTCACTCTTTTTTGAGACAGAGTCTTGCTCTGTCACCTGGGCTGGAGTAGTACAGTGGCGCAATCTTGGCTGACTGCAACCTCCACCTCCTGGGTTCAAGTGATTCTCCTGTCTCAGCCTCCTGAGTACCTGGGATTACAGGTGCAGGCCACCACACCTGGCTAATTTTTGTATGGTTAATAGAGACAGGGTTTTGCCATGTTGGCCAGGCTGGTCTTGAACTCCTGACCTCAGGTCATCCACCCGCCTCGGCCTCCCAAAGTGCTGGATTACTCCTGACCTGAATTTTAAAAATTGATGTCAACTATGTGGCATGCAGAAGATCTCAGCTTCCCAGAATAGCTGGTTATATTATATATCATTTCAACTTTTATTTTATTTATTTATTTATTTTTATTTTTTATTTTTTTTGAGACGGAGTTTCGCTCTGTCGCCCAGGCTGGACTGCAGTGGCTGGATCTCAGCTCACTGCAAAGCTCTGCCTCCCGGGTTTACGCCATTCTCCTGCCTCAGCCTCCCGAGTAGCTGGGACTACAGGCGCCCGCCACCTCGCCTGGCTAGTTTTTTGTATTTTTTTTAGTAGAGACGGGGTTTCACCGTGTTAGCCAGGATGGTCTCGATCTCCTGACTTCGTGATCCACCCGTCTTGGCCTCCCAAAGGGCTGGGATTACAGGCTTGAGCCACCGCACCCGGCTGGGTCAACTTTTATTTTAGCTTCAAGGAGTACACGTGCAGGTTTGTTACATGGGTATATCACATGATGCTGAGGTTTGGGGTATGATTGATCCCCTCACCCAGGGTTTGAGCACGGTACCCAGTAGGTAGTTTCTCAATCCATGCCCTCCTTCCCCTGCCTTCTTGTAGTCCTCAGTATCCTTTTTTTGTTTGTTTTTTTGTTTTTACACAGTCTCGCTCTGTCGCTCAGACTGGAGCACAATGGTGTGATCTTGGCTCACTGCAACCTCCACCTCCCGGGGTCAAGTGATTCTCCTGCCTCAGCCTCCTGAGTAGCTGGGATTACAGGTGCCCACCACCATGCCTGGCTAATTTTTGTATATTTAGTAGGGACAGGGTTTCACCATGTTGGCCAGGCTGGTCTCGAACTCCTGATCTCAAATGAGTTGCCCGCCTCGGCCTCCCAAAGTGCTGGGATTACAGGTGTGAGCCACTGCACCTGGCCATTACTGTGTTTTTCCCGTCTTTGTATCCACATGTACCCAGTTTAGCTCCCACTTATAAGTGAGAACATGTGGTATTTGGTTTTCTGTTCCTGCGCTAATTCACTTAGGATAACGGCCTCCAGCTGTATCCATGTTGCAGCAAAGGACATGATGTCATTCTTTTTTATGGCTGTGCTGGCTTTTTTTTTTTTTTTAATCGTAAAACATAGCATAAGGCTGGGCATGGTGGCTCACACCTGTAATCCCCACACTTTAGGAGGCCGAGGTGAGCAGATCACCTGAGGTCAGGAGTTCGAGACTAGCCTGTCCAACATGGTGAAACCCCGTCTGTACCAAAAATGCAAAAATTACCTGGGTGTGGTGGCACACGCTTCTGATCCCAGCTATTCGGGAGGCTGAGGCAAGAGAATCACTTGAACCCGGGAGGCAGAGAGTGCAGTGAACCGAAATCATACCACTGCACTCCAGCCTGGGTGACAGAGCAAGACTCCCTCTCTAAACAAAAGATAAAATAAAATATAGTATAAGTGCATGTGCTGGGGATCCCAGCCCTTGTTACAGGGAACCTGTTTGACTCTCCTCTGATTCAGAAGCTTTTCAGAATCTACTGTGTACTCTTTTTTTTTTTGAGATGGAGTCTCGCTCTGTCGCCCAGGCTGGAGTGCAATGTGGCACAATCTTGGCTCATTGCAACCTCTGCCTCCCAGGTTCAAGCAATTCTCCTGCCTTAGCCTCCCCAGTAGCTGGAATTACACGCACGTGCCACTATGCCCGGCTATACTGTGTACTCTTTCAATGCCCCGGAACCTGAACAAATTTACCCCTACTACCAAAGCAAATAAGCTTGGTTCTCGCAATTGTGTGTGACCTTCACAACCTCTGTACCGGCTTTTATTTTTTCTTACACAGATGAAGGTAAGACGTCAGTCCTAACAAGGTGAAGGAAGTAAGGTGATCTTAGAAGCCTGTTGAAAGATACAGAGATTGAGAAGTTGGGAAAGCGTTTGTTTGGGCGAGGAGCTTTTTTCCTCTTATCCAAAATCAGGCCTCCAAAGCCTGGTCCTGCAGGAAAGGTTGCTTTTGTACTTTGGAACTAGGGGCAAGAAGGCCTTGTCAGCAGTGACTTTTTTGTTTTGTTTTGTTTTTGAATCAGTTGGTCCTTTGCTTGCCCCAGATGAACTAGCTGGGGCCAGCCAGGCAGAAGTTCTGTTCTGAGCTGCAGAAGGCAGTGGTCCGGATGGGACCTGGGAGCCGCTGTGTCTGAGAATCTGAGAATAGACCTTCCCAACGGGATGTCTTCTACCCCTGGCCCTGCCCTCTCCCTCCCTGTTAGAGCCAAATATGAAGAATCCAGAGTCTGTTCTCCGGCAATGATTTTTCTGTGTGTGGAATTCTAATGTAAACAATTTACTTTGAAGCAACTGACATTACTCAGCAGATTTTTTTGCCCTATAGCCACGAGAATTTTAAATACACATGGATTGCGAGTCACTCCTGGTGGAGACAATGAAAAGAGGAGGAAATTGGCCAGTCGTGGTGGCTCACACCTGTCATCCTAGCACTTTGGGAGGCTGAGGCAGGTGGATCACTTGAGGTCAGGAGTTTGAGACCAACCTGGCCAACATGGTGAAACCCTGTCTCTACTAAAAATACAAAAGAATTAGCCAGGCATGGTGGCAGGCACCTGTAATCCCAGCTACTCAGGAGGCAGGAGAATCGCTTGAACCCGAGAGGCGGAGGTTGCAGTGAGCCGAGATCACATCACTGCACTCCAGCCTGGGCAACAGAGTGAGACCCCATCTCAAAAAAAGTAAAAATAAAAATAAAGGAGGAAATCAGAAGTGTACAGGGAGATACAGCGTTTTCCAGAGCAGGATGGGAAGAGCTAAAAGGAGCTGTGGCCAAGTTTGCTCTGCTGCTCAATCAAGCAGGGAGGGAGTTGATACTCTTGTAATCCAAAAGGTAAAGCCATCTCCCCTGGCCTGACCATTTCAGGGGCAGAGTTAAGGTCCTAAAATCCAGCTCGCTCTCCTAGCGAGGGTGTAGAAAAAGAATCAGCCTTCCAAGTAAATTCAATGTAAAGTGTGTCTCTAACGTTCTATTTTGGCCAGCACTGTGGCTCATGCTTATAATCCCAGCACTTTGGGAGCCAGGATGGGAGGATCGTTTGAGGCCAGGAATTCAAGACCAGCCTGGGTAACATAGTGAGACCTCATCTCTACAAAAATATTAATAATAATAACATAGCTGGGTGTGGTGGTGTGTGCCTGTAGTCTCTGCTACTCGGGAGGCTGAGGCGGGAGGATCACTTCAGCCCAGGAGGTTGAGGCTGCAGTGAGCTATGATTATACCATTGGCACTCCAGTGTGGGCGACAGAATGAGACTTTGTCTTGAAAAAAAGCCAAAAATATTCTGTTTTCTCCTTGGACCACATTACAACCCAGGAGGCAGGTGTCAACAATTCTGAGCCGTAAATCAGGCCTAGTGGTCAGCTGGGGATGTGTAAATCAGTTCTCACTTTTAGTGGAGGAAATGTACATTTCCTTTCAAACTCAAGGCTGATGGTCTTGCTTTTTTTTTTGAGACAGGGTCTCACTCTGTCACCCAGCTGGAGTGCTGTGGCCTGATCTCGGCTCACTGCACCCTTGAACTCCTGGGCTCAAACCATCCTCCCGCCTCAGGCTCTTGAGTATCTGGGACCACAGGCGTGCACCACCATGCCCCACCAATTTTTCTTTTCTTTTTTTTTTTTTTAAGAGAAGGAATCTTGCTATGTTTTCAAGAACTGATCTCAAACTCCTGGGCTCAAATGATCCTGCTGGGATTATTATAAGTGTGAGCCACTGCGCCCAGCCAATCTCATTAAAGTGTCATTGGTTGGAAAGAGGTTCAAGTACCTGGTTTGCCTTTTTTTTTTTTGCAGATGGAGTCTTGCTCTTGTCGTCCAGGCTAGAGTGCAGTGGTGGGATCTCAGCTCACTGCAACCTCCGCCTCCCGGGTTCAAGCGATTCTCCTGCCTTGGCCTCCTAAGTAGCTGGAATTAGAGACGCCCAACTAATTTTTGTACTTTTAGTAGAGACGGAGTTTCACCATGTTGGCCAGGCTGGTCTCAAACTTCTGACCTCATGATTCACCCGCCTTGGCCTCCCAAAGTGCTGGGATTACAGGTGTGAGCCACCGCTCCTGGCCAAAGTCACTGGTTTTTCAAACATGACCAGTGATTATTTTTCTGATCATTTCGACAAGACTGGAAGCCTCTTGAGGATGGCGCCCATGCATTATGCATTCCTCTTTGGGTCTTGTGTCAGGGTGTCACGGTTCCTGGGGACTGGCTTTGAGGTTCTGGTGCCTGTCAGTCGTTCTCAGGAGCATTGCCCATTCTTAGTTATGGTGTGTTGCCTCATGCATCTTCTTTTTTTTTTTTTTTTTTGGAGACAGAGTTTCACTCTTGTTGCCCAGGCTGGAGTGCGATAGCGCAAGCTCGGCTCACCGCAATCTCTGCCTCCCAGATTCAAGCGATTCTCTTGCCTCAGCCTCCTGAGTAGCTGGGATGATAGGCATGTGGTACCACATCCGGCTAATTTTGTATTTTTAGTAGAGACGGGGTTTCTCCCTGTTGGTCAGGCTGGTCTTGAACTCTCGACCTGAGGTGATCCACCCAGCTCAGCCTCCCTAAGTGCTGGGATTATAGGCATGAGCCACAGCGCCCGGCCTTCTCATGTGCCTTCTTAAAAAGTCCTTTAGCTTGTCCCATTTATTTTAGCTCCTCTTAAACCATTTGTCTGTTTCTGGCTTCCTCTTCACTCACCTATGGTTCATTCTCCATTCTTAGTGGAATTGTGCTACAGTAAGTGCTGCTTCTCTGCTGATAGACCTGCTGACTTCAAGGTCTTTCCAGCGACCCTGCCTGGTCATGTAGTATGAATTAGCTTGATTCCTGCTGGACCAAAGCCAAATGACTGGTTTCTTTTTATTTTTTATCTTTTTTTTTTATAGAGACAGGGTTTCACCATGTTGCCCAGGCTGGTCTCAAACTCCTAGCCTTAAGCAATCCACCTGTCTTGGCCTCCCAAAGTCCTGGGATTACAGGTGTCAGCCACCATGCTGGCCCTTGTTGAGTTTTTTTTTGAAATGGAGTCTCAGTCTGTCACCAGGCTGCAGTGCAGTGCAGTGGTGCAGTGGTGCAATCTCGGCTCAATGCAGTCTCCACCTCTCTACCTCCCAGGTTCAAGAGATTCTCCTGTATTCAAGCGATTCTCCCGCCTCTGCTTCCCAAGTAGCTTGGATTACAGGTGCCTGCCACCATGGCTGGCTAATTTTTGTATTTTTAGTGGAGATGGGGTTTCACCATGTTGGCCAGGCTGGTCTCGAACTCCTGACCTCAAGTGATCCTCCTGCCTCGGCCTCCCAAAGTGCTGGGCTTACAAGTGTGAGCCACTGCAGCCGACCCCTTGTTCAGTTTTTAATAACTGCTTAGGTTCCACTCTATTTAATTCATAAAATATTTAATTCATGAAATATTTAACACCTATTGAGTGCTGGTGCAGTGATAGAAGATAATTCAACTGGAGTGATTGACTGATTTTCTGGGTTGATGGGGAGGAAATAATGTGGTATAGGGGAGGCCACTTGATCTGCACCATGAAGAAGTAGGACTTCCTTCATGACATGGGGGATATGGTGATTCCAGGCAGAGGAGCAACATTTGAAAGGGTGTAGAGGAATCAAAACACATGACATAGGCCAGGTGCAGTGGCTCATGCCTATAATCCCAGCACTTTGGGAGGCCAAGACAGGCAGATCGCCTGAGGTCAGGAGTTCAAGACCAGCTTGGGCAACATGGTGAAACCCTGTCTCTACTCAAAATACAAAAATTAGCTGGATATGGTGGCACGCACCTGTAGTCTCAACTACTCGGGATGCTGAGGGAGGATAATTGCTTGAACCTGGGAGGGGGAAGTTGCAGTGAGCCGAGATTGTGCCACTGCACTATACTCCAGCCTGCGTGACAGAGCAAGACTCCATCTCAAAAAAAAAAAAAAAAAAGTCCTTAGTATTCCTTGAGCCATAAATTGTGTGTTTGACCAGGTGCGGTTGCTCACGCCTGTAGTCCCAGCACTTTGGGAGGCCGAGTCTCATGGATCATTTTAGCCCAAAAGTTTGAGACCACCCTGGGCAACATGGCAAAACACCATCTCTACTAAAAATACAAAAAATTAGCCAGGCATCGTGCCTGTCTGTAGTCCCTAATGCTCAGGAGGCTGAAGTAGGAGAATTGCTTGAGCCAGGGAGGCAGAGGTTGCAGTGAGCTGAGATTGCACCACTGCACTCCAGCCTTGGTGACAGAGTGAGGCCCTAACTCAAAATAAAAAAAAGTGTGTATGTGTGTGTGCGTGCGTGTGAATAATGTGTGTGTGTGTATGTGTATTTGTGGGGAATGAGATTGGTAAAATACATAGGCATGGGAGCCAGATCATGAGGACATAAAGTGTGTAATAAAGATATTATGTTAATGGCTGGGTGCAGTGGCTCTGGTAGGGTACAGTGGCTCACGCCTATAATCCCAGCTCTTTGGGAGGCTGAGGCAGGAGGATCATTTGAGGTCAGGAGTTCGAGACCAGACTGGCCAACATGGTAAAACCCCATCTCTACTAAATATACAAAAATTAACTGGGCGTGGTAGCATGTGCCTATAATCCCAGCTACTTGGGAGGCTGAGGCAGGAGAATCACTTAAACCTGGGAGGCAGAGGTTGCAGTGAGTCAAGATTGTGCCACTGCACTGCAGCCTGGGTGACAGAGCGAGACTCCTTCTCAAAAAAAAGAAAAAAAGGTTTATTAATAGACACTGAAATTTGAATTTCATTTTTACTTATTATTATTACTTTTGAGACAGGGTCTCATCTCACTCTGTCACCTAGGCTAGAGTGCAATTTCATGGTCGTAGCTCACTGCAGCCTCAAACCCCTGTGCTCAAGCAATCCTTCTGCCTCACCCTCCTGAGTAGCTAGGTCTATAGGCGCATGCCACTACACCTGGCTAATTATAAAAATACTTTTGTAGAGATGGAGTCTTGGTATGTTGCCCAGATAGGTGTTGAACTCCTGGCTTCAAGTAATCCTCCCACCTCAGCCTCCCACAGTGCTAGGATTACAGGCGTGAGCCACTGCAGCCAGCCTGAAATTTGAATTTCATTAGTTTTTACGTGTCAAAAAATATTCTTCTTCTTTTGGTTTTTTTTTTCAACTGTTTAAAATGTAAAAATCAGCTGGGCATGGTGGCTCACAGCTGTAGTCCCAGCTAATCAAGAGGCCAAGATGGAAGGATCACTTGAGCCCAGGAGTTTGAGGCTGCAGTGAGCTATGATGGCACCACTGCACTCCAGCCTGGGTGGCAGAATGAGATCCTGTCTCAAAAAAAGTAAAGTAAAATAAAATGTAAAAATCATTCTTACTTGTGAGCCATACAAAACCAGGTGGCAGGGTGGATTTGGCCTGCAAGCCATAGTTTGCTGACCCCTGACTTAAAAGATTTTTTTCCCCAGGTCAACTTTAAATGGCATTATTCTGCCAACTGCATTGGTTGGAAATCATTTGAGCAGTGGGTTGGTCAGCTGCTTTGAGTCTGTTTTTAACCACAGTCTTTTCTAAATATAGATTACTTACATCATCTGTGTAGCCTTCTATTTGACATATTAGTCTCTGATGGGAGGCTGGTCTAGGCAATCTTGAGGATCCCTTTCGCCCTAAGTCTAGTCCAAAGATTTTATAAAAAATAAAGGCCAGGCATGGGGGTTCATGCCTGTAATCCCAGCACTTTGGGAGACCTAGGTGGGAGGATTGCTTGAGTCCAGGAGTTGAAGACCAGTCTGGGCAACATAGCAAGACCCTCATCTCTTCAAAAAAAAAATTTTTAAATTAGCTAGGCATAGTGGTGTGCACCTGTAGTCCTAGCTACTTGGGAGGCTGAGGCAGGAGGATCGCTTGAGCCCTGGAGTTGGAGGCTGCAGTGAGCCATGATTGTACCACTGCACTCCAGTCTGGGTGACAGAGTGAGAACTTGTCTCAAAAAATAAATAAATAAATAAAAATTCGTTTTGACTCTCTGTCCTCTGCAGCTTGTACAGCAGTATGCTTCCCACAGTTTCTTCCTGTACCTTCACCATTTTCCCCTTCTCTTTCCCAGACTCAAGTCAGGACGTAAAGGTGGTGGTCCTGCAGGCTCTGTCCTTAGAACTCTTCTCTTCTCCCTCTTTCTATTCTCCCTGGACTTTATTTTTATGATTTTTTATTTTCTTGAGACAGGGTCTTACTCTGTGGCCCCATCCTGGTGCAGTGGTGTGATCTTGGCTCACTGCAATCTCCACCTCCCAGGTTTAAGAGATTCTCCTGCCTCAGCCTCCTGAGTAGCTGGGACTACAGGTGCACGCCATCCTGCCCGGCTAATTTTTATTTTTTTTAGTACAGCTGGGGTTTTGCCATGTTGGCCAGGCTGGTCTTGAACTCCTGGCCTCACGTGATCCTCCCGCCTCAGCCTCCCAGAGTGCTGGGATTACAAGTATGAGCCACTATGCCCAGCCTCTCCCTGGACTTTAATCAGACCACGTCTTCAACTAGCACCTCTACATTGGCAATGTTATGTATGTTAAGCTGTTATATTTAGCTCTGATCTTTCTTCTGAGGCTTAAAGCCTTTCCCAGTATCTGGAAGTTAAAGTCTAAACTCCTTAGCCTGGCCCTAGCACCCTCTTAGTCTGAACTCCTAAACAAGCCACGGGATAGCTTCCAGCAGGTCATCTGCTTCCTCCTCCTTGTCTTTGCTCATGCTCCTCCCTCTGCCATCACAAGCCTCTCCCCTTGTCTCTACCTCCCTTCCTCTCCTCCCAGCACTTGCCAAATCGATGCCCTGCCCTTTGACAACCCACTTAGAGGGCCACTTACCTGTCAGATTCAGCTCAAATACCTGTGCCTCCTTGAAGCCGTCTTTTTTTTCCTTTTAGTTAGAATCAGGGTCTTGCTCTGTTGCCCAGGCTGGAGTGCAGTGGCATGATCTCAGCTCACTACAGCTCCACCTCCTGGGTTCAAGTGATTCTTCTGCCTCAGTGTCCCAAGTAGCTGGGATTACAGGCATGTACCACCACGCCCAGCTAATTTTTTGTATTATTATTTTTAGTAGAGACTTGATCTATGTTGCCCACACTGGTCTCGAACTCCTGGCCTCAAGCAATCCTCCTCCTGCCTTAGCCTCCCAAAGTATTGGGATTACAGGGATGAGCCACTGTGCCCAGTCTGAAGCCCTATTTCATAGATAAGGCAAAACATTTTTCCTATGTGCCCACAGAACCTTATGCACACCTCTGCTTTAATGCTTGCTTCCTTGCTACAATTAGGTCAAAATATATATATATATTTATATATATATATGTGTGTGTGTGTGTGTGTGTGTGTATAACTAAAAGAAAAGAAAGAAGGCTTCAAGGAGGCACAGGTATTTGAGCTACTCAGGAGGCTGAGGCACAAGAATCACTTGAACCCGAGAGGTGGAGGTTACAGTAAGCCGAGATCGTACCACTGCCCTCCAGCCTGGACAACAGAGTAAGACTCTACCAAAAAAAAAAAAGAAAGAAGAAATTGGTGTAGTGTGGGAAGTAAACAAAAAGGAAAAACAAATGAATCTGTGAGTATACTCTTTTGTGGCCTGCACTGACTTCGACACAAATTAGATCAGCTTGGTAGGCAAGGTGGGATCTTTTCATAATTGTATTTGATGTCTTTAAATGTATTTATCTTTTAAATACATTTATCTTTTTTTCTTGTAGGAGGAAAATTCTTCCAACAATGGTCTCCCACTCAGAGCTAAGGAAGCTGTTCTACTCAGCAGATGCTGTATGTTTTGATGTTGACAGCACGGTCATCAGAGAAGAAGGAATCGATGAGCTAGCCAAAATCTGTGGCGTTGAGGACGCGGTGTCAGAAATGTAGGGATAGCATTTATCCACTTTATGAAATGATAAAGACTTTCTAAAGAGTGACTGTTTTGGATGAAGTGCTAGACCCTGGCTATGGAACATGAGCACTAGGCTTTTTCTTTCATCCCTTAGAGTTTAATTTGACATATTCATTCGTTTATATAAATATTTATAGCAAACAAACATGGATAAGACATGTTCTTAGCTTGATCAGGGGAATGATGACCACCACTAACCAAAAAAGGTGGCCTGAGGGGCGGGACCCAGGTGTCCAGTGGCTTTGTGTCATGGTTTAAAGTGTGGCCTTAGTGGTTCCCTATAAAGGTTCAGAGTCTCTTGGTGGATCCTGGAGCAGAGCCACTCCCTCCCTCCTGCCCTCCCGCCCTGCAGCTGGGCACCTCCCTCTGCAGTCCCAGTCCCCCAGTCATGCACTATGTCATTTTTTTTTTTCGAGACGGAGTCTCATTCTGTCGCCCAGGCTGGAGTGCAGTGATACAATCTCGGCTCACTGCAACCTCTGCCTCCCGGGTTCCAGCAATTTTCCTGCCTCAGCCTCCCAAGTAGCTGGGATTACGGACGCGCACCCCCAGGCCCGTTGAATTTTTGCATTTTTTTGTTTGTTTGTTTGTTTGTTTGTTTGTTTGAGATGGAGTCTCACTCTGCCACCCAGGCTGGAGTGCAATGGCCGGATCTCAGCTCACTGCAAGCCCCGCCTCCTGGGTTTACGCCATTCTCCTGCCTCAGCCTCCCAAGTAGCTGGGACTACAGGTGCCCGCCACGTCGCCCGGCTAGTTTTTTGTATTTTTTTAGTAGAGATGGGGTTTCACCGTGTTAGCCAGGATGGTCTCGATCTCCTGACCTCGTGATCCGCCCGTCTCGGCCTCCCAAAGTAGCACTTACAGGCTTGAGCCACCGCACCCGGCCGAAGTTTTGCATTTTTTTAGTAGAGATGGGGTTTTGCCATGTTGGCCAGGCTGGTCTCAAGCTCCTGGCTTCAGATGATCTGCCCACCTCAGCTTCCCAAAGTGTTTGGAATTATAGGCATGAGTCACTGCACACTGGCCTCTTAATGTTATTTTCTTTTTCTTTTCTTTTTTTTCTGAGACAGTTTCACTCTTGTTGCCCCGGCTGGAGTGCAGTGGCGTGATCTCGGCTCACCGCAACCTCCACCTCCGGGTTCAAGCGATTCTCCTGCCTCTGCCTCCTGAGTAACTGGGATTACAGGCATGGGCCACCATGCCCGGCTACTTTTGTATTTTTAGTAGACATGGTGTCTCTCCATGTTGGTCTGGCTAGTCTTGAACTTCCACCCTCAGGTGATCCGCCCGCCTCAGCCTCCCAAAGTGCTGGGATTACAGGCGTGAGCCACTGCGCCCAGCCTGTTAATGTTATATTCAAGCAGTCCTTCGAAAATTTATTCCAAGGCCTTGCTCCCATTGCAGCAAAGCCTGTCTGTTGTACAGTGGGGCTCTTCGTAGCATCTTCCTGTTGGTGGATGTTGTGCAGACCTGGAGCAGTAAGGCATGTTAACCTCGAGGACATCGAACCTGGCTGGCCTGACTGTTGGGTCTCCCTCCTAGGACACGGCGAGCCATGGGCGGGGCAGTGCCTTTCAAAGCTGCTCTCACAGAGCGCTTAGCCCTCATCCAGCCCTCCAGGGAGCAGGTGCAGAGACTCATAGCAGAGCACCCCCCACACCTGACCCCCGGCATAAGGTAAGAGGAGCCCCTGCTCCAGGTGTGTTTCAGCACCAGTGTTGGGAGGGGAGGGCAAGTCCTCCTGAGAGCATCTAACTATTGCTTTAGAGCGCCCTCTGGGTGATTTAATTATTTTCATTTTTATTTTTTAATTTTATTATTATTTTTTAAATTTTTATTTATTTATTTTTCAAGATGAAGTCTCACTCTGTCAGTCAGGCTGGAGTGCAGTGGTGCAATCTCAGCTCACTGCAACTTCTGCCTCCCAGGTTCATGCGATTCTCCCACCTCAGCCTCCTGAGTAGCTGGGATTACAGGTCCCTGCCACCACACCTGGGTAATTTTTGTATTTTTAGTAGAGATGGGTTTCGCCAAGTTGGCCATGCTGGTCTTGAACTCTTGACCTCAAGTGATCCACCTGCCTGGGCCTCCCAAAGTGCTGGGATTATACCTGTGAGCCACTGCACCCGGCCTACTATTATTTTTTTTAGAGTCAGCGTCTCATTCTGTTGCCCATGTTGGAGTACAGTCATGGCTCACTGCAGCGTTGAACTCCTGGGGTCAAGTGGCCCTTCCACCTTAGCCTCCTTAATAGTGGGGACTATAGGTGCATGCCACCATGCCCAGCTAATTAAAAAAAAAATTTTTTTTTGAGAGACAGGGTCTCGCTTTGTCACCCAGGCTGGAGTGCAGTGGCATGAACACAGCTCACTGCAGCATCAACCTTCTGGGCTCAAGGGATCCTCCTGCTTCAGCTTCCTAAGTAGCTGGGACTACAGATGTAGACCACCATGCCTAATTATTTTTTAAAAATTTTCTATAGACACAGGGTCTCACTATATTGCCCAGGCTGGTCTTGAACTTGTGGGCTTAAATGATCAATTTTCCCACCTCAGCCTCCCAAAATGTTGGAATTATAGGTTTGAACCACTATACCCAGCCTTTAAAATATTTTTTGTAGAGATGGGGGTCTTGCTATGTTGCCCAGGCTGTTCTCAAGCTCCTGGCCTCAAGTGATTTTCTACTTTGGATTCCCAAATTGCTGGATTTAAAGGGGTAGCCTGTGTGGTTCTTTTGGTACTTACACATGGTCTTGTCTGGCTGGTTGTGTGGTCCTGTCTGTTTCCGCCTTTCCTCTTTCTCCAGGAAAATCTAAGTTTTCCTTGTTTGTCCTCATCTTGTGTTTTCCTGGGTCCATGGACAGAGTAGAGTTCTGGAATGGTTTCCTGAAGTAGCCAAACTCTACCCATTGATTTCTTTTTTTTTTTTTTTTTTTTTGAGACGGAGTCTCGCTGTGTTGCCCAGGCTGGAGTGCAGTGGCTGGATCTCAGCTCACTGCAAGCTCCGCCCCCCGGGTTTACACCATTCTCCTGCCTCAGCCTCCCAAGTAGCTGGGACTACAGGCGCCCGCCACCTCGCCCGGCTAGTTTTTTGTATTTTTTAGTAGAGACTGGGTTTCACCGTATTAGCCAGGATGGTCTCGATCTCCTGACCTCGTGATCCGCCCTCCCAAAGTGCTGGGATTACAGGCTTGAGCCGCCATGCCTGGCCTCTACTCATTGATTTCTAAGTGCATTTAGAAAAACATATATAAGGCCGGACGTGGTGGCTCGTGCATGTAATCCCAGCATTTTGGGAGGCTGAGGCGGGCAGATCACCTGAGGTCAGGAGTTCAAGACCAGCCTGGCCAACATGGTGAAACCCCTTCTCTACTAAAAATGCAAAAAAAGTTGGTCAGGCGTGGTGGCTTGCGCCTGTAATTTCAGCACTTGGGGAGGCCAGGGTGGGCGGACCACAAGGTCAAGAGATGGAGACCATCCTGGCCAACATAGTGAAACCCTGTGTCTACTTAAAATACAAAAATTAGGCCGGGCGCAGTGGCTCAAGCCTGTAATCCCAGCACTTTGGGAGGCCGAGGTGGGCGGATCACAAGGTCAGGAGATCGAGACCATCCTGGCTAACACGGTGAAACCCCGTCTCTACTAAAAAGTACAAAAAACTAGCCGGGCGAGGTGGCGGGCGCCTGTAGTCCCAGCTACTTGGGAGGCTGAGGCAGGAGAATGGCGTGAACCCGGAGGCGGAGCTTGCAGTGAACTGAGATCCGGCCACTGCACTCCAGCTTGGGCGACAGAGCGAGACTCCGTCTCAAAAAAAAAAAAAAAAAATTAGCTGGACATGGTGGCGCGCGTCTGTTGTCCCAGCTACTCGGGAGGCTGATGCAAGAGAATCGCTTGAATCTGGTAGGCGGAGGTTGCAGTGAGCCGAGATCGTGCCACTACACTCCAGCCTGGTGACAGAGCGAGACTCCATCTCAAAAAATAAAATAAAATAAAGTAGCTGGGTGTGGTGGCAGGTGCCTGTAATCCCAGGTACCGTTGAGGCTGAGGGAGGATAATTGCTGGAACCCTGGAGGCAGAGGTTGCTGTAAGCCGAGATCGCATCACTGCACTGCAGCCTGGGCAACAGAGCGAGACTCCATCTCAAAAAGAAAAAAAAAAAAAGAAAAACATATAAAACTAACTACCCAGGCAATATACCTTGTCAAATATGCCTCAGGCAAATGCATTCAGGAGAAGAAAATATATCTTAGTTCCCTCTTCATGTTTCCTTTTTTTTTTCTTTTTGTATTACTCAGTGTTTGGTATTTTGTATTTTATTTTTGCAGGGAGCTGGTAAGTCGCCTACAGGAGCGAAATGTTCAGGTTTTCCTAATATCTGGTGGCTTTAGGAGTATTGTAGAGCATGTTGCTTCAAAGCTCAATATCCCAGGAACCAATATATTTGCCAATAGGCTGAAATTCTACTTTAATGGTAAGACGTTAATGGTAACATATTCCCTTTCTTAGCAGTTCTATTATTCAGTATTCTGGGTAATGTCTGTTGGAATGCAACTTAAACAGTCACATCAGAGTTAAATATTGAGATGAATGGTCCTCTTAATTGATGTCTTTTGCCCTTTGGTACCCTTTGCTCAGCAAAGTAGACTTAGGTTATCACCTGTCCTAGCTTTATTATCTATAACATCACCTGTCTGTACATAAATGTCTGCATTTAGTGAAACATTAATTCCTATGAAGTCCCCTATGACTTACTTTGCTGTATGTTATATTTCAACTTTATGGGCACTTCTATGCATTTGAAGCAATTTAGACTCGAGAAGGAGACTTGGCTGGGCACGGTGGCTCATGCCTGTAATCCCAACACTTTGGGACCCTGAGGCGGGAGGATCACTTGAGGTCAGGAGTTCAAGACCAGCCTGGCCAACATAGTGAAACCCCAACTCTGCTAAAAAAAAAAAAACACAAAAATTAGCTGGGCGTGGTGGCGCATGTCTATAGTCCCAGCTACTTGGGAGGCTGAGGCAGGAGAATCACATGAAGCTGCGTGAGCTGAGATCACGCCACTTCACTCCAGCCTGGTGACAGAGTGAGACTCTGTCTTAAAACAAAAGCAAAAACAACAACAACAACAACAACAAGACAGAGACTTTAAAAGGGAGACTTTTGTTAACGGATTACTGAACTACAGCCCTTGGGGAAGCCTCCTGTCCCCTCTGTTCCATAGCATTGCCACAGAGTTGTTATATTATCTCAGATCTCCAGTTATATCAAGGGGTGACTGATAGTGATATTCTTTTTTTTTTTTGAGACAGAGTCTCATGTTGCTCCAGCTGGAGAGCTGGAGTACAGTGGCTCCATCTCGGCTCACTGCAACCTCTGCCACCTGGGTTCAAGCGATTCTTCTGCCTCAGCCTCCTGAGTAGCTGGGATTACAGGTGCCCACCACCACACCTGGCTAATTTTTGTATTTTTTTTAGTAGAGTCAGGGTTTCACCATGTTGGTCAGGCTGGTCTCAAACTCCTGGCCTCAGATGATCCACCTGCCTCGGCCTCCCAAAGTATTGGGATTATAGGCATGAGCCACCGCATGTAATAGAACATTCTTGAGTGGTCTAGAGATAGAGATCATTGAAAAAAGAAGTCAAGAATGAGTGTGGTAATTACTGTAACAACAGAAATAATTGATCAAAAATAAGCTGGAATTTCCTCTTGGGTGACATAATATATTAACATTTTAAATTTAATATATTAAGACTGGGTGCGGAGGCTCACGCCTGTAATCCCAGAACTTTGGGAGGCCGAGGCAGGCTGATCATCTGTGGTCAGGAGTTCGAGACCAGCCTGGCCAACATGGCAAAACCCCATCTCTACTAAAAACACAAAACTTAGCCAGCATGGTGGCATGCGCCTGTAATCCCAGCTACTTGGGAGGCTGAGACACGAGAATGGTTTGAACCTGGGAGGCGGATATTGCAGTAAGTGGAGATCATGCCATTGCACTCCAGCCTGGGCAACAGAGTGAGACTCTGTCTCAAAAATAAATAAATTATAATTAATTTGATATATTACTATTGTATGGTGTTGTGCTACCTCAACAAAGTTTGAGAATTACTGGAAGCTTAAAGGATACAACAAATTCACCCGTAGGTATTTATGCCCTAATAGAGGCCATCTCTACAATTGATCCTTGTAATTTAAAAGCAAAGGTTGGCTGGGTGTGGTGGCTCACACCTGTAATCCCAGCACTTTGGGAGGCCAAGGCAGGAGAATCACATGAGCCTAGGAGTTCCAGACCAACCCGGGCAACATACCAAGACCCCATTTCTATAATCATAATCACAATCATAAAAGGAAAAAAAGCAAAGCTTGTTTATTCCCAGGAACAGGTGTGGAGCTCGAGGCTGTGCAACTTTACCCAGGGCCATTTTTTGCCTTCTCAGTGACATTTAAGTGAAGATATCATCTATGCAGAAAGCTGTCACTGGTAAGATACTTCTGTGGGTCTTTAACCCTGTTTTTACTGCTCTTTTAAGGTGAATATGCAGGTTTTGATGAGACACAGCCAACAGCTGAATCTGGTGGAAAAGGAAAAGTGATTAAACTTTTAAAGGAAAAATTTCATTTTAAGAAAATAATCATGATTGGAGATGGTGCCACAGACATGGAAGCCTGTCCTCCTGCTGTATGTATTAAGGATGCTAATATTTTTGCAGGTTGTACTTTTTTTTTTTATATATTTATTTATTATTTCTTTATTTTTGTTTTGAGACGGAGTTTCGCCCAGGTTGCCCAGGTTGGAGTGCAGTGGCATGATCTTAGCTCACTGCAATATCTGCCTCCCAGTTCAAACCATTCTGGTATCTCAGCCTCCCAGGTAGCTGGGATTACAGGCACATGCCACCATGCCGGCTAAGTTTTGTATTTTTAGTAGAGACGGGGTTTCGTCACATTGGCCAGGCTGGTCTTGAGCTCCTGACCTCAGAGGTGATCTGCCTACCTTGGCCTCCCAAAGTGCTGGGATTACAGGCATGAGCCACCACGCTCGGCCGTACTTTTGTTTTCACAGCTGATTTATCCTATAATCCCAACACTTTGGGAGGTCAAGGCAGAAAGATCACTTGAGCACAGGAGTTTGAGACCAGCCTGGGCAACATAGTGAGACCTCATCTCTACAAAATAAATAAATAAGATAAAATAAAAACAGCTGATTTAGAACTATGTAAGATTTAAAACAGGAGTTAAACAAAAACAACTCTCATTACAAGATAAAAATGAAATAATAAAAACAAATTCAATCTTGTTTTGTCAACTTTGTGCAAACCCAAGGAAAGTTATGAAGAAGGAACTAAAAACCTTTTCAAGCTTTTAACAATGCCTTATCCCTGTAGTATGGGCAGCATCTTTTAGCCTAGGTGTGTGCTCAGTAGGTTGGTTTCATTTCCCCAAATAATACCATCAACAACTCATAACCGAGATTTTAACGTCATTTTATACTTTATATACTAGTTCCTCATACATTACCTTATTTAATCCTCATACCAGCCCTATGAAGTCAAATTATTATGTTTTGTTTTGTTTTGTTTTTCTTAGACAGAGTCTCACTCTGTCACCCAGGCTGGAGTGCAATGGTGTGCTCTTAGCTCACTGCAACCTCCGCCCTCTGGGTTCAAGTGATTCTCCCACCTTAGCCCCCCAAGTAGCTGGTACCACAGACGCATTCCACCACACCCAGCTAAGATTTTGTGTTTTTGGCGAGGCAGAGTTTCACCATATTGCCCAGGCTGGTCTCGAACTCCTGAGCTCAAGCAATCTCCCCTGCCTTGGCCTCCCAAAGTGCTGATATCACAGGTGTGAACCACCATGCCTAGCCAAATATTGTGTTCTTCTTACTGATAGGGGAACTGAGGCTTGCAGAGATTATATGATTTACCTGTAACATATCAGAGCATTTTATTTTTATTTACTTATTTATTATTTTTTGGAGACAGGGTCTTGCTATGTTGCCCAGGCTGGAGTGCAGTGTTGTGATCATAGCTTATCACAGCCCTGAACTTCTGGGCTCAAAGGATCCTCCCACCTCAGCCTCCTGGGTAGCTGGGATTACAGGTGTGCATCACTGCATCCCACACTACCACAGCATTTTATTCCTCTGAACTAACTTCATTTTCTGAGACTAGCAGAGGTTTTGTTTATTTTTTGGGGTCTTGCTCTGTCACCCAGGTCAGAGTATAGTGGCGCAATCTTTTTTTTTTTTTTTTTGTTGAGACGGAGTCTCGCTCTGTCGCCCAGGCTGGAGTGCAGTGGCCAGATCTCAGCTCACTGCAAGCTCCGCCTCCCGGGTTCACGCCATTCTCCTGCCTCAGCCTCCCGAGCAGCCGGGCGCAATCTTAGCTCATTGCAGCCTCGACCTCCCAGACTCAAGCAATCTTCCCATCTCAGCCTCCTGAGTAGCTGGGACTGCAGGCGCATGCCACCACACCTATCTAATTTTGTTTATATTTTGTAGAGATGAGGTCTCACTATGTTGTCCAGGCTAATCTTGAACTCCTGGCTTAAGTGATCTTCCTGCCTTGGCCTGCCAGAGTGCTGGGATTATAGGTGTGAGCCAACATGCCTGGCCAGGGATTTTATTTCTAAGCATTTTAAAGTCAATGTGCGTGCGCTCTCTCTCTCTCTCTCTCTCTCTCTCTCTCTCTCTCTCTCTCTCTCTCTCCATATATATATATGGAGAGATTTTATATATATATAAAATCAAATGCTATATATAGCAAGTGTCGTAAATATCAAATGGGTCCATTTCACGTAGGGCTTTGCCTTTGTCATGTCATTCTAACGTAAGAAAAACTACACCAAAAATATAGTGTGGCCAGGCGCGGTGGCTCATGCCTGTAATCCCAGCACTCTGGAAGGCTGAGGCAGGCAGATCACCTGAGGCCAGGAGTTTGAGACCGGCCTGGGCAACATGGTGAAACCCCATCTCTACAAAAAATACAAAAAAATTAGCTGGGCGTGGTGATGGGTGCCTATCATTGCAGTTACTCAGGAGGCTGAAGCATGAGAATCACTTGAACCCAGGAGGTGGAGGTTGCAGTGAGCCGAGATTGCATGACTGTGCTCCAGCCTGGATGACAGAGTGAGACTCCATCTTAAAATATATATATATATATAGTGCTGAAGTTTTTTTTTTTTTTTTTTTTTTTTTTGAGACGGAGTCTCGCTCTGTCGCCCGGGCTGGAGTGCAGTGGCCGGATCTCAGCTCACTGCGAGCTCCGCCTCCCGGGTTTACGCCATTCTCCTGCCTCAGCCTCCCGAGTAGCTGGGACTACAGGCGCCCGCCACCTCGCCCGGCTAGTTTTTTGTATTTTTTAGTAGAGACAGGGTTTCACCGTGTTCGCCAGGATGGTCTCGATCTCCTGACCTCGTGATCCACCCGCCTCGGCCTCCCAAAGTGCTGGGATTACAGGCTTGAGCCACCGCGCCCGGCCTAGTGCTGAAGTTTTTACTCCTAGTTTCCTGAGATCTAAAATAGGGATTGTCTAAAAAAAAAAAAAAAAAAAAAATTCATACTCTTTGTGAATGATGAATGAAAAAGGGTTAAAAGGAACCTTTTTGGCCAGGCACGAAGGTGACTCATGCCTGTAATCCCAACCCTTTGGGAGGCAGAGATGGGTGGATCACGTAAGGTCAAGAGTTTGAGACCAGCCTGGCCAGCATGGCAAAACCCTATCTCTACTAAAAATACAAAAATTAGGCCGGGCGCGGTGGCTCAAGCCTGTAATCCCAGCACTTTGGGAGGCCGAGATGGGTGGATCACGAGGTCAGGAGATCGAGACCATCCTGGTCTACACGGTGAAACCCTGTCTCTACTAAAAAATACAAAAAACTAGCCGGGCGAGATGGCGGGCGCCTGTAGTCCCAGCTACTCGGGAGGCTGAGGCAGGAGAATGGCGTAAACCCAGGAGGCGGAGCTTGCAGTGAGCCGAGATCGCGCCACTGCACTCTAGCCTGGGCGTGAGTGAGTGGCCTACTGCCACTCACTCCGTCTCAAAAGTGAGTGAGACTCCGTCTAAAAAAAAAAAAAAAAAATTAGCCAGGCATGTTGGTGGGCGCCTGTCATCGCAGCACTCGTGAGGCTGAGGCAGGAGAATCTCTTGAATCTGGGAGGCGGGAGATTGCAGTCAGCTGAGACCGCGCCACTGTATTCCAGCCTGGGCATGACAGAGCAAGACTCCATCTCAAAAAAAATAAAAATAAAAAGTTCCAGCCAGGCTGGTCTCAAACTCCCAACCTAGGTGATCTGCCCACCTTGGCCTCCCAAAGTGCTGGGATTACAGGCATGAGCCACCGCACATAGCCTTTGAATCTTTTTTTTTTTTTTTTTGACAGCATCTCGCTCTCTCACCCAGGCTGGAGTGAAATGGTGTGATCTTGGCTCACTGCAACCTCCGCCTCCTGGGTTCAAGCAATTATCCTGCCTCAGCCTCCCAAGTAGCTGTGATAACAGACGCCCACCACCATGCCCAGCTAATTTTTTGTATTTTTAGTAGAGACAGGGTTTTACCATGTTGGCCAGGCTGGTGTCGAACTCCTGACCTCAGGTGATCTACCCTTCTCAGCCTCCCAAAGTGCTGGGATTATAGGCATGAGCCACCACACCCAACCACCTTTGAGTATTTTTATTGTTAGCTTAGATAATTTATAACCAATGTTGGGGTTGTCTAAGTAATGAATATTGGGCTACTAGTTTAATGAGGAATACATAAAAGTAAAATGAAGAGATTTCTCAGGGAGCTCCCAATCTCATTTTCAAGAAACAACAAAATCAGCCAGAAGTGGTGGCTCACGCCTGTGATCCCAGCACTTTGGGAGGCTGAGGCGGGAGGATTGCTTAAGCACAGAAGTTCAAAACCAGCTGAGCAACATGGCAAAACTCCGTCTCTAAAAAATTACTCAGGGAGGCCGGGCGCGGTGGCTCAAGCCTGTAATCCCAGCACTTTGGGAGGCCGAGACGGGCGGATCACGAGGTCAGGAGATCCAGACCATCCTGGCTAACACGGTGAAACCCCGCCTCTACTAAAAATACAAAAACTAGCCGGGCGAGGTGGCGGCGCCTGTAGTCCCAGCTACTCGGGAGGCTGAGGCAGGAGAATGGCGTAAACCTGGGAGATGGAGCTTGCAGTGAGCTGAGATCCGGCCACTGCACTCCAGTCCAGGCGACAGAGCGAGACTCCGCCTCAAAAAAAAAAAAAAAAAAAAAAAATTACTCAGGGATTGTGATGTGCACCTGTCATCCCAGCTACTCAGGAAGCTGAAGCAGGAGGATCAGTTGAGCTCAGAAGTTCAAGGGTGCAGTGAGCCATGACTGTACCACTGTACTCCAGCCTGGGTGACAGGGTAAGACCCTGTCTTAAAAAACAAAAAAAGAACAACAAAATTGGATGGGTGCAGTGGAACATAACTGTAATCCCAGCACTTCAGAAGCTGAAGCAGGAGGAGTTTGAGAGCAGTCTGGCAACATAGAACGACCCTACAAAAAAATTTAAAAAGTAGCCCAGTAAGTTGGTGCACACCTGGAGTCTCAGCTACTCAGGAGGCTGAGGCATGAGAATCACCTGAACCCAGGAGGCAGAGGTTGCGATGAGCCGAGGTTGTGCCACTGCACTCCAGCCTGGGCGACAGAGCGAGACTCCAATAAATAAATAAATAAATAAAAATAAGAATCATTTCTCTCTCTTTTCTTCCTTCTTAGGATGCTTTCATTGGATTTGGAGGAAATGTGATCAGGCAACAAGTCAAGGATAACGCCAAATGGTATATCACTGATTTTGTGGAGCTGGTGGGAGAGCTGGAGGAATAACATCCACTGTCACACAGCTCCGAATACCTTCGGATGGATTTTTACAAGTGATACAGGTTGATACTGTTTGCTTACAATTGCCTATTACCACTTGCTATAGAAAGTTGGCACAGATGATCTATACTTTAAGCTACAGTTAGGACTCCTAGAAGATTGCTTTTTTTTTTTTTAACTGTAGTTCCAGTATTAGATGATGACTATTGATTTCCTGTAGAGTTTTGTAATCTGAATTCTTTCTGTATATTCCTAGCTATATGTCATACAAAGTGTTTTAAGGGTGGAGAGTCAAACAAACACTTTTACTCTTAGAAAGATGGATTTGGCAGCCTTCGGTGAATATTGGTTTCCCTTTGGTATATCAATAAAAGTTTATCCATGTGTCAGAATGGATTTGTGGAATTTGCAGTTCTGCATCTCGGATATTGGAATACCCAATATTTCAGGTACTGTGTTGAAGCATAAACAGCCCCAGGCAAGAAACAGGCTTAAGACTCTGCTTAGTGCTGGACACAGAGTCCTCACCCCATGAGCCCACTCCCACTTCCTGAAGCCCTGGGGCCTTGAAAGTCCTTTTTTTACTTCTTGGGATTTGTCATATATGAAATGTTACAAAGGGTTTTTTTTTTTTCCTCCAATATAACAATAGAGTCTTAAACAAAAGTACTGATTAAAAATGGATATTTGGGCTAGGCACGGTGGCTCACGCCTGTAATCCCAGCACTTTGGGAGGCCGAGGTGGGTGGATCACAAGGTCAGGAGATTGAGACCATCCTGAATAACACAGTGAAACCCCGTCTCTACTAAAAATAAATACAAAAACTAAGCCGGGCACGGTGGCGGGCGCCTGTAGTCCCAGCTACTCGGGAGGCTGAGGCAGGAGAATGGCGTGAATCTGGGAGGCGGAGCTTGCAGTGAGCCGAGACCGTGCCACTGCACTCCAGCCTGGGCAACAGAGCGAGACTCTGTCCAAAAGAAAAATGATATTTGGGCTCACGCCTGTAATCTCAGCACTCTGGGAGGACAAGGTAAGAGGATCACTTGAGGACAGGAGTTCGAGACCAGCCTGGGCAACACAGCAAGACCCTGTCTCTACAAAAAATAAAAACATTAGCTGGGTGTGGTAACACACACCTGTAGTCCCAGCTACTTGGTGGGCTGAGATGGGAGGATTCCTTGAACTCAGGAGTTCGAGGCTGCAGTGAGCTGTGACTGCGCCATTGCACTCCAGCCTGGGTGACAGTGAGACCCCGTCTCTTAAAAAAAAAAAAAGGATATTCAAAAATCACATAAAGTAAAAGAAATAAAAACAAGTTTTACCAATCACAAAGGCCAACATTTTCCCCTAAATGAATATTAATAACTTCTATCAGCTTATATAAACTATTTCTTTTTTATAGATGACTTGGAAATACTTGAAAGCCAGGTTTACGTTTGTTTTTAGCAGAGCCAAGCAAGGGAAATTTCAGAACATGCTTTGAATGTGTGAGAGTCTATACCCTCCCTGGAGGAAAAATGGGGGGAGGGGAAAGCCACGGGGTTAGGAAGTGGATACTGTTGGATAATTCAGTAGAAAAAGCCATAAGGTTTTAATATTGAGAATTAGTGGAAAAATTTATCATTCAACCAAATTTGGCCAAATAAATAATTATTCAGCCACATAAGCAAATCAGATGAATCAAATTTCCTTCCAAATCAATTTCTGAAGGAGAGACATGAAATAGGTTTGGCAACATTTAAATGAGATTCCAAACAATGAGGCCGTTGTTCCCAACTGTGAATGCCTCCTGGCCGCTCTCCTAGAAACTGTTTTGTGGTGTTTGCACTTTTCAGTAGTGCCAAGCTCTGGGCAGGACCAGGCATGCCAGGACCTTGAAAAGTGCTGCAAAGGGCGTCAGCCTCTGCACCGCCTGGTGCGCATGGCAGGGACAGGCCACTGGTGGGCGGGTGGGAGGACCGAGCCCCCACTGGTTTTCACTGTCTGACCGTCACAGCTGCTACTGCCCCATGGGTTCTTCTTGCCCGCGGCCCAGATACAGCCCATTTCTCAAGACTGGTGAATTGCAATAGAGACACAGATTAATTCATGCAGAACCAGCCAAACAGGAGGGCGGAGCTTTATTCTTACATCAATCTCCCCAAAAATTCAGAGGTTAGACTTTTTCAAGGATACTTCGGCAGGCCAGGGGATTCGCTTCTGGCTGGGGCCATGGGGTGGGGTGGGGTGAGGTGGCGGGGTGGCGGGGGTGGGGGCAGGAGGTCATCGGGTCCAGGTGGAGCCACTGATGGTCAGAAATGCAAAAACCTGGGCCCGGCATGGTGGCTCATGCCTGTAATTCCAGCACTTTGGGAGGCCGAGGTAGGCAGATCACTTGAGATCAGGAGTTGAAGACCAGCCTGACCAACACGGTGAAACCCTGTCTCTACTAAAAATACAAAAATTAGCAAGGCGTGGTGGAAGACACCTGTAATCCCAGGTACTTGGGTGGCTGAGGCAGGGGAATCACTTGAATCCAGGAGGCAGAGGCTGTAGTGAGTGGAGAGATCATACCACGGCACTCCAGCCTGGGCGACAGAGTGAAACTCTGTCTCAAAAAAAAAGAAATGCGAAAACCTGAAAAGACATCTCAAAAGGCCAATCTTAGGTTCTACAGTCGTGATGTAACCTGCAGGAGTAACGGGGAGTTGCAAATCTTGTGCCTGCCCTCTGGAATAATCACTGGAAACGATGTTTATGTGTACACCTTGGCAGAATTTAGGCTTCTCTCATCCACCTAGCCTGGTGGTCTCTCACTAGCTTTATGAAGGCGGTTGAGTTTTGGGGAAGGGCTACTTTTTTTTTTTTTTTTGAGACGAGTCTCACTCTGTCACCCAGGCCGGTGTGCAGTGGCGCGATCTTGCCTCACTGCAACCTCCGCCTTCTGGGTTCAAGTGATTCTCCTGCCTCAGCCTCCCGAGTAGCTGGGATTACAGGTATGTGCCACAATGCCCGGCTACTTTTTTTCTGTGTTTTCAGTGGAGACGGGGTTTCACCATATTGGTCAAGCTGGTCTCAAACTCCTGACCTCGTGATCCTCCCGCCTCGGCCTCCGAAAGTGCTGGGATTACAAGCGTGAGACGCCGCACCCCACCAAGCTATTATCATTTAAGCTATAAACTAAACGTCTCCCAGGTTAGCTTGGTCCAAGCCCAGCTATATGATTAAGGGCAGTTTGAAGGCTAAAGGCAAGATGGGGGGTGGTTAAATTACATCTCACTTTGTTAGAGTTTTTGCAGACGTGGTTTCATTTGTATGTGTGTGTCTGTTTTTTGATTGATTGTTTGTTTTTGAGACAGAGTCTTGCTCTGTCATCCAGGCTGAAGTGCAGTGGCACGATCTCGGCTCACTGAAACCTCCGCCTCCTGGGTTCTCATTTTTCTTTTCTGGTCCCTCTTTCACAAGCATGCAAAGGTGGTTTCAGAGCACATCCACAGGGCTGTGGGCTGAACATAAGGTGGACATGAATTTGGCTCAGAGGGATCTGATCCTCTGATAAATACTGATGGCCGCGTGGAACCCATTATAGGAGGGGCTGGTCCCACAGGCTGCCCAGCTCTCAGCAAACCGCCCAAAAGCTGCTGTCTCAGACAATCCCTGCTTTGGTGTGTTGGAGGAGTGAGTTTGAAATTATGCAAGAACTGCACTAACCCCTTTCATACTTTTTGAATTCTGGACTCACTGGAAACAGCTACGGAACAGCTCTCCCATGAGTCACGCCCATGCCTACACTAGGATGGACTCAGAAAGGCATGGCTGATTGTCCGTGTGACGCCATTGTTCATTCCGATTATGAACACCGCCTATGTAAACAGAAAGAGCTAAGAATTGGGATCATGAAGCCAAGAGCAGAAATTTGTCAGGGTATTAAGGTGAAACAATAAAAGGCCTTTAAAGCTTTTATATGCTTTAAAAAAAAATGACTTTATGCCCCCGCCCACTCCATTCTCTCCTGATTTAACTGCTGCTTATTTTTTATTTTTATTTTTTTGTTGAGACAGGGTCTTGCTCTGTCGCCCAGGCAGGAGTGCAGTGGTAAGATCATAGCTCACTGCAGCCTGGAACTCCTGGGCTCAAGCGGACCTCCTTCTTTGACCTCCTGAGTAACTGGGACCACAGGTACACACTACCACACCTGGCTAATATTTAAATTTTTTGTGGAGATGGGGGTCTTGCTATGTTGTCCAGGCTGGTCTTGAACCCCTGGCCTCAAACGATCCTCCGTTCTCAGCCTCCAAAAGTGTTGGAATTGTAAGTGTGAGCCACTGCGCCCAGACCTAACTGCTGGTTTAATGATTCTTCCATTTCTCTCTCTTCTACTGGAGACAAGTGTGTCTCCATGGCACCTAGGGAGGCCCACTGGGGCTGCTGCTCCCAAGGGCAAGGCCAGGAGTGAGCCGCAGATTCCAGAGATTGGCCTCAGGAAGCAGTAACACAAAATCTGATGGCTTTTGACCCTACGACCTCAGAATCTTTATGAGCAGCTTCAGAAAACCTAACCATGAGTCACAGTGCTTATTTTCACATTTTGCAAGGTGTTTTCATGTCTCATGTGATTCTCACAGTCCTAAGGTCAGCAGTATAGAAACTGCTGTCTTCTTTATTTTTTTTGAGACGGAGTCTCGCTCTGTCACTCAGGCTGGAGTGCAGTGGTATGATCTGGGCTCACTGCAACCTCTGCCTCCCAGGTTCAAGTGATTCTCTTGCCTTAGCCTCCCAAATAGCTGGGATTACAGGCACCAGCCACCATGCCTGGCTAAGTTTTGTATTTTTTGTAGATACTGGGTTTCACTATGTTGCCCAGGCTGGTCTCAAACTCCTGGCCTCAAGTGATCCACCCACCTCGGCCTCCCAAAGTGCTGGGATTACAGATGTGAGCCACCGCACCTGGCCCTGCTGTCCTCTTTAACAGCTGGGAAATACCCTCACCAGAGTTAATGACAGCTGTGAGATCACATTCAGAGCTGGAACCTGAGGCAATGATTTCCACACCATTCTTTATCTTGTAAGCATTATTAGAGAGAGAGTTAACAATTTAGCAGGCCAGGATTATCTACCCCAAGTGAATACTTAACACTCTGGTCACAAGTGCTGACATATGAATACAATGGAGAAATTTTACTCCTTGAGATGGACGGCCTGTTTTGCAAAAACTTCAAGTGGTTTTCATCTATTTTTTAATTTTTTTGTAGAGATGGGGGGGTCTCATTAGGTTGGGCTCAGGAACTCAAGATCAGCCTTACAATGTAGCAAGACTCATCTCTACAAATACAAAAATTAGATGTTGTGGCTCATGCCTGCTGTCCGAGCTACTCAGGAGGCTGAGGCAGGAGGATGGCTTGAGCCCAGGAGGATGAGGCTGCTGTAATTACACCACTGCACTCCAGCCTGGGTGACAGAGTGAGACCCTGTCTTCAAACAAAAACAAAACCCCAAAACTGATAGTCTCTATACTTTTTCTTCTCCTTTCTTCCCTTCTCTCTCCCTCTCTCCTTTACTTCTTCCCTTTTTGTTGATTCATCTTATTATTGAACATCTATGATGTCCCAGAAAGAAACTGAAAGTATAAATTTAATAAGAAATACATTTATAGAGCAGGGCACGTTGGCTCATGCCTATAACCCCTGCACTTTGGGAGGCCGAGGTGGGCAGATCATGAAGTCAGGAGTTCGAGACCAGCCTGGCCAACATAGTGAAACCCCGTTTCTACTAAAAATACAAAAATTAACCAGACATGGTGGCGCATTCCTGAAGTCCCAGCTACTCGGAAGGCTGAGGCAGAATAATTGCTTGAAGCTGGGAGGAGGAGGTTGCAGTGAGCCAAGATCATGCCACTGCACTCCAGCCTGGGCAATAGAGTGAGACTTCACCTCAAAAAGAAAAAGACATTTGTAGGCCAGGCATGGTGGGCTCATGTCTATAATCCCAGCTCTTTGGGAGGCCAAGGCAGGCAGATCACATGAGGCCTGGAGTTCAAGACCAGCCTGGCCAACATGATGAAACCCAGACTCTCCTAAAAAATGCAAAAATTAGCTGTGCTTGGTGGCGCAGGCCTGTAATCCCAGCTACTCGGGAGGCTGAGGCAGGAGAATTGCTTGAACCCAGGAGGTGGAGCTTGCAGTGAGCCGAGATTCTGCCACTGTACTCTTGGGTGACAGAGTGAGACCCTGTCTCAAAAAATTAAAAAAAATGAAAAAAAATTTTTAGTGAATTATTATTATTTTTTGAGATGGAGTCTTGCTCTGTCGCCCAGGCTGGAGTGTCGTGGTGTGATCTCGGCTCACTGCAAGCTCTGCCTCCCGGGTTCAAGCAATTCTTCTGCCTCAGCCTCCTGAGTAGCTGGGGTCACAGGCGTGCACCACCATGCCCGGCTAATTTTTGTATTTTTAGTAGAGACGGGGTTTCACTATATTGGCCAGGCTGACCTCGAACTCATGACCTCAGGTGATCTGCCTGCCTCAGCCTCCCAAAGTGCTGAGATTACAGGCTTGAGCCACAGCACCCAGTCAACTCGGTCACTCTTGACACTTTCCAGTTCTACTCCCTGACCCCCCAGTTCCTCAGTGTGGTGGATCCAGAAGTCTGCCTTACACGACTGCCCCCTGGTGACCACCTTCCCATGGGACAGTTCCATGCAGTCTGTTCAGGTGGCCCCCTGACCCTCACACCCCACACAGACTAGGCAGATATGCTGCAGTGACCACCATTCAGTCACTGCAAGACCTCCTGGAACTCGTGACTGCTTGCTTTATTTTTTGAGACAGGGTCTATGTTGCCCAGGCTGGGGTGCAGTGGTGCAATCTCAGCGTACTGCAGCCTTGATCTCCCAGGCTCAAGCGATCCTCCTGCCTCAGCCTCCCAAGTAGCTGGGACTACAGGTGCCCACCACCACGCCCAGCTAATTTTTGTATTTTTAGTGGAGACAGGGGTTTCACCATGCTGGCCAGGCTGGTTTCAAACTCCTGACCTCAGGTGATCCATCTGCCTCAGCCTCCCATAGTGCTGGGATTGCCAGCACGAGCCACCTCACCCGGCCAGCTGCTTGCTTTAAACCCACCAATTAAAGTCTCCACGGGGAAACCTGTTTGGGTGGCGCCCAGGACCCCACTAAAGGCGCTGGCCCCAAGTCTCTTTCTGACCGCCTGTGTGTGGCCTCCAGGAGTATTGTGTATCCCTAGGAACTTTAAGTGATAAACTGGTTTTTTGTTTTATTGTTTGTTTGTTTGGTTTTTTGACAGGCTCTGACTTCGTCACCCAGGCTGGAGTACAGTGATACGAACACAGCCCACTGCAGCCTTGATGTCCCAGGCTCAAGGGATCCTCTTGCCTCAGCCTCTCAGGTAGCTGGGACCACAGACACCGACCATCATACCTGGCTAATTTTTAAATTTGTTGTAGACACAGGGTCTACAGAAATTGCCCAGGCTGGTCTCCAACTCCTGTACTCAAGTGATTCTCCTGCCTCGGCCTCCCAAAATGCTGGGACAGGCATCAGCCACCGTGCCTGGCCAAGTGATAAACTCTTTATTTCTATCTTGGGCCTCTCCTAATCATTGGAGGGCTGCTGTCCATCTTAAAGGCCCTAAATTAAAGCAATGGGTGACCAAGCGCAGTGGCTAATGCCTGTAATCTCAACACTTTGGGAGGCCCAGGCAGGAAGGCTGCTTAAGCCCAGGAGTTTGAGACCAGCTTGGGCAACGTAAGGAAACCCTGTGTCTACAGAAAATTAAAACTTAGCCAGGCATGGTGCATGCACTGTAGTCTCAGCTACTCAAGAGGCTGAGGTGGGAGGGTCACCTGAACCTAGGAGGTCGAGGCTGCAGTGAGCTAAGGTCACGCCATTGCACTCCAGCCTGAGTGACAAAGCAAGACTGTCTCTAAAACAAAACAAAACCACTACTTGATATCAGCGGAAGCTTGTCAGGTAAATATCCAAAGAAAGAGAAGAATATCTATCTCTATCTATCTATCTATGTAGTTTTAGTCACCTAGAAATACAAGCCATTCTAAGAATTTTACTTATAGAACACTAAAAGGGCAGGAAAGTAACTGATTATCTTGCGGTATGGGCTGTCCCAGAGGGAGGCTACTGCCTCTGAGACACTGAGTTAAAAATCTTCCTCCTTTTTTTTTTTTTTTTGAGATGGAATCACACTCTGTCCCCCAGGCTGGAGTGCAGTGGCGCAATACCTGCAACCTCTGCCTCCCGGGTTCAAGTGATTATCCTGCCTCAGCCTCCCCAGTGGCTGGGATTACAGGTGTATACCACCACACCCGGCTCATTTTTGAATTTTTAGTAGAGACAGGGTTTTGTTTTGTTGGCCTGGCTGGTCTCGACTTCCTGACACTCATGACACTCTGCTTGCTTGAGTGTCTGCTGAGTTCCCTGGTGGTTTCTTAGTCTTTTTTGCAGGTTCCTCCTCACCTTGATCCTCTCATCTGACTATAGTCACTCGCTTGGTAAGCTCGTCTTTTTTTTCTTTTTTTGAGACAGGGTCTCGCTCTGTCACCCAGGCTGGAGTGCAGTGGTGCAATCTCAGCTCACTGCAACCTCCACCTCCTGGGTTCAAGCGATTCTCCTGCCTCAGCCTCCCAAGTAGCTGGGATTAATAGGTGCCCACCCCCATGCCCAGCTAATTTCTGTATTTTTAGTAGAAACGGGGTTTCACCATGTTGGCCAGGCTCATCTTGAACTCCTGACCTCAGGTGATCCTCCCGCCTCGGCTTCCCAAAGTGCTGGGATTACAGGCGTGAGCCACCACATCTGGCTGCCTCACTTCAACTTATGTGGACAATTTGCAAATGTGCATCTCCAGGCCAGAAGGCTCGCTTAAATTCCAGACTCATAACCAAGACCTACTTGACATCTCCCCCTGGATCTGTGCAGAGATATCTCCAACTCAGCATGAGTAGAATAGAATATCTGATCTTCATTCCCCCAAATCTGTTCCACCTTCCCCAGCCTTCCAAGTGCTCGGGCCAAAAACTAAAATCACTTTTTTCTTTCACTCACACTCCACAATCACTTGTTCAGGAATTCATGTTGGCTCTACAATCAAAATATATTTAGAATCTGGCCATTCTGCCTACTTATTATTATTTTTTGGGATGGAGTTTCACTCTTGTTGCCCAGGCTGGAGTGCAATGGTGCGATCTTGGCTCACTGCAAACTCTGCCTCCCAGGTTCAGGTGATTCTCTTGCCTCAGCCTCCCAAGTAGCTGGGATTACAGGCATGCACCACCACGCCCCGCTAATTTTGTATTTTTAGTGGAGATGGGGTTTCTGCATGTTGGTCAGCCTGGTCTTGAACTGACCTCAGGTGATCTGCCTGCCTTGGCCTCCCAAAGTGCTGGGACTACAGGCATGAGCCACCGTGCCTGGCCCATTCTGTTTACTTTTACTGCTACTCCTTATTGAAGTTACCACTGAAAATACAGGGCTGGGCATGGTGGCTCATGCCTGTAATTTCAGCACTTTGGGAGGCCAAGGCAGGAGGATCATGAGGTCAGGAGATCGAGACCATTCTGGCTAACATGGTAAAACCTTGTCTCTACTAAAAACACCAAAAAATTAGCCAGGTGTGGTGGCATGTGCCTGTAGTCCCAGCTACTTGGAGGCTGAGGCAGGAGAATCGCTTGAACCCAGGAGGCAGAGGTTGCAGTGAGCCGAGATTGTGCCACTGCACTCCAGCCTGGGTGACACAGTGAGACTCTATCTCAAAAAAAAAAAAAAAGGAAAATGTAAGTCAGATCATGCCTTTCCTCTGCTTGAAAGCCTCCAGCGGATCTCATCTCCCATCTCCCTTATAATAAAAGCCAAGGTCTTTTTATTATTTTTTGTTTGCAGATGGAGTCTCGCTGTGTCGCACAGGCTGGAGTGCAGTGGCACATTCTTGGCTCACTGCAATCTCTGCCTCCCAGGTTCAGCAATTCTCCTACCTCAGCCTCCCAAGTAGCTGTGATTATAGGCATGTGCCACCACATCCGGCTAATTTTTGTGTTTTTAGTAGAGATGGGGTTTTCCACGTTGGCTAGGCTGATCTCAAACTCCTGGCCTCAAGTCATCTGCCTGCCTTGGCGTCCCAAAGTGCTGGGATTTGAGGCGTGAGTCACTGTGCCCAGCCTTATTAATTTTTTGAGCAAGGTCTAGCTCTCTTGCCCAGGCTGCAGTGCAGTGGTGTGATCACAGCTCATTACAGCCTCGACCTCCTGGGCTCAAGCAATCCTCCTGCCTCAGCCTCCTGAGTAGCTGGGACTACAGGCACATGCTACCATGCCCAGCTAATTTTTCGATTTTTTGTAGAGATAAGGTTTCATTCATGTTGCCCAGGCTGGTCTCAAACTCCTGCGCTCAAGGGATTCTTGGGCCTCGGCCTCCCAAAGTGTTGGAATTACTTGTGTGAGCCATTGGGCCTGGACTAGGGTCTTTCTAATGGCCTCCAACACTCAAGGGATCCAGCCCTGTGAGCTCTGAGCTCATGTCCCACCACGCTCTCCCTCATGTCTGCTTCCGCCACTGGCTTCTGCTGCCCTCGGCACATACAAGGCATGACCTTGCCCAGGGCCTCATACTTTGTTCCTTTGGAGGGATTTTCCCCAGAAGCCAGCTGACTTCCTCACTTCCTTCAATCCTTTGTGACAAGCTATTTTGCAAGAGTGACAGGGTCATTCACAGCATGTCTGTCATTCTCAGAACAAATTAAAAAAAACAAAATTCCAAACGTGATATGTGAAAATTAAGAGGATTTTATTGACTTTTCTATGTTCTTGGAGAAAATCATTGACATGTAAAAGTCTGACACTGGGTATGAGATTGACTCACACTTCACACAGGCATCCTTGATTGTGGGGCAGACATGATTGTTCATTTCAACAGGACTTTCACATGGTAACAGTCATGAAATTGGCACACCATATTAAACAATGAAATCAAACAGCTAGACAAAAAGGATGCAGCTTTATGCCAATTTAAATCTCAACATGCACCACCCCTCATCCATGATCTCAGAATGATCTGCTGTGAACTTATTAAAATATTAGCCAGAGAGTGTCTGAGGTCACAAACGATCGTTTACAAAATAAAACCTCTTTTCCTAGTGCTACTTGTTTTGTTATAGAAAAATATCACAAATAAAAATTAGTGCTATTCAAGGTGTTCATTTCAAAATCACATATGATACACAAGTTTCAAGCCATTGTTTTTGTGTCTCACACTGAAACATCACGATACATGATGGGAAACTGATTTACTGATTAAATGTACCTTGTCCAGCTTGGAAAACCCATTGTCTACTATGTGGACTGCTTACAAATGAGAGTGAGTTAAAACATTTTCAGTTATTGGGCACACTTGTAATTTGCTCCTCCTCAGAAACTACTCAGAAAAACTGCTTGAGAAACATGACAAAATTTGTATTTCTTCCTGATACAAGAAATTTGTCTAAAAATCTGTAATTATAAAACAGATTTGTTTTTTGTTTTTTAGTAAAGAAATGGCTAATTGTTTTTGTGGTTGGAATCTTATTTTTAAGATGATTCAGAATTCAATGTGGACCCCTCCTGGAGGGTGGGGAGAAGTGGCTAAGTGTTATAAGGTACACTGGACAATACGGGGGTGTTTCAAAGAGGACAACAGGGCACTGTCACAATCAGTCCAACTGTAATTCTTTCCTTTCTTGTGATTATGTAAATTTTAAAGAAAAGAGGTTTCTCACAAGCTATATACAGCAGCTTAAACCTCAGTGTTTCTTTTTTACTTGATATACAATTAAAATTAATTTATGACAAATACTTGTCACAGAAATGTATGTAGGCACATAGAAACTCTACAGCTTTACTGGAGGGGCGAGGTCTTCAGTGGGATCATGATTCTGGATTCCATTTCCTGAATAAGTGGAACTGAAAATAGGATCAGGGTTACTGCACTTGTTCTTTTCTAAACACATTATGGTAAATGACACTAACACAGATTGTGCTGCTTGAAAACAAGAGAATGTCATAATATACAGGATTAACCTCAAGGGCAGAAATATAGAAGTGGGCCCTGTATCAGCTGGCATCCTACAAGATGCTATTAAAATTACAACACATCAGCTGGGCGCGATGGCTCACACCTGCAATCCCAGCACTTTGGGAGGCCAAGGCAGGTGGACCACAAGGTCAGGAAATCCAGACCATCCTGGCCAACAAGGTGAAACCCCGTCTCTACTAAAAATACAAAACTTAGCTGGGTGTGGTGGTGCCTGCCTGTAATCACAGCTATTCAGGAGGCTGAGATAGGAGAAATCGCTTGAACCCAGGACGCAGAGGTTGCAGTGAGCCGAGATCGCGTCACTGCACTCCAGCCTGGTGACAGAACAAGACTCCATCTCAAAAAAAAAAAAGAAAAAAAAAGGAAGAAAAAATTACAACAGATGCTACCTGGAGATTTGTTTTATTTGTAGGAGGTGGGGAAAGTCTGTATTGTCTTATTGTGAGGAAGAATGGTGACTTCTCAAACGTTCTTTGAGTAAGCAGCAAAATCAAATAAAATTATATAATTATAACATGCAATTATACGTTATATAATCTCTTGAACTGAAAGACAAGGTAACATCTACTTTCTAGGACAAATTACTCTTTTATTTTCTTGGTAGAATATGGGCTGAGATATACTTTTTTTTTTTTTTGAGACGGAGTCTTGCTTTGTCATCCAGGCTGGAGTGCAGTGGCACAATCTCCACTTCCCAGGTTCAAGCGATTCTCCTGCCTCAGCCTCTCAAATTGAGACAGGTTTCATCATGTTGGTCAGGCTGGTGTCGAACTCCCGACCTCAGGTGATCTGCCCGCCTCAGCCTCCCAAAGTGCTGGGAATACAGGCGTGAGCCACTGCGCCCGGCCAGAAATATACTTGCCATGCAACATGGCTGGTACTGATTACCTCTACCAATGCCACTGGGTTACATTCAGCCAACTGTTTTCTTATAAAAATCAAGCAAACAGCGTTTCATAATATACTTATGTATGTGCACATGCATGTATTATGTACCCATGTATACATACTGTACATACAGGAAGTTTAATTTATCTAATTTCAAAATCACTCTTTAACTGATATATTAAGTTCTGATTTGGGATACTCACAATTTTGATGGAAAAGGAAAGCTTAGAAAAAATTTTATTTCTGTAATAAGTTTTCAGACAATACAGAAATCTACAAAAAAAGGTAATGATGTACAATTTACAACATCCAAGGGTCTGAAAACTGTAACAGATGATAAACATATTTGAAAGAATGGATATTCTGCTTTATTGAAAAAAGTCATGTAAGTATTAGAGAAAAATTGACTATCTCCCTTCCCCGCCCAACCTGATGACTCACTATCCTAGTAACACACTATTACAAAAGCCACCTATTAGTGTTAGGCTGAAAGAACATGATTGAAACAGTAAGACAAAAAGCGTTATTTCATGGCTGTTAAGAGATTACCTGTGTAATATACCAGTTCCTCCCAGCCATGTTTGTGCCATGCTGCATTCCGTATGTCTTCCCTGGTCTGAAGATCCCTGTAAGCTTAAAAATAACCACACAGAGAAGCAGACTTAAAACATATACCCTGCATTCTACCCATACATACGTTAAGGTCTTGCTTCACAAGGGCATCTAGTTTTCTCAGGGACTACTTCAGGTGTGTAATATACTGGGCTGGGGAAACACTGAGCAAAATTATATTAGGCCATGTGGGAAAAGCACTTTCAGTTTTTTTTTTTTTTTTGAGACAGGGTCATTCTGTCAGCCAGGCTGGAGCCCAGTAGCATGATGATGGTTCACCACGGTCTTGACCTCCTACACTCAAGTGATCCTCCCACCTCAGCCCGCTGAATAGCTGGGACTACAGGAAAGCGCTACTACATTGGCTAATTGTGTATTTTTTTGTGACCAGGCAGACGTCAAACTCCTGGGCTCAAATCATCAAACCACCTCAATCTCCCAATCTCCCAAAGTGGTAGAATTACAGGGGTGAGCCACCACGCCTGGCCCATTCTTAAGTTAAAAAAATTATTTGCTTGTTTGAGATGGGGTCTCACTATGTTGCCCAGGCTGGTCTCAAACACCTGGACTCTAGTGATCCTCCCGACTCAGCCTCCAAAACTGCTGGGATTCGAGGTGTGAGCCACCACATCCGGCCACAATTCCCTCTTAAGCTTTAAAATCTAGTGAATATAAGATATACCTTTATAAACCAAGTGAACTTCTCCAATAACATGTTAAATTCATGACCAGAAACTGTGAGACCACAGATAAGCAACGTCAGATCAATTTTACTCAACATTTATCTCGCACTACACTTATCTGGGTAGCGGGTGTGTTCCATGTGGTGAAGCCCCAGGATAGGAGACAGGCAAGGTCAGCCGTGGAGAGTGCTGTGGCCCATGCAAGGACACGGTGTACAGGGGAGCAGGGCAAGCAATGGGAGAGCTGTGGGAAAGGTGCAAGTTGACCAGGTGGGTGTTGAAGTTGAAAAGGACATCACTGACGTAGGAATGGGAAGAAAGGCGCTTCAGGTGGAGGGGGATCACCTGTGTCGTGGTACAATTCACAGGTATCTCATCCAGATGCCTTCTTTCCTTTTTACTTTCCTTTTATTTTTTTTGAGACGGAGTCTCGCTGTTTCCCGAGCTGGAGTGCAGTAGCACGATCTCAGCTCACTGCAACCTCCACCTCTTGAGTTCAACCGATTCTTCTGCCTCAGCCTCCTGTGTACCTGGGATTACAGGCATGCACCACCATGCCTAATTTTCTGTATTTTTAGTAGAGATGAGGTTTCACCATGTTGGCCAGGCTGGTCTCTTAACTCCTGACCTCAGGTGATCCACCTGTCTTGGCCTCCCAAAGTGCTGGGATTATAGGCATGAGCCACTGTGCCCAGCCAATATCTTCTTAATTACCTTTTTTTTGAGACAGGGTCTTGCTGTATTGCCCAGGCTGGAGTGCAGTGGCACAGTCATAGCTCACCGTTGCCTCAAACTCCTGGTCTCAAGCAATCCTCTTCATCTTGCTGTTGCTCTGTGAAGCCTTGAGGCCTCCCCACAGGGCAGAGACAGGAGGTCTGCCCTGTGTTCCCCACAGCCTCTGTGATAGCTCCGCCATTCACACCCTGGTGCCTGCCTGTTTGCAATTCCAGGATCCTGCATCTGGGAGGCCCTCTGCGAGCAGCTACAGGTGCTGATGTGAATGGAGCATGCACCTGGCTTGACCTCGGCCCAACAGCCAAAGGGATGGAAACTTCCTCCATCCAATCCGGCCCTTCTAGCACCTGTGCTTATTCATAGATGGGGATGCCTGAGAGGGTTGCACACCATACACAGTGCAACAGTAATAACCAGCACCACACAGGGCTCTGGGGGTTCAGGAGGAGTGATGATGTTCACTACTGGGGAGGGGTGACATCTAGGGCAGGACGGGAAAGACACCAAAGATGGTGCCAAACAAAAGTGGGTGGGGCTGGAAAAGGTGAGGGAGTCCATGTCCTGAGACAGTGGAACCACGTCTACAAAGGCAGGCAGTGAGTATGTGCAGGAAGCTGCCGCTCTGGGTAAAATGCAGGCCTGCCTCTGCCAAGGAATTAAGAAGTCAGTCTACAAAGAAAGGCTGGGACCACTCTGTGGAAGGCACTCTGACTTCCCTGGCCTCCTTCTTCCAGGGGTGCTTGCTTCACCCTTTATTCCTTTCCCCATCATCCCCACTCACTTTCAGCTCACTAACACCATCAATCTATGGACTTGTACTGTGGACCTCGCTAGTTCCGAACAGCCCCGTACAGACTGTCCCTGTGTGACGTCTGGAGTTGCTGTAGTGGTTAAGGTTACTGACTCAAGATGTGCTCTACTGCCCAGTACAACTTAGTAATGAACTCTTAAAACCCAGTAACTCAAAAAGGAAAAAACAGATACCCCAAAGATGGTGCACCATGTACAGCTGCCCAATCTGAGAGAAGAATCCTCCAACGGCTTCATTACCATCCTGTCTGAAGCGGATCGCACGAGCCCTGTAAGAGTGAGGTGATGTTTGTTTAAGACACTGAATTAGATACACCAACGAGAATCAGTAGACTAAATCTTTGCCATACTCAGGGCAGGCTGTTTAAAATGAAGACTTAATTGTTTATCAAATTAGTATCAAGTTATCTAACGCAAATCAAAAGTTATTTACTTTATTATTATTTGAGATGGAATCTCATTCTGTCACCCAAGCTGGAGTGCAGTGACACAATCTCAGCTCACTGCAACCTCCACCTCCTGGGTTCAAGCGATTCTCTTGCCTCAGCCTCCTGAGTAGCTGGGATTACAGGCGCCCGCCACCACACCCGGCTAATTTTTGTGTTTTTAGTAGAGATGGGGTTTCATCATGCTGGCCAGGCTGGTCTCGAACTCCTGACCTCAGGTTATCTGCCCACCTCAGCCTCCCAAAGTGCTGGGATTACAGGCGTGAGCCACTGCACCTGGCCTATTTTTGAGATAGAGTCTTGCTCTATCACCCAGGTTGGAGTGCACTGGTGGGATCTCAGCTCACTGCAACCTCTACCTCTCGGGTTCAAGTCATCCTCCTGCCTCAACCTCCTGAGTATCTGGAATTACAGGCACCCACCATCATGCCCAGCTAATTTTTGTAATTTCAGTAGAGACAAGATTTCCCTATGTTGACCAGGCTTGTCTCAAACTCCTGACTTCAAGTAATCTGCCCGCCTCAGCCTCCCAAAGTGCTGGGATTATAGGCGTGAGCCACCACACCTGGTCTAAAAGTCATTTTAATGTATATGAAATGTAAGCGTACTTTTCTATAGCTATACTAATTTTTGTGAGAAAATGTATAGTATTTAATGATAATTATTAAAAATAAAAACAGCAATCTAAGAATGTATATATAGTTGCACTGGTGATTCTTGAAATAAAATCTAGAACTGGCAGAGGATGGGACCCGTCAACTTAAAAAGCATTGTTTCTCCAGAACACCGAGAGGGGAAGCAAGGCAAACCTGGAACTAGAGCACCCAAGGTGCCACACGGCACTGTACCCAAGGGAGACAGGGACCACCCTGGGGCAGGGCGTTAAAACACAGGTGAAGGAAGCACACCTTCAAAGCAGCTGATGACTCTGAGATCCTGAGAAACACCCCTGCTCTCTGAACCACACAAGGCACTCTGCAACTTCTTGGATGCCAGAGGGAGGAACCATGGGAATGAAGCTTTTTGGTGGTACAACCTCGCTGCCATCACTAGTGCAGGCAAAGCTGCCTCTTGCTTTTTTTTCTTTCTTACCAGAGCAAACCATTCAGAAAATGAGTACCAAAGGCATTCATTATGTACAAAATATGGAAGAAAGTACTAATATACATTGTGCCTCCATGGACAACATCACATTGTGATCAGTTAAAAATTGGCATTTGGCTTAAAACTTTCAAGAATTTCCCACTGCAAAAGGTATCAGCTCTTGAATTTTTTTGAAACAGAGTCTTCCTCTGTCTCCCAGGCTGGAGTGCAATGGTGCGATCTCAGCTCACTGCAATCTCCATCTCCTAGGTTCAGGCTATTCTCGTGCCTCAGCGTCCTGAGTACTTGGGGTTACGGGCATGTGCAACCATGCCCGGCTTTTTTTTTTTTTTAGATGGAGTCTCGCTCTGTTGCCCAGGTTGGAGTGCAGTGGTGCAATCTTGGCTCACTGCAACCTCCACCTTCTGGGTTCAAGAGATTCTCCTGCTCAACCTCCTGGGTAGGTGGGATTACAGGCGCCCACCATGACATCTGGCTAATTTTTTGTTTTTGGTAGGCATGAGGTTTCACCATGTTGGCCAGGCTGGTCTCGATCTGCCCCGCCTTGGCCTCCCAAAGTGCTGGGATTACAGGCATGAGCCACCAGGCCAGTCTACAGCCCTTTATTTTTTTTAGATGGAGTCTTCCTCTGCCATCCAGGAGTGCAGTGGCGGGATCTCGGCTTATTGCAACCTCTGCCTCCCAGTTTCAAGCTATTCTCCTGCCTCTGCTTCCTGTATAGCTGGGATTAGAGGTGTGCACCACCACGCCCAGCTAATTTTTGTATTTTCAGTAGAGATGGGATTTCACCACATTGGCCAGGCTGGTCTTGAACTCCTGACCTCAAGTGATCTGTCCACTCCAGCCTACCTAAGTGCTGGGATTACAGGTGTGAGCCACTGCACCCAGCTCAGAGTCCTTTAATTTAAGCACCTTTCATACTTGCACCAGACACTTTAAAAAAATATTTAGTGATGCATCTGAATTCCTAAAAATGTTTTAAAATGTGCCTATTTTTTCAAAAGCAGTCTTCTGGAATCAAAGGTGAAAAGGAAGGGGCTTCAAATGATGTAGGGAGGTCAGCAGAAGATGCACAGTTAAGGTCTATCAGGAGATGACACACCATGTGCTACCCAGTAAATCCATACCACACCGCCCAGGCTCTAGCCTGAAGTCTCAGTCACATCAGGTTCCCACAGTTGACAAGACTTGGGAAGACAGATTCATTCTAATTCATTCAAAAGAGCTGGCAGCATACAAACAAGGATAGCAACCTACTAATAGTGACAGTGAAAGATGTCACACTCAAGGCACAAGATGCTTGAGTTGGCTTGGCTGAGCATTCTCTTCCTGGAGGCAAACCTCATATATACTGAATGATAACTCAAAAGGGGGAAAAAATCCAAGAAAGAGTGATTTCCTGTGAGTGATGAAGCCAGTCTCCTTTTTTAAGACTGAGACTCTGTCACCCAGGTTGGAGTACAGTGGCATGATCTTAGCTGACTGCAGCCTGCAACTCTTGGGCTCGAGGGAGCCTCCTGCCCCAGCCTCCTGAGTAGCTGGAACTACAGGCTTGCGCCACTAAGCACAGCCAATTTTTTTTTTTTTTTTTAGAGACGGGGCCTTGCTATGTTGCTTGGGCTGGTTTCAAACTCCTGGGCTCAAGCAATCCAGTGTCCTTAAACTCACTCTGCACCTCTGCTCTAATCCACCATGGTCTCAATGCCACGATGGGGACCTTACCCAAGTGCTTGGGTTTCTTTATGGTGAAAAAGGGACTTCTTGCTATTGCCCCCATGGATTATCCACAAATAAGGTGACATCTTTAATCTTTACATTGAGAATAAAGTGATCAATATCTTCACAGAAATTACAAATCTGATTATTGAAATTAAGCAAATCACTTCAACGTGCACTCTAACTCTATTTGGAAGAAAAAAAACCTGGCTTTTATTGATAGTGGTAAATATTCCAGATTACTCATTTCATTCTGAATTTTTGTAATTTAGTTATGGTAGGCAAAGAAAACATACTTGCCTGAGCCTGGTAACAATCAGAAGCCTGTACAGACGAGGTGGTCACCATCTTAGTTACCTATGTGCCAAAATATAAATTGAATGCTAAACTGGCTTTAGAAATAATTTTTTTTTTTTTTTTTTTTTTTTTTTGAGACGGAGTTTCACTCTTGTTGCCCAGGGTGGATTACAATGGTACGATCTTGGCTCACTGCAACCTCCGCCTCCCAGGTTCAAGCAATTCTCCTGCCTCAGCCTCCCAAGTAGCTGGAATTACAGGCATGTGCCACCACACCCGGCTAATTTTTGTATTTTTAGTAGAGATGGGGTTTCTCCATGTTGGTCAGGCTGGTCTCGAACTTCTGACCTCAGGTGATCTGCCCATTTTGGCCTTCCAATGTGCTGGGATTACAGGTGTGAGCCACTGCGCCCAGCCAAATAATTTTTTAAATAACTGAATAACCCCAGTATGTCCCTGTGGATTCCACAGCAAGCGAGTCTTGATCAGTAATGTGCAAAAATTGAACTAGTGAGTGATCCTATTCTGTGAATAGCTACATGATTAACAGCAATAGTCCAAAAACAAAAGAGCAAAAATTGTATATAATAGCAGCATACAACCAAATATGTATTTCTTAGTTTTCAAATGAAAAGAAATTCTAACTTGCATTATTTAGACTTTGATGATCTGAGGAGGAAAGATTCATTAGAAATAAAGATCATAGAACTATCTGTTGGAGCTAGAAGGGATCTTAGAAATTATTTCATGCACAGCAGGAAATTTCTTTTTTTTTTTTTTTGAGACGGAGTCTTGCCCTGTCGCCCAGGCTGGAGTGCAGTGGCAGGATCTCAGCTCACTGCAAGCTCCGCCTCCCGGGTTCACGCCATTCTCCTGCCTCAGCCTCCCGAGTAGCTGGGACTACAGGCGCCCGCCACCACCACGCCCAGCTAGTTTACGCCCGGCTAGTTTTTTGTATTTTTTAGTAGAGACGGGGTTTCACCGTGTTAGCCAGGATGGTCTCGATCTCCTGACCTCATGATCCACCCGTCTCGGCCTCCCAAAGTGCTGGGATTACAGGCTTGAGCCACCGCGCCCGGCCACAGCAGTAAATTTCATAACCGAAAAAAGAGAAAAACGGGGACCGAGCGCGGTGGCTCACGCCTGTAATCTCAGCACTTTGGGAGGCTGAGGCAGGCAGATCACTTGAAGTCAGGAGTTCCAGATTAGCCTGGCCAACATGGCGAAACCCTGTCTCTACTAAAAACAAAAAAATAGCCGGGTGTGGCAGTGCACGCCTGTAATCCCAACTACTTGGGAGGTTGAGGCAGGCGAATCACTTGAACCCAGGAGGCAGAGATTGGAGTAAGCCGAGACTGCGCCACTGCACTCCAGCCTGGGCGACAGAGCAAGACTCTGTCTCAAAAAAAAAAAAAAAAAAAAGAAAGAAAGAAAGAAAGAAAAAGAAAAAGGAAAAGAAAGAAGCTATAAATTGAAGTTAAAAAAAAGAAAAAGGCACAAAGGTACAAGTCCTCTTTTAAAGGTGAGAGTTGTCAAGTAACTCAAACCCAGAGCTTTTTCTCAGCACCATGTGGCCTCCCCTTTGTGGGTAAATAGTTATGAAATGCCAGCTTAGGAAACAGAAATAGCAAGTTGCCAAAGAAAAGTAAGAGTTCACGTAATTACTTAAAAGAAATACACACAAACACCTCCCCCCGAAAAAGAAAAGAAGGCCGAGCACAGTGACTCACACCTGTAATCCCAGCACTTTGGGAGGCCGAGGCGGGTGGATCACGAGGTCAGGAGATCAAGACCATCCTGGCTGACACGGTGAAATCCCATCTCTACTAGAAAAAAAAAAAAATTAGCTGGGCATGATGGCGGGTGCCCGTAGTCCCAGCTACTCAGGAGACGGAGGCAGGAGAAACACGAGAACCCGGCAGGCGGAGCTTGCAGTGAGCCGAGTTCGCGCCACTGCACTCCAGCCTGGGTGACAGAGCAAGACTCCGTCTCAAAAAAAAAAAGAAAGAAAAACAGCAAAACTTAAGGTACAGAAATACGTCATTTCAAAGAAAAAAATGCTCAAAATATTTTTGTTTAATTAGATATAGATGTATGCTTCAGATTATTTTAGGAAACTATCCCAATGTTTCAAAATTACATATATATATTTTGAGATGGAGTCTCACTCTGTCGCCCAGGCTGGAGTGCAGCAGTGCCATTTTGGCTCACTGCAGCCTTCATCTCCTGAGTAGCTGGGACTACAGGTGCCCGCCACCATATCCAGCTAATTTTTTTTTTCTTTTTTGTATTTTTAGTAGACAGGGCTTCACCATGTTGTCCAGGCTGGTCTCGAACTCCTGACCTCAAGTGATCTGTCTGCCTCAGCCTTCCAAAGTGCTGGGATTACAGGCGTGAGCCACCATGCCCAGGCAATATTTTTAGCTTCCAAAGAAATCCCATAATGAAGAAAGTATGGAAACTGGTAAAAAGAAAACACCAACAATCTCACCATCACAGAACCCTAAATGTCACTAGCATTTTTCTTTCCATTTCCTGTCCCAAGCACTAACCAGCTAACCAATGGCCAATAATTTATTCTTGCATCCCTCTTAATTATTCAGGCTTTTCTGAGACAAGGTCTTGCTCTGTTGCCCAGGCTGGAGTGGCATGATCATGGCTCACTGCAGCCTCAACAGCAAGGGCTCAAGTGATCTTCCTGCTCAGCCTCCAGAGTAGCTGGGACTACAGGCAGGAGCACCACCACACCTGGCTAATTTAGTATTTTTTGTAGACATGAGTTTTCACCATGTTGCCAAGGTTGGTCTTGAACTCCTGGACTCAGGGGATCCTCCCACCTCAGCCGCCCAAAGTGTTGGGAGTAGAGGTGTGAGCCACAGCACCCAGCCTATTGAGGCTTTGTATGTCTCTGTCTTTTCTCATAATAGTCAGGATTTCCAAAAACAGTATTAAATCATAATGGTGAAAGGTGGTATTTTGTTATAATTGTAATCAGCATGCTTCTTGTGTGTCGTGTTTGAATTTAAGGTAGCTGCTGGGAGGACACGGAGAGCTTTATCATTTAAATCAGGGCTAGTAAACTGGCCCTCTGGCTAATCCCACCCTCTGTTGATGGACAAAGTTGTTTCTACTTGCAGGATATTATAAAACATGCTGCTATGGTCACTTATGTAAGTGTTTACATGGATGTTTGCTTTCTAACTTGCATTATTTAGCCTTTGATGATCCGAGAAGGAAAAATTCACTTATACACATATGTGTAAGTGTTTATGTGGATGATATCTTTTGGGTAGACACCCAGGAATGAAATTGTTGGGTCATATGTAATTTTTTTTTTCTTTTTTTGAGATGGAGTCTTGCTCTGTCACCCGGGCTGGAGTGCAGAGGCACGATCTTGGCTCACTGCAACCTCCACCTCCTGGGTTCAAGCGATTCTCCTGCCTCAGCCTCCTGAGTAGCTGGGATTACAGGTGCCCATCACCATGCCCGGCTACATTTTTGGTATTTTTTTTTTTTTTCTGAGACGGAGTCTCACTCTGTCACCCAGGCTGGAGTGCTGTGGCCGGATCTCAGCTCACTGCAAGCTCCGCCTCCCGGGTTCATGCCATTCTCCTGCCTCAGCCTCCTGGGTAGCTGGGACTACAGGCGCCCACCACCTCGCCCGGCGAGTTTTCTGTAGCTTTTTTAGTAGAGACGGGGTTTCACCGTGTTAGCCAGGATGGTCTCGATCTCCTGACCTCGTGATCCGCCCGTCTCGGCCTCTCAAAGTGCTGGGATTACAGGCTTGAGCCACTGCGCCCAGCCCGTTTTTGGTATTTTTTAGCACAGATGGGGTCTTGTCACATTGGTCAGGCTGGTCTCGAATTCCTGACCTCAGGTGATCCGCCCCCTCAGCCTCGTGAAGTGCTAGAATTACAGGCGTGAGCCACTGCGTCTGGCCCACACGTAATTTCATGTTTACCATTTTGAGGGACTACTAGACTGTTTCCAAAGTGACCGCACCATTTCACATTCCCATCGGCAATATCGGAAGGGTCCACTTTTTCCTCACCTCACTAACACATGTTATTATCTCTTTTAAGTTATAGCTGTCCCACTGGGCAGGAACTGGTATCTCATTGTAGTTTCACTTTGCATTTCCATAATGACTAAGGAGGTTGAGTCCCTTTTCATAAGCTTATGGGCATTCATGTATTTTCTTTGGTGAAATCCTTTGCCTGTTAAACATTTTTTAAATTTATTTTATGATTTTTTTTTTTTTTTGATACAGGGTCTGTAGCCCAGGCTGAAGTGCGGTGGCACAATCTCAGCTCACTGCAACCTCTGCCTTCCAGGTTCGTGATTCTCGTGCCTCAGCCTCCCGAGCAGCTGAAATTACAGGCATGTACCACGAGACCTGGTTAATTTTTGTATTTTTTGTGGAGACAGGGTTTCACCATGTTGCCCAGGCTGGTCTCAAACTTCTGATCGCAGGTGATCTGCCCACCTCAGCCTCCCAAAGTAGCTGTGAGCCACCTGGCCTAAAAATTTTTTAAACATATTTTTTATCGTGGTAAAAAACACATAACATTGAATTTACCATCTTACCCATTTTTATGTAGTGTCCAGTATATTTACACTGTTACACCACACATCTCCAAAACATTTTGTAAAACTGAAACTCTATACTCACTAAACACCAATTCTGTACTCCCTCTCTGCCTAGCTCCTGGCAACCACCTTTCCACTTTCTGTTTCTATGATTTTGACGACACTAGATACTTCGCATAAGGAGAATGATAGACTACTTGTCCTCTTATTTCACTTAGCATTACATCCTCCTCAAGGTTCACCATATTGCAGCACATGACAGGACTTCCTTGTTTTTTTGCGGGGATGGAGTCACCAGGTTGGAGTGCAGTGGCATGATCTCGGCTCACTGCAACCTCCGCCTCCCGGGTTCAAGTGATTCTCTTGTCTCAGCCTGCCAAGTAGCTGGGACTATAGGCACACGCTACCAGGCCCAGCTAATTTTTGTATTTTAATAGAGACGGGGGTTTCACCACATTGGCCAGGATGGTCTCGATCTCTTGACCTTGTGATCTGCCCGCCCTGGCTTCCTAACGTACTGGGATTACAGGCGTGAGCCACTGCGCCCGATCTAAGACTTCCTTCTTTTTTAAGGATGTGTAATATTCTATGTACAGACCACACTTCCTTTTTATTTTTTTTTTGAGACAGGGTTTCTCTGTCACCCAGGCTGGAGTACAGTGGCATGATCTCAGCTTGCTGCAACCTCTGCCTCCCAGGTTCAAGCGATTCTCCTGCCTCAGCCTCTCAAGTAGCTGGGAATACAGGCACATGCCACCAGACCCGGCTCATTTTTTAATTTTTAGTAGAGATGGGGTTTTACCATGTTGGCCAGGCTGGTCTCAAACTCCTGAGCTTGCGTGATCAGCCCACCTCGGCCTCCCAAAGTGCTGGGATTACAGGTGTAAAGTGCTGGGATTACAGGAGCCATCGCATCCAGCCCACAATTTCTTTATCATCTATTGATAGATATGTCGGTTGCTTGCACCTCTTGGCTACTGCAAATAAAGCTATGATAAACATGGGTATGCAAATCTTTTTGAGATCTGCTTTGAATTCGTTTAGATATATACCCAGAAGTGGGACTGCTGAATCACACTGAATTCCATTTTCAATTTATTTATTTTTATTATTTTATTTTATTTTATTTTATTTATCTCCTTTGAGACGGAGTCTCGCTCTGTCGCCCAGGCTGGAGTGCAGTAGCGTGATCTCAGCTCACTGCAAGCTCTGCCTCCTGGGTTCACACCATTCTCCTACCTCAGCCTCCCGAGTAGCTGGGACTACAGGTGCCTGCCACCACGCCCGACTAATTTTTTTTTTGTATTTTTAGTAGAGACGGGGTTTCACCATGTTAGCCAGGATGGTCTCAACTCAATCTCCTGACCTTGTGATCCGCCCACCTCTGCCTCCCAAGGTGCTGAGACTACAGGCGTGAGCCAGCACGCCTGGTTCTATTTTCAATTTATTTATGTATTTATTTTTGTGAGATAGGGTCTCACTGGGAGTGCGGTGGCATGATCATGGCTCACTGCAGTCTCCACCTTCCCAGGCTCAAGCAATCCTCCAACCTCAGCCTCCTGAATAGCTGAGACTATAGGCATGTGCCACCACCACGCCCGACAAGTTTTTTTTTTTTTTTTTTTTTTTGACAGGGTTTTGCCATGTTGCCCAGGCTGGTCACCAACTCCCAGGATCAAGAGATCCTCCTGCCTTGGTCTCCCAAAGTGCTAGGATTACAGGTGTGAGCCACCACACTCAGCCACTGTCTTTTCAAGTTCTTTACCCATTTTTAATTGGGTTATCTATATTCTTATTATTGAGTTGTAAGAATTCTTTATATATTCTGAATTTAATTTGCTTATCAGATATATGATTTGCAAATATTTTATTCCAGTATATGACTTGTCTTTTTTTTTTTTTTTTTTTTTTTTTGAGATGGAGTCTTGGTCTGTCACCCAGGCTGGAGCACAGTGGCATGATCTCGGCTCACTGCAAGCTCTGCCTCCCGGGTTCACACCATTTTCCCGCCTCAGCCTCCCAAGTAACTGGGATTACAGGCACCCACCACCACGCCCAGCTTATTTTTTAGTAGAGATGGGGTTTCCACTGTGTTAGCCAGGATGGTCTTGATCTCCTGACCTTGTGATCCACCTGCCTTGGCCTCCCAAAGTGCTGGGATTACAGGTGTGAGCCACCATGCCTCGCCTGTGTTTTTAATTAAAAAAAATTTTTTTTGTATCACTGAGAGTAAGGCATTTTTTGTTTTGTGCTGTTTTGAGACAGTCTTGCTGTCACCCAGGCGATATAGTGCAATGGGGTGATCTTGGCTCACTACAACCTGTGTCTCCCAGGTTCAAGTGATTCTCCTGCCTCAGCCTCCTGAGTAGCTGGAACTACAGGTGCACACCACCATACCTGGCTAATTTTTGTATTTTTAGTAGAGACAGGGTTTCACCAAGTTGGTCAGGCTGGTCTCAACCTCCTGATCTCAAGTGATCTTTCCACCTTGGCCTCCCAAACTGCTGGGATTACAGGTGTAAGCCACCATCCCTGCCTTAATTTTTTATTTTTTTTGAGACAGAGTCTTATTCTCTCCCTGCTGGAAAGTACTAGCACAATTATGGCTCACTGCAGCCTTGACCTTTCAGGCTCAGGTGATCCTTCCACCTCAGCCTCCTGAGGAGCTGGGACTGCAAGTGTGCGCCACCACGCCTGGTTACTTTTTGTATTTTTTTTGTAGAGTCAGGGTTTTGTCATGTTGTCCAGGCTGGTCTCAAAGTCTCAAACATCTGGGCTGAAGCAATCCTCCTCCCTCAGTCTCCCCAAAGTGCTGGAATTACAGGCATGAGCCATCATGCCCAGCCTTTTTAGTTTTATGTTTTTGAAAAAGAGTCTCACTCTGCCACCTAGGCTGGAACACAGTAGTGCGATCTTAGTTCACTGCAACCCTGCCTCCTGGGTTCAAGCAATTCTCCTGCCTCAGCCTCCCAAGTAGCTGGGATTACAGGAGTGCACTGCCATGCTCGGCTAATTTTTGTATTTTTAGTAGAGATGGGGTTTCGCAATGTTGGTGAGGCTGGTCTCGAACTCCTAACTTCAGGTGATCTGCCCACCTCAGCCTCCCAATGTGCTGACATTACAGGTGTGAGCCAACATGCCTGGATTATTATTATTATTCTTTTTTGAGACAGGGTCTCACTCTGTTGTCCAGGTTGGAGTGCAGTGGTGCAATCTTGGCTCACTGCAAACTCCATCTTCTGGGCTTAAGCAATTCTCCCACTCAGCCTCCCAAATAGCTAGGACCTCAGGCATGTGGCATCACACCTGGCTAGTTTAATTAATTTATTTATTTATTTTGGTAGAGGCGGTGGGGTCTTGCTATGTTGCCCAGGATTGTCTTGAACTCCTGGACTCAAGTGATTCTCCTGCCTTGGCTTCCCAAAGTGCTGGGATTACAGGCATGAGCCACACTGCACCTGACTAGTCTTTTGCATTTCTAAAGCCTGCTGGGACTTTGATAGGGATTCTGTTGAATCTACAGATCGACTTGTGGAAAAATTGCTATTTTTCTACTCAAACTAGCAAGGAAAAAGAAGAAACTATTACTGATGTGGTATGTATTTGTGACAAAAGTAATGTTTCAGAAAAGATGATATCCAATAAGTATGTAAACTAACTTTATGCAATATTGGTTTTGCTTTTAAAAAAAGGTGCTTACCTTTTAGAAATATATACAGTACTGAAATATTTATGAATGAAACAGAATGCTGTCTGGGATTTAATTCCAAACAATCTGGGTTGAAGGAGTTAGGCCTAAACGAGATTGGCCATGTGTTAACTACTGAAGCTAAGCAATGGATGTGGAAGGGGAGCTCCACTATTCTCTCTTGTTTTGTATGTTTGAAAAATCGCATAATAAAAACATCCAACAAAACATTAGTGTAGTGTCAAGTTATGGTATCATCCTCAGATTTTTTTCCCTAGAATTAACACTATGGCCTAAACTAATCTATTCACAAGACTTAAAAAGTCACCATTCAGTAATATACTCACCAGTAATTGCCCCATTCAATCATGGTTCCTGGCTGAAAACAGATTTAGATTTGGTTTGTTAGTTCTTCTGTGAACAAAAAATACAGAAATAGCAAACCGCAGTAGAAAAAACATTAAGTGACAAAACTAACTTCAAAACCTCTTTTTTTTTTTTTTTTGAGACAGAATCTTGCTCTGTTGCCCAGGCTGGAGTGCAGTGGCTCAGTCTCAGCTCCTGCAACCTCCACCTCCTAGGTTCAAGCAATTCTCCTGCCTCAGCCTCCCGAGTAGCTGAGATTACAGGCACCCGTCACCAGGCCTGGCTAATTTTTTGTATTTTTAGTAAGAGATGGGGTTTCACCATGTTGGCCAGGCTAGTCTCAAATTCCTGACTTCAGGTCACCCATCTGCCTTGACTTCCCAAAGTGCTGGGATTACAGGCGTGAGCCACCGCACCCAGCCAAACCTTTACTTTTTAATTTAACAGAGACAGGGTCTCACTATGTTGTTCAGGCTGGTCTCAAACTTCCTGGCTCAAGCGATCCTCCAACCTTGGCCTCCCAAAGTGCTGGGATTACAGGCGTTAGCCACTTTAATAATGCTGCTACCTGAGGCTTTCCTTCCAGCTCTCAGTACGAAAATTTCTAGAAAGTGTTATAAAATATTATTGCCTTTTACTCTTATCATGTTGTATAATTTGTTCAACAGTCACAGTGTTTATTAGCTGCTCTCATTTAACCACAATAGATGTTACATATTGTACCTTATCCTGCACTTTAGGTCCTTCTTTTTTTTTTTTTTTTTTTGAGACAGAGTCTTGCTCATTGCCCAGGCTGGAGTATAATGGCGCAATCTCGGTTCACTGCAAGCTCCGCCTCCCGGGTTCACGCCATTCTCCTGCCTCAGCCTCCCGGGTAGCTGGGACTACAGGTGCTCGCCACCACGCCCGGCTAATTTTTTGTATTTTTAGTAGAGACGGGTTTCACCTTGTTAGCCAGGATGGTCTCGATCTCCTGACCTCGTGATCCGCCCGCCTCGGCCTCCCAAAGTGCTGGGATTACAGGTGTGAGCCACGGCACCCGGCCAGTTCTTCTTAAAAACAGAAATGTTATTTAGAAAAATCTCAAATAATAAGCATTATGTGTAAGGCCATAAAAAGCAAAAGAGCTTAGCCTTGGTAACAGTGTGAGACTCAGTCTTAAAAAAAAAATATATATATAGAATGCTAAACACACATCACAGAATGTACACACAAGTTCTGTTGTCAGCCTTACAAAGTGCTTGTGCTTCTTCACAGAAAAGCAAAAGGAAAAACTTCTATTTGTGTACTTACTCGGAGTTGGTAAGACCTGAGTTCATATATATTAGGGCCTGATCGTGGGACAGGCTCATTCCAGAAACTGAACTCCAACAGGAGCTGATTCTTCCTGGAGAGAAGCATGTCACTTCTTGCCTTACGAAATTCCAAAAATTCCTTTGAGTGAAAAAAATATGCTCATGAAATCTTCTGATACTTACGTTAAGTCCATTTCAGTAACATTTATGTTCCTACAGAATACTATAATAGGGTAATCAACAAGTCCCAGATGGCCTGAGACAGTCCCAGTTTATATCTGTTGAACTTGCATAATCATTAACAGCATTCCTTTTCATTCTCAAAAGTGTCCAGGTTTAGATGACAAATTACTTGGTCATCCTAATGATTTAGGTGGCAATGCAAACAAATTTAACTTGCTATTTTTAGATTCTTCTAACAGTGTTTGATGGCACATCAATAGAAGTGGCATGCAGACTACAAAAGAGCAGATAATTCAAAAGCTATTTATATTTGTCTGGGAATCTATACAAAAGATTTTCTTTCTTAATGATGTGTGGCTTTTAAATTTCTCCCTACTGACAAGCACCTGCTAGTGAAGGGTGGGTGGAAAGCAAAGTCAGTCCAAGATAAACTCTATGTGTGTGACAGACAGTTCCTGAAGTAGACAGTTTTAGGTCATCCAGGGCTAATTGTGTCTCCCATGCTGACTGATACACCAGTTACCAGTTTTTTTGTTTTTTTGAGGCAGATTCTCACTCTGTTGCCTAGGCTGTAGTGCAGTGGTGTGATCTCGGCTCACTGCAACCTGTGCCTCCTGGGTTCAAGCAATTCTTGTGCCTCAGCCTCCCGAGTGGCTGGGATTACAGGTGTGCACCACCACGCTTGGCTAATTTTTGTATTTTTAGTAGAGATAAGGTTTTGCCATGTTGTCCAGGCTGGTCTCGAACTCCTGGCTTCAACTGATATGCCTGCCTTGGCCTCCCAAAGGGCTGGGATTACAGGCGTGAGCTACCGCACCCAGCCCAGTCACCAGTTTCAAAGTACCACCTTATCAGTTTCAAAGTATAATTGACTTTTATAATAAGAACAATAAGTTTTCTTTTTTTTTTTTTTTTTTTGAGACGGAGTCTCACTCCGTCGCCCAGGCTGGAGTGCAGTGGCTCAATCTCGGCTGACTGCAAGCTCTGCCTCCCGGGTTCACGCCATTCTCCTGCCTCAGCCTCCTGAGTAGCTGGGACCACAGGCACCCACCATCATGCCCGGCTAATTTTTTTGTATTTTTTCAGTAGAGACGGAGTTTCACTGTGTTAGCCAGGATGGTCTCCATCTCCTGATCTTGTGATCTGCCTGCCTTGGCCTCCCAAAGTGTTGGGATTACAGACGTGGGCCAGCGCGCCCAGCCAGAATTATTATTTGAACAGTATTACAACTGTTTATGTTTAAATACAACTTCAGGAGTCCAAACAATAAAATTTCTGTTACAAAAAGTTTATTAACAAAAACTGAAGACAGAAAAGTCATTTAATTCCATACTAACATCTATATATCATTAGTCTGTAAACATTTTTCAAAATCATTACCTTATTTTCTCTGAGTTTACTCATGACTTCTGTGAGGGCTGGATAGCCTCCTTCATACCTCCAGAGGTGGACTGAAATGCATTTTAAAAGATAGTATACATTTAGAATTTCATGATACTACTTGAAAATGTTCTAGATAGGTATAATGTTAACACAGCACAGAACTGTAGGCTGGGTGCAGTGGCTCACACCTGTAATCCCAGCACTTTGGGAGGCTGAGGCAGGCAGATCCCTTGAGGTCAGAAGTTCCAGACCAGCCTGGCCAACAAGGTGAAACCCTGTCTCTACTAAAAATACAAAAATTAGCTGGGTGTGGTAGTGGGCACCTGTAATTCCAGCTACTTGGGAGGCTAAGGCAGGAGAATCGTTTAAACCCAGGAGGGAGAGGTTGCAGTGAGCCTAGATACATATTACTGCGTTCCAGCCTGGGCAACAGAGCGAGACTCCATCTCAAAAAACAAAAAAACCAAAAAAACTGTAATACCCCATGTTTGGCCTATGAGTTACATCATAATGATTCAATAATAGATTCAAACATTAAAAACAATTTTAAAACTGTTTTTGCAATGAATTGTTGAAGAAACTACTTTAATCATAAAATTAGACTGAGACTTGGAAAGCTTTGATGATAAGAACAAGCATTAAATTAGAAAATTACTTAAGTGTTACATAAGGCTTAAGGAAGAAGTGTTTATTCCAAAGACTTCGCTTCCTACCAGCTTGGTCCTGCTCGCCATACCACGTGTTCCAAGTCCCCACCAAAGTACAAGGGTAGTGTTTATCTTCGTGAATCTTTGGCAACACCTCTTGACTTAAAGAGAAGAAACAGCAACACTAATTAAACAACCAGCAAAATTTGAACAGGTGGACAGCACCTGATCAGTAACAGGAAAAAGACCACCTACTCTGTGTTCTAACAACTGACCTTAGCACATCCTCATGATAAAACGGCATGTGGAATTAACCTTTTGGCTGAATTCTGTTGTACTCCAACACCCTGCTGATCAGAAGCTTAGGTTTCTGATACCCCAACTATCTAGAAGAGTTGCTGAACCAGTATAAAGATGATAAAGAAAAACCAAAGGTCCCAGGATTTTGGGAGTTACGTGGCTACTATTTTCCATTTGAGGGGGAGAAAAAAACAACATCACTAAAAAACATTCTGTTGGTTCCAAAGACAGGAAGAATGAGAGGGAAATAGTAGAAAAGAACACGGAAGAAATAAGAAAGATGGAAAGGGAAGAAAGTAATGTTCAAGACAGAGGCAGACAACACAAGCAGCATCAGCAGGCAGAGGTAACAAGAGCAGAAAACAAGCTGTCCTTCAGGAAGGAGCAAGAAGACAGAGCTGGAACACAACAGTCTGGAAGCGACCCTAACCTCCAACAGTCCCCAAGGGCATCAACATGGCAGAAGAATAAAAATTAAAGATACAACGCGAAGCATAAATTACGTTCTGCTCAATTCAATGGGCCAAGGAGATGGGTGGAGTGTCACGTAGTCTCGCACCAAACACACGAACTCATTCCCACTCATTGTGCAGGGACGGGGCAAAGCCATGACAGGTCACGGCAGTGTATGAATTTAACAAGGGTATCAGAGTGGAGCTTGGTTCCACAGAAGCTTTCTTATGGTATAGACTCCAATGTACAGGGAAAGGCAAAGGGAAGAGTGTAACTGATTTATACCAAGAGAAAAGCTAAAACCTGCACACTTTTTGAATAGAAAAATTATGATGAAAAAGTATCACACAAATTCAACAATGGATGCAAAAGGGGATCAAGGGCAAGAAATGGAACCTGTTCACATTACATGCTGACACTGATATTTAGCTAGTGATCACCACCAGACGCTGGGGCTACAGGACTGAGAGTATATAAGTACCACGTGCTAACCGACTGCGCCACTAGACCTCCGTAGGACCAGGGATATATAAATGGTTAACAGAGAAAAGTTCCAAATGGTCTACGTCTAACTAACTGAAAACCCATACATCTTTATGACCCAGTATAGTGACCACATCATGTGTACTTTTGGAAGAGTAGCATTTTACTTTTTAAATTAGGATCTGATATTAAATGTATCTGATGCATGACTCATGAATGTTCAGAAATAACATGGGATCGGCCGGGCACGATGGCTCACGCCTGTAATCCCAGCACTTTCGGAGGCTGAGGCGGGCGGATCACGAGGTCAGGAGATCGAGACCATCCTGGCTAACATGGTGAAACCCTGTCTCTATTAAAAATACAAAAAGAAATTAGCCGGGCGTGGTGGCGGGTGCCTGTAGTCCCAGCTACACGGGAGGCTGAGGCAGGAGAATGGTGTGAACCTGGGAGGCAGAGCTTGCAATGAGCTGAGATTGCGCCACTGCACTCCAGCCTGGGCGACAGAGCGAGACTCCGTCTCAAAGAAAAAAAAAAAAAAAAAAAGAAATAACATGGGATCCATGAAAATCGAAGACAGGGAAAGAGGGATTCTGCTAGGGCAATGTACGTCCAACATTTCCCTTTGGTCGCATGACATGAGCAGGAAGAGACAACCCTGCATTGGAGGCAGTGCCCAGGAAGGAAGCCCAGTACACATGACTCAGGTGGGGTCTAGAGAGGGGTCTGGCAACGGGGCCTAGGTTTTTCACCAACACAAAGTTACACATGGATTTGAAGCCACTCCTCTTTGCTGGGGACCCCAAACCTGCTCTTGGGAGTCCTGGCCTTACCTGAATGGAGATGTAAGGCAGGCAGTACTTGTACCCAGAACTGGATGGGTTGGGCAGAATCCCATTATTGGGACCCCTAAAAACCAGGCAGGAGTTAAGTCTTTATGTTCTGGAAACAGGGAGCTGCTGAAAGTTTCAGAGAAAAAAAAAATGTGATGAAAAAAGAAAGCGGAACTCAAGCAGATCAATCTGACAAACTTTGGGGTAACGTATTGCAGGGCAGCGAAGAGATATAGGTATAGCTTGGAGCCCAGAAAGGTAGTCAGAAAAAAGGCACTTGAGAATGGGGCTCGAGAGGCTTGGAGAGGGAGATGGAGAAGGAAACAAGAGAACCAAAATACATGTCCGATGAAGAATGCACGGCTCTAGGTGACAGACTCAACACAGAGAACTAAGGAACGGGCTGAGTAAAACAAGGTGAGTGGCACGGACAGGGAAGTTGGAAAAGCAAGATGATTCCACGTGCTGAGTGTGAAGTGAGAGCACGACATCAAATAGAAATATGAACAGACAGCCAGAAATCCAAGACAGGAGATGAAGTGATAAAACAGCACAGAAAAGGTAAAATCCAGGAAAACATCAGCATAGGGAAAAATTCCATTTTATGAGAAGAGACTTAGAAATAAACATCTGCTTTAAGGGTATTTTTTAATAAAGAGGTGCTGGAATGAGTAAGAAATTCAATACTATTATTACATTTCATAAGCTATCTTCAAAAACAAAACAATAAACAACAAAAGGTTTTTCTTCTAAAAAGTATGCTAATTATAGGGACAAAATTGTTTGCTTTCTTATCAAAGTAGTAGATATTAAAGGTTAAAAAAAAAAAACCAAAAAACCTTTTTCTTCACATTTGCTCCCAATGGATCATTAAAATACTATTTCTGTTAACTTAAAAGCCAGTAAGCTTAGTTCTCCCTTTCGTCTTAAGTTTACAAATTCTGTAAGCAGGTTTAGATCTCAAATCATAGGAGAATCAGCAGAAGGGACTTGGATCCTGGAGAACAGAGGAGTTGGGAAGAAATGGCAGCTATGTTCAAATACACACAGTACTCTCACAGGGCAGTTTTACTAATGGGAATCAATGAAGGACTCAGAGATGTGAATTCTTATCCCTAACACTCAGAGCTGTCCAGAGATGGAACTTACTTTAGGACAGGCAGTGAGGAAGGTCTGTGGAAAGGACTCCAGCATTGGATAAGTAGATGGACTAGACAGCCTAGCAAAGTTCCTTCAAACATAAGAGTCTGGTAACATTCTAAAGTCTGACAGCCTATGTGATGATTTAGCTGTGTGAGTGCTTAAAATCAAAATGCCTTTGGCAATCCCACACGAAGCTCAGTTTAAGAGCCTCTGAATGTTCAACTTCAAAAGAGAGAGATGAAAAGATCTCTCTCTATGCTATCAATGTTAGTGGAATTAACTCACAAATAAAGTCATTATTTTCCCCAAGGAAAGGAGAGTTTGGTATACACACCAAATTTTGTTGTATGCTTCTAGGCATTCCGGTTTAACATTGTGAACTGAAACAAAAGAAAATTCGACGATAAACTTAGGAACAAACGGAAAAAAAAGTCAACTATGAAGATAGCAAACCTGTCACTCACACTGTAATTTGTATAGATTGCTTGTTTCCTTTTTGGCTAGGAGATTGGAGTGGGCATCTTTTCTTGGATCAACTTTCCGGACAAATAAGGATTTTAGCCAGCTGTCTTCTCGAGATCTATTGCTGGAAGATGTCCACGTCCTATGGAATAACAAAAGTGTTGTCACACAGTACACTGTTTTCATATATCCATCAGTTCACCTGGCAAACACACGGTGAGCAGCTATTCTAGGCACTGTTCCAGAACCTGGGCTACCACAGAATGTCTGCTTTCCATGACAACAGCATGCACTCTGAGAAGCAGAAGCAAAGAAAAATGTAAAATTTGTGGCATTCCTGTAAGAGAGCCCACATTTATCTTTGCAATCTGTGCTATGTGTTTTTCAAAGCAATTTTTGACATAGAAAAAATATACGTGGATACCTAAAGTAGATAAAACCACAGAGACAGAAAGCAGAATGGAGGTTGCCAGGAGGTGAAGAAAGGGGAGGTTGGGGTAAGGAGTTTCAGTTTGGGAAGATGAAGAAATTCTCAAGATGAATGGTAGTGATGTTTTCCCAAAATGTGAATACACTTAATGCCACTGAACTGTATGCTTAAAAATGGTTAAAATGGTTAGTTTTATGTTATGCACATTTTGCCATAATTTGAAAAATATTGCTTGATTTGGAAACAGATAGTGGTGATGATTGTACAACATTGTGAATATAATGCCACTGAATTATGCACTTAAGATGGTTTAAATGGCAAATTTTATGTATATTTTTACATGTTTTACCACAATAAAAATATTAAAAAATACAGGGAAAATGAAATAACTTCTTTAAAAAAATTTTACTCCTCAAGTAAATTAAAAATCAAGATTTGTAAAAATTAACTTTAAAAATCAAGATTTTTTTTAGCTGCCCCCATAAACCTCAGAATACCAACTTTATTAACACATAATTTGCTATTTTTCATCTTATAATTAAATTTCTATTGTGAATGCTTTCAGAAAGTGAGGATAAATTTGACTCAAGTCACAAACTATACTTTACTCATGAATTTTTTTCTTTCTTTTTTTGAGACTGGGTCTCATCCTGTCACCCAGGCTGGAGTGTGGTGGTGCGAGAGCTCACGGTAGCCTCAAATTCCTGGGCTCAAGTGATTGTCCCACCTCAGCCTCCTAAGAAGCTGGGACTAGAGGCATACATCATCTTGCATGGTTAAGTTTTTAAAATTTTTTGTAGAGATGGAGTCTTGCTATGTTGCCTAAGTTGGTCTGAAACTCCTGGCCTCAAGCAATGCTCCCACTTCAGCCTCTCAAAGTGCTGGGATTATAGGTGTAAGCCACTGCAACTGGCCCTACTCACAAATTTCTATGTGCATGTTGAACTCCCATATGCCAGCTAACAGGAATACAAATTTGTTGACCTCCCTAGAGGGCAGTATGGCATCATCCATATCAAAATGGAAACCATGTATAACTTCAGCCCAATAATGACACTTGCGGTTATGTCCTATGGCCAGCTATATTTAGACAGGTGCACACAGTTGAATGCACACAAATATTCATTGCTGTCGTTTCCAGTTTTCTCCTGGCATAGGCCATTCGAATAGCCATTAACGCAGATTGCTCACATAAATTAGGAAATACTCCACGTCAGAAAATATGCACTCAATAAAAAGAATGAGGTAGATTTACATGCACTGATGTGCTGACATCTCCGAGATAAATTCTGTAAAAAAGCCGGCACAGAACAGCACTATATATATGTATACAGAGGGAGCGGTTAAAGAGTGATGACATCTGGGGAACATGACTGGGCCTGGGTGGGAGTAAAGGTTTTTTCTTTTCATTGTATAACCTTCTGAACTATCTGAACAATTTCTACACACACACACTTTTTTGAGAAAGTCTCACTCTGTCGTGCAGTCTGGAGTGCAGTGGCACCATTTCGGCTGACTGCAACCTCCACCTCCCAGGTTCAAGTGACTCTCCTGCCTCAGCCTCCTGAGTAGCTGGGACTACACGGTGTGCCACTATGCATGGTTAATTTTTGTATTTTTAGTAGAGACAGGGTTTCGCCATGTTGGCCAGGCTGGTCTTGAACCCCTGACCTCAAGTGATCTGCCCACCTTGGCCTCCCAAAGTACTGGGATTACAGGTGTGAGCACTGCGCCTGGCCTATTTTTATATTTGAAAAACAGCCAAAATATCTAAAAGTGCATGTTTTACTATCCCTCTACAGGTAAGGTAATTCCCTATAACCACTGAAAATAAGATTTTAAAGAACAGAACCTGGTGAGACTCATCCTCTTCTCAACTTTTTTTTTTTGAGACGGAGCCTCACTGTGTTGCCCAGGCTGGAGTTTAGTGGTGCAATCCCGGCTCACTGCAACCTCTGCCTTCTGGGTTCAAGCAATTCTCCTGCCTCAGCCTCTCTAGTAGCTGAGACAACAGGCGCACACCACAACACCCAGCTAATTTTTTGTATTTTTAGTAGAGATGAGGTTTCACCATGTTGGCCAGGCTGGTTTTGAATTCCTGACCTCAAGTGATTTGCCTGCCTTGGTCTCCCAAAGTGGTGGGATTATAGGTGTGAGCCATTGCGCTCAGCCCTCTTCTGAACTTTATGTAACCATTATCAAATGACAAACTGTATTTCCTTCATCTTCTTGGTTTTTGTTCACATCTACGTACAATAAAATGTACTTTTTTGGCAGAAAGTACTATGAGTTTTGATAAATGCCTAAAGTCATGTAACCACCACCACAACAGTTTCTTCACCCCTTGAAGTTCCTCCTTTTATAATCAACCGCTCTCCCCACCTCTAGCAACCACTGCTGTGTTCCTTGTCCCTCAGTTTTGCCTTTTCTAGAACATCGTATGTATGGAATCATACAGAAGGTAGCCTTTTGAATTCCTGCCCCTTCTTTCTGCACAATCCCTTTTATAACTGGTTATCTTACCTCTGGCCAGTTCTATCACAGCATACCCTTTATACTTTTGTTCTCTTTTTATTTTTGAGACAGGGACTCACTCTGTTGCCCAGGCTGGAGAGCTCATGGTAGCCTCAAATTCACCACTCACTGCAGCCTTGACCCCCAGAACTCTAACGATTCCCCCACCTCAGCCTCCAGATTAGCTGGGACCACATATGCACACCACCATAACTGGTTAATTTTTGTATTTTCTGCAGAGAATAGGTTTTGCCATGTTGCCCAGGCTGGCCTTGAACCCCTGGCCTCAAGTGATCCTCCCGCCTTGGCCTCATGAAGTGCTGAGATTTCTTTTTTTTTTTTTTTGAGACGGAGTCTCGCTCTGTGGCCCAGGCTGGAGTGCAGTGGCGCGATCTCGGCTCACTGCAAGCTCAGCCTCCCGGGTTCACGTCATTCTCCTGCCTCAGCCTCCGAGTAGCTGGGACTACAGGCACCCGCCACCACGCTCGGCTAATTTTTTGTATTTTTAGTAGAGATGGGGTTTCACCGTGTTAGCCAGGATGGTCTCGACCTCCTGACCTCCTGATCCGCCCGCCTCAGCCTCCCAAAGTGCTGGGATTACAAGCGTGAGCCACTGTGCCCGGCCAGTGCTGAGATTTCAAGCGTGAGCCACCGTGCCCAGCTACTTTTGCTCTCTAACTGATCTACACATAGATCTTTTTTGCCTTCTCTGAGATCAGTAATGTGCTGGGATTCCAAATGGCTAGCATAAATGCCCAGAATCTTAGTGCTTCTGGACATAAAGGTCCAGATGCTGATGGGCTAGTATGAACCTATTCTTGGGGATCTCTTTAGAAAAACTAGATGATTTCCTACAACAGTATTTCTAATCTGCTTGGCAGACTTGCTTAAGGACCCAGATACCACCAGGTAAACATTAAGAGGAAAACAGAGAGCAACTCCAAGTATTAAAAGGGGGGACCAGGAATTTAAACAAGGGACAAGAGAAACTCTCATGAGAGCAAATTCCCCAGTACTTCATGAAATGAACATATGGATTTCATAATACAATAATACAAACTCCTATCCTTATGCAGCAACAGTATTTTAGAAGTAGGGCTCTAAATCTCACATGATACTGGCAGCCTTTTTCTTTTCTTTTTTTTTTGCTTAAAAAAATCAGTTTGCTGCTTTACTTGTTTATTTTTGAGGCAGGGTCTCACGGCATTTGCTGGAGTGCAGTGGTGCAATCTCGGCTCACTGCAACCTCTGCCTCCCAGGTTCCAGCGATTCTCCCACCTCGGCCTCCTGAGCATCTGGGACTACAGCTGCACGACACCATATCCGGCTAATCTTTGTATTTTTAGTAGAGACGGGGTTTCGTCATGTTGGCCAGGTTGGTCTTGAACTCCTGGCCTTAAGTGATCCGCCAGCTTCAGCCTCCCAGAGTGCTGAGACTGCAGGCGTGAGCTGCTGCGCCCAGTCTAGTTTGCTGCTTTCTTGAACAAACATTACAGAACAATTTTCTCCCCAATATGATTTTTTTTAAATTTAAAAACCAATTCATAGGATATGATCTCAAATAGGTAGAAACCGGATATAAAGATTTTTGAATGATGTGAACTTACAAACATAAAAAATACAAATATATTGGCCAGGAGTGGTGGCTCATGCCTGTAAATCCCAACTCTCTGGAAGGCCGAGGCAGGCGGATCATCTGAGTTCAGGAGTTCAAGACCAGCCTGGCCAACTTGGGGAAACCATGTCTCTACTAACAATACAAAAAAAAAAAAAAAAAAGCTGGGTGTGGTGGCACATGCCTGTGATCCCAGCTCCTCAGGAGGCTGAGGCAGGAGAATCGCTTGAACCCAGGAGGTGGAGATTGCAGTGAGCCAAGATCACGCCACTCTACTCCAGCCTGGGCAACACAGCAAGACTCAGTCTCAAAAAAAAAAAAAAGAAAGAAAAAGAAAAAGAAATTAATAAAGCATACTCTATAATGATAAAGAAACATAAAAGCACTTTTTCACATCCTTCAAAGATTAAAAAGAAGCAAACTCACTCTAAACAAGAAAAATAACAATACCAGTAAATGCAATTTTCCTTGAAAGTGCATAAGATAAAAACATATAGTATTAAGTGGCATTTGCAGATGTAAGTTGAAGATGCTTCCATTTTGCGTTTACTATATAATAAAATTCCTAAAAATTAAGAAAGCATTAATAGTGGTTTCCCTAAGACAATGATAGAGGGTTTAAAGGGATAGAGGGGAAAGACACACAGCTTTCTCCATATAATGTCTATATTGTGCTTTTCTCTTCTGTATTTTTTTTTTCTTGAGACAGGGCCTCACTTTGTCACCCAGGCTGGAGTGCAGTGGCGTGATCTTGGCTCACTGTAGCCTCGACCTCCTGGGTTCAAGCTATGCTCCTGTCTCAACCCCTCCCAAGTAGCTGGGACTACAGGTGCCCAGCACCACACCCTACTAATTTTTGTGTTTTTTTGTAGAGACAAGGTTTCACCATGCTGCCCAGGTTGGTCTTGAACTTCTGAGCTCAAGTGATCTGCCTGCCTCAGCCTCCCAAAGTCCTGCGATTACAGGCGTGAACCACCACACCCAGCCACATTTCAATAAAAATGAAAGCACATTTCGTCAGTTTGAAGTGTTTTACATATACTACATTTAGAGTTATCTGTTTAACAATATCATGGGCTGGGCACAGTGGCTCACGCCTGTAATCCCAGCACTTTGGGAGGCCGAGGTGGGTGGATCACCTGAGGTCAGGAGTTTGAGACCAGCCTGACCAACATGGAGAAACCCTGTCTCCACTAAAAATATAAAATTAGCCAGCTGTGGTGGCGCATGCCTGTAATGCCAGCTACTCAGGAGGCTGAGGCAGGAGAATCGCTTGAACCTGGGAGGTGGAGGTTGTGGTGAGCCAAGATCATGCCACTGCACTCCAGCCTGGGCAACAAGAGCGAAACTCTGTCTCAAAGAAGAAAAAAGAAACTTACCCATTACTTTAAGGCAATCATATAAAATCAGTGATACACTAAGTAGAAAGTTTTAAGATTTGTTTATGGGACTATGTATAATTTCTGCGTGTTCTTTTTTTTTTTTTTGAGACAGAGTCTTGCTCCATTGCCCAGGCTGGAGTGTAATAATGGCACAATCTCAGCTCACTGCAACCTCCACCTACTGGGTTCAAGCGATTCTCCTGCCTCAGCTTCCTAAGCAGTTGGGAGTACCAGCGCCCACCAGCACACCCCGCTAATTTTTGTATTTTTAGTAGAGGTAGGTTTTCACCATGTTGGCCAGGCTGGTCTTGAACCCCTGACCTCAGGTGATCTGCCTGCCTCAGCCTCCCAAAGTGCTGGAATTACAGGCGTAAGCCACTCACTGTGCCCAGTCAATTCCTGTGTTTATTTTAGATTTTAAGTTCATTAAACAGAAATTGTGTCTACAATTTTTTTTGTTAAATAAATTGTAAAAGCTTAGGAATAATAATTATGAACAATTAAGAAAGGGATATAATAAAAAGTTTCTAAAACTACTGACTAGGGAGTTTCATTTAAAATAAGAAATACTAAAGCAATGACTACTAATAGTTTTAATTATATCCTTCCAGAAATACAGAAGCAAACATAATTATGTATATTTATAGACAGACAGATAATATTTTCAATAATAAAGGATGCCTTTGAAATAGAAATCTCCCCAGTTGAGCATTTATCTCATATTTCAGTAACACCAAAGTCAGCCTGGGAAGCACAGCAAGACCCTGTCTCTACAAAAAGAAAAAGAAAAAGAGTGGCTGGGCATGGTGGCTCATGCCTGTAGTCCTAGCTACTCAGGAGCCTGAGGCAGGAGGATTGCTTGAGCCCATGAGTTCAGTGCTGCAGTGAGCTATGATCGTGCACTGTACTCCAGCCTGGGCAACAGAGCAAGACCCTGCCTCTAAAATAAACAAACAAATAATAATACCAAAGGGGAGATTCCCCTTTGGGTGGGTACAACGAGGTAACGGATGTGAAAATGCTTTGTAATAGAAAAATGCAGAGTAGGGGTGAGACTAAATCAACACAGCACACACACGAGAACCTCTGAGTGGCATCTGCTTGTGAACTTGGGCAGCAATCGTCTTGACAAATGAAAAACAAGCCGGCCCAGAACTACTCCAACCATCAAACTGAAATCTTTGAGTGTCAGGTGATCAAAGCTGCCTAATACACCCAGCCCATCTAGTCTTTCGAGTTGCAGCTATGCCAGCGGCTGCCCAAATGATAAGATCTGGCTTGGGGCTGGGTTCTTAACTGACAGTGACCATCGCCAAGATGTTAGGGGGCACTTTCCAGAGGATAAGGAAGGATGCACTATGCAAAACACTCGACTTGAAATCGAGTCAGCATTCTATGCCGGGCTCTACGGATACAAAGATAAACCAGACGCCAAGCCTGTTCAGTCTCACAGGAAAAACCTATCGGTAAACAGTCAGAGTGGCCACGGATGCTGTAAACTTAAAAATACAATGCAGGAGCTCAAGTGAACCCACCATCAGCTTGGCCTGGGAGGTGCTGGAGGGACTCCAGTAGGGGCATTCTGGCTCTGTTTAGAGGGCAAGCAAGACAGGTGGACAAGGCAGGTGCTAATTCCAGTCAATGGGAACAACATGTACAGGGACATGGAGTCATGATACTGAATGGCACGTCTGGAATGGCAAGTTGTTTAGCAAGGCAGAAGGGCGTGTGGGAGGACAGCGAGATACAACTGGAGGCCACACAAGGGCAACTTTATCCCATGCGGGGTGAGATGCTGTCAAGTTCTCAAAAAAAATCTAAGTTTTGGATGAGCGCAGTGCCTCATGCCTGTAATCCCAGCACTTTGAGAGGCTGAGGCAGGCAGATCATCTGAGGTCAGGAGTTCAAGACCAGCCTGGACAAAATGGCCAAGCCCTGTCTCTACTAAAAAAATACAAAAAAATTGGCCGGGTGTGGTGGTGGACATCCTATAGTCCCAGCTACTTGGGAGGCTGAGGCAGGAGAATCACTTGAACCCGGGAGGTGGAGGTTGCAGTGAGCCAAGATCACGCCACTGCACTCCAGCCTGGGCAACAGTGCGAGATTCTGTCTCAAAAAAAAAAAAAAAAAAATCTAAGTGTCAAAAGCAGCCTGGCAGGGGCGTGGTATATGGCTGCAGCAACAAAGGCCAGGAACATGCTTCCTGGGTGCCCTGGCTGCCATGGCCAGCAGCACCAGGTATGCAGAAGGCACTCAATAAACACTCACTGGATGGTGTGGGGGTTAAGATGGCACTAGGGATGAAGAGAAAGGAACGTATTCAAAAGAAGCTCGTGGGTACCAATCAGGCAGGGAAGAGGAAACTGAAGAAGGGAAAGGACTTAATGCTGAGACCACAGGATGAGGCAGCAGGAGCACGCTGTGCTTCATTCATACGATCATTGTTATTTACAGACTGTGCACTACACCTGTCAGCTACTGATGATGCACAGATGAACCTGGCCCTGACTTCACAGGAGCTCAGTTTGCTGGTGAGGGCAGACAGACAAACACGAACGATCACAATCCAAACAGAGACAAACTCTTCAATGGTGACACAAGGTAGTAGGTAGCTGTTGTGGCAGGGGTAAGGGCAGCCTGGCGACCAGTACTAACGAAGTATGAGTTCAGTGGAAGACTGGAAAGAAGAGGAACAGATGGTCAGGTGGATACCCATGGAAGAAAGGAGATTCTAAGCAGAACCAGTGACCACAAAAGCCACAAGTGTACAAATAGCACCAGCATTTGGAAGCACAGGCCTGGGGGAGAAAGGAGGTTGACAGACCCATGCCAAGAAGAGTCCTGCCTTAAAGCAGCAGCTCCCTGACTCCCCTCCCCACCACCACACTCCCTCCAGCCCTAGTACCCCTGTCTTCCACACTGCTGCTCCAGAGACCTGTTCCCACACCTTTCATTTCCAGAAACTTCAAACCCAGAGTTTAACCACGACAATGAAGACTTTTCTGCCCTGCATCTAGATTTTAAAAATGAACATTTTACCATTAAAACTTTTTTTTTCTCTCTGTCTCTCTCTATATATTTGCTTTTTAATTTCTTTCTTTTTTATTTTTTTTTTCAGACAGGGCATTGTTCTCTCGCATCAACTGGAGTGCAGTGGCGTGATCTTGGCTCACTTCAGCCTCCATCTCGTGGGCTCAAGCAATTCTCTTGCTTCAGCCACCTGTAGAGCTGAGACTACAGCCCTGCACCATCACGCCCAGCTAAATTTTGTAGTTGTAGAAAAGACAGGGTTTCACCATGTTGTCCACGCTGGTCTTGAGCTTCTGGCCTCATGTGATCCGTCAGTCTTGGCCTCCCACAGTGCTGCGATTACAGGTGTGAACCACCGCACCCGGCCCTATATTTGGTTTTAATTTCTACTGAACCAACTGAAAGTAGAGTTTTAGGCCAGTCACAGTGGCTCACGCCTGTAATCCCAGCACTTTGGGAGGCCAAGGCGGGCAGATCACGAGGTCAGGAGATCAAGACCATCCTGGCCAACATGGTGAAACCCCATCTCTATTAAAAATACAAAAAAATTAGCTGGTTGTGGTGGCACACACCTGTAGTCCCAGCTACTCAGGAGGCTGAGACAGGAGAATCACTTGAACCCGAGGGCAGAGGTTGCAGTGAGCTGAGATCGCCCAGCCCGGATGACAGAGTAAGACTCTGTCTCAGGAAAAAAACAAAAAACAAAAAAGTAGAGTTTGGACATAATGATACTTCTCCCATAAATCCTTCAGCATGCATCTCCAAAACACAATGACAGAACCACAATGCTATCATCACATCTGAGAAAAACAATTATTCCATCATATCTAATATCCACTCCCTATTAAAATGTCCCCAGTTCTCCCCAAAATGTCTTTCATTGTTCTTTTGGGTAGGGGAATGGGGGCAAACAGGGAGGGATTAGGATCCAGTCAAGGTCTGTGTTACAGAGCTCTTTCTATTAAGAAAATGAAGACAATGATAGAATTCTTTAGACATGTGACTGGGCACAATGGCTCACACCTATAATCCCAGCACTTTGGGAGGCGGAGTGTGGGAGGACTGCTTGAGGCCAGGAGTTCAAAACTAGCCTGGAGAACAGAGCAAGACCTCCCCACTACAAAAAACTTAGCCAGGTGTGGTGATTCATCCCTCTAATGCCAGCACTTTGGGAGGCTGAGGTGAGAGGATCACTTGAGGTCAGGAATTTGAGACCAGCCTGGGCAACACGGAGAAACCCCATCTCTACTAAAAATGCAAAAATTATCCAGACATGGTGGTGCACACCTGTAAGTCCCAGCTACTCGGGTGGCTGAGGCAGGAGAACTGCTTGAACCTAGGAGGTGGAGGCTGCAGTGAGCCGAGATCACACCACTGCACTCCAGCCAGGGCAACAGACTGACACTGTCTCAAATAAATAAATAAATAAATAATAGCTGGGCATGGTGGTGTGGGCCTGTAGTCCCTGCTACTTGGGAGGCTGAAGTGGGAAGATCCCTTGAGCCTAGAAGGTCAAGGCTGCAGTGAGCCATGATCATGCCATTAAACTCCAACCTTGGCAAAGGGCAAGACTCTACATCTAAGGAAAAAAAAATTCTTTAGTCGTCCCCTTCACTAACAGGTCCGAGCCCACATTCTTCGTAGGAATCCAGACGTGTATTGCTGAGGGTTGAGCTAGGGCAGTGGCGATGGAGAGGGTGGATTCAAGACATACTAGAGGCAGAACTGACAGATTTGGTAAATGATAGATGGGGGGGAAAAAGATGGATGGGCTTGGGGAAGAGAGTCTGGTTTCCGGCCTGGGCCACCACATGGAAAATGTTTCATGACTGAAGAAAAAGTATCCAAGAGAAGCAGACTTCGTGGAAGGAAGAGGAGTTAAATCCTGGGTACAGTAGTGTTCTGAGCACCTGTGAGACATTCAATGTCCAGGAAGCGGCTAGGGATTCCAAGTTTGCTGCTAAGCAGCGCTAAGTGAAATATGCTGGCTCATGTACAGGCAGGGATGAGGCTCCTGGTAGGACGCCCCTCTTGCTTGCTGAAACTGATCCGGCAAGGTCACCCACAACACCCCTGTTGGCAAATTCTGTTTTCTTCCATCATTTTACCTAACCTTTTGGCAGCAGATGGCACTCCCTCCCTCCTCCTGGCCACTGTCACATAACAATGACCTAGCCAGTTCCCCCTCCTACATTCAACCTGTATATGTTGCACGTCCCAGGGCTTGCTTTGCAGCCCTTCACTCGCCACATTCACACCTCAAGCAATCTCACACATTCTGATGGTTTTTTATTTTATTTTAGAGACGGTCTGGCTCTGTCACCTAGGCTGGAATGCAGTGGCATGATCAGCTCACTGCAACCTCCACCTCCTAGGTTCAAGCTATACTCCCACCTCAGCCTCCCAAGTAGCTGGGACTACAGGCGCGTGCCACCATGCCAGGCTAATTTTTGTATTTTTTGTAGAGATGTGTTTTGTCATGTTGCCAGGGATGGTGTCGAACTCCTGAGCTCAAGCGATCAGTCCAGTTCGGCCTCCCAAAGTGCTGGGATTACAGCCTGAGCCACTGCACCTGACTTCCTATAGTTTAAAAAAAGTTTCATTATACAAATTTTTATTTATGTACTTATTTATTATTAGGGACAGAGTTCCACTATGTTGCCCAGGCTGGTCTCAAACTCCTGGGCTCAAGCAATCCTCCTGCCTCAACCTCCCAAAGTGCTGGGATTACAAGTGTGAGTCACTGCACCCAGCCTTTATTGTGAAAAATGCAAACCAAATATGAAACAGTATAATGAAATCCATGTGTCTATTAATATTTAGCATTCCTATATACTGACAACTCCCAAATGTAACCTGTAGCCCAGACACCTCCTTTGAGGAGTCATACAGCCAACTGTCTGTTTGCTTTTCCACTTGAATAGCACACAGCCTTCACAAACTTTACCAGGTCCTAAACTGCTCTGAATTCTTCTTCCCCAGCGCTCCTGAATTACTAGTAAGCTCCCGGATGGTCTTGCACGCCTTATTCACTGACGTCTCTCAACAGTCAACAGTGCCTGGCACATGGCAGGCACTCATATTTTGGCAGAACAAACAACTCCTAGCAAACTCTCAACTCTCAGTGCCAGCGTCCATTCAGCGGGCCACGACCCTTAATTCTGTCTGCCCCCTCTCCCACGTCAGACTCATCATTTAAAAAAGATCAGGCTGGGCATGGTGACTCACGACTGTAATCCCAGCACTTTGGGAGGCCGTGACAGGTGGATCACCTGAGGCCATAAGTTCGAGACTAGCCTGACCAACATGGTGAAATCCCGTCTCTACTAAATATACAAAAATTAGCCGGCTGTGGTGGTGCATGCTACTTGGGAGGCCGAGGCAGGAGTATCACTTGAACCCGGCGGAGGTTGCAGAGAGACAAGACCGTGCCATTGCACTCCAGCCTGGGCAACAAGAGCAAAACTCTGTCTCAAAAAAAAAAATAAACCATGTTATTGAAAGCTCCCTGGCCCATGGCAAGTTTAACACACAGTTCCTCTGGTAATTTAAACTACCCAAAGCAATGAATATGAGAAAGCAACTCTGGGTAAGTTAGGATAGGCTTTGCTGTTTGAATGTGGAAAACAGCACACGCAAACGTCAAGGTGATGAATTTGGACAACCAAACGTCCAATCCCCTGAAGTTAGGAAAAAAAGAAAGTTTACACAAGAGCCCCACGCCTGAACACTCAGTGCTGGTAACTCTAAGTACTTTTAGATCCACGGCCGGCTTTAAATTTCAAGTCAAAGACCTGAGTGCTTTGACCTCCTCCAAGCGTTGACTTCCCCCACCCTCCGCGTAGGGCTGGCCCGGGACGATGCTTTAAGCTTTTATTTCCTACTCACAGCACCTCAGAGGCCAGGGTCACCAACGTCCTCAGCAGAGGCGGTCACCCAGGCTTGGAGCAGCCTCCGGCGGGGACCCAGCAGGCGGCGTCTGGGGCCTGCGGCCTCAGGCGCGCCTTGTCCCTGTCCCCGGCCCCGGGTTGCGCCGGTCAGGGCCCTGCAGGCCAGACCAGCGCCGCGGGGAGGATGTGGCCTCCGCGCCGAGCCTCGGGCGCCTTCTCGGGCGAGGGCGGAGCCGCAGCGCGGCCCGTCCCCGCCGTGACCTTGAGCCCGAGGGCGCCCCGACCCGGCCCTAGGTCTGGCCCCACCGCCCCGAGACCGGGCGGCCACCCGCGGTGGGGACAGGTCCGGGGCGGAGACCCGCGCCGGGGAACCCCGCGCCCTCCGCCTCCCGGCGGCCCCTCCCCGACAGCTCCCGGAAAGGGCGGCGCTGCTCACCGGAGCCTGGGCAGGAGGCTGCAGGGGGCCGCCCGCCGTAGGAGGCCACCGGCCCAGGCCGCTCCGCGAGCGCGCAGCACTCGCACCGCCATCTTGCTCGGCGCCTCGGCTCCCACCACCCGGGCGCCGCCGCTGACGCCGCCGCCGCGCGACCCCTCCCCCGTCCGGGCCCCGACGCGGCCACTGCAGTGCGGGGCGCGGCCGCCAGGGGGAGCAGGGCGCCCGGCCGCGGGGGTCGGTTGGTTGTCCCGGCGCCAAGGTTCGGCCACTGCGGGAAAGCGCGAAGCCCAAGCGTAGTCAGTGCAAGCCGATCACTTCCAGCGAGAGGAGCTCGGTGCCCAGAAGCGCGGGTGCAGAAGGGACAAGGGCATAGCTTCAATGATCAGGGAAAACTCCATAAGGAAAGAGTAACACTGTGCCTAGGGGAATCCAGGTCCTGGGGCGGGGCAAGGGCAGTGGAATTCCCCCCCACACCACCCCGCCAATATCTTTTAAATTTTGTAGTATATGAATATGTTGTCATTTCAAAAAGCCCCACAACGCTCCAGCGTGAGCAACACAGGGACATCCTGTCACAAAAAAAAAAAAAAAAAAAGAGCGAGAGAGAGAAAGACAGAAGGAAGGGAGGGAAGGAAGGAAGGAAAGGGAAGGAGAAAGCAAAAAGAAAAGAAAGTGTAGCAGGAGGAGCCACAGACAAAGCTCCTTAGACACCAGATTAAAGAAGGAAGAGGTTTTTTAATCGGCCGGGAACCTCGGCAGACTCACGTCTTAAGAGGGGAGCTCCCCGAAAAAGAAATACTTGGCCTTTTTAAAGGCTTACAACTTTAAGGGGTCTATATGAAAGGGTCGTGATAAATAGAGCAAGCGTGGAAAACGTAACTGGGGCCTACATGAATCAGCTAACAACAAAAAGTTTTACAATGCTTTTTTCATACAGTGTCTGGAATTTACAGATAACACAAGTAGTTTAGGTCAGGGGCTGATGTTATTAGTATTACTTTTTTTAACTCCTAGGGCTGGGTGGTGATGTCAAGGTTGTCTGGCTATTTATCTTACTTTTTTTTCTTTCTCTCTTTCCTCCTGTCTTGTGAACTAGGCAAGGTGGGGGGAGGAGGGCAGCAGCAGCAGTAGTGGTCTCCTTCCTTAAAGTGAGGAAAAAATTTAAAAACCACCACACACATACACACAAAAAAAAATTAAAGAGAAAGGACTGGGAGGGTTCTCTTTAGATCTTGGGACGGCATCATTCCCATTCATTTCAGCACCGTTGGGCACTGGCCATGGGAGTCCTTGGTACCTACCCTCAAGGCCGTCCGGGTCTAGTGGTGACAGAATGACAATGATGATTGGACCGAGTGTGTTGTAAGTATCAAGATGGACAGGTTCATGAGACGTGAAAGAGGCACGGAAAGAGAGCATGTAACTGGGGGTGGCTGTGAATTAGAGGATAGACGGGGAAAAGGAAAAGTTCCCCAAGGAGCTGGCAGGACATATCAGTCCCAGGGAAAGAAGGGAGGGCATCCCTGGCTGAGGAAATAACTTAAGCAAATGTGTGGATCTGGGTGGCTGACACTGTAGAGGGAAAAATGTATCCTCCAGGAAGACAAAAAAAAACAAAACAAAAAGCTACAAATGTAGCCGGGCCCGGTGGCTCATGTCTGTAATCCCAGCACCTTGGGTGCTTGGGTCGAGGAGGCAGGCGGATCACCTGAGGTCAGGAGTTTGAGACCAGCCTGGCCAACACGGTGAAATCCCATCTCTACAAAAATACAAAAATTAGGCATGATGTCAGGTGCCTGTAATCCCAGCTACTCAGGTGGCTGAAGTGGGAGAATCGCTTGAACCTGGGAGGTGGAGGGTGCAGTGAGCCGAGATCGCGCCACTGCACTCCATCCTGGGCCACAGAGTGAGACTCCATCTCAAAAAAGAAAAAGAAAAAGAAAAAGAAGAAAGCCACAAATATAACCATGAATACTGCAACCAAGGCGAGGGCAGGAGGAAGGGAGCTGGACCCTGGGGGTGGGGGAGAACCAGGAGGAATAGGGGTCTGGCCACCAAAGGGAGCCATTTCCAGGCCCGTGCAGGGCTGCAGAGGCAGAGAGGAAAGTGCCCTCAGGACTGGGTTGTTTGGAGGTCATAAGGTGGGTAGAAAGTGGGAGGTTCCCTGAAGCTGGTAATCTTGGGGGCCAAGGGAGCATCAGGGTTCAAGGGGTGCAGTTTTCTGACTGGGGTAGAATTTGAACATGTCAATATGGTCAGGAGCCACCAGGGAGGACAGAGGTGGACCCTGTGGATGTAGGAGGGCTTTGTCCCAGAGCAGGGAGAGGCACCTGTCCCTTGGAGGCCAGTGGGATGGAGGCCAAGGAACACAAGGATAGGAGGCCAGAGGCTGTGTGGCTGAGGACCTCCTGGCCTCAACTAGTGTATGGTTAGTAGAACGGTGGAGAACCCTGTAAGAAGTACTTTTTTTTTTTTTTTTTTTTTTTTGAGACGGAATCTCGCTCTGTCGCCCGGGCTGGAGTGCAGTGGCCAGATCTCAACTCACTGCAAGCTCCGCCTTCCGGGTTTACGCCATTCTCCTGCCTCAGCCTCCCGAGTAGCTGGGACTACAGGCGCCCGCCACCTCGCCCGGCTAGTTTTTTGTATTTTTTAGTAGAGACGGGGTTTCACCGTGTTAGCCAGGATGGTCTCGATCTCCTGACCTCGTGATCCGCCCGTCTCGGCCTCCCAAAGTGCTGGGATTACAGGCTTGAGCCACGGCGCCCGGCGTAAGAAGTACTTTTTAAGTGGTCCATTTTCAAAAAACAGGCGGACAAGTCTGGGCAGCTCCCTTTCGGATGTGACGAGCCTCACGGTACAGACATCTGGGAAGAGTAATAAAACTCACAGAAGTCAGAGGGGAGGGAGAAAAGTGGCGGGGGTGGCTAATCCATAAAAGGAAAGAAAGCTTCGCCACTGGGAAATCGAAACTTCAAGTAGGGAAGGGGACAAGATATAACCTAATAAGGGGATAATGAAACTTAGGTGATGTCCAGGAAGACTGCAACCCCATATTACTCAGCCTGTGAGGAACCGGGGGCGGGACCTGTGCTATAGGGGATAAATTGCTTGTTGAAACTGCACTGGGTGGGCCTGCCCATCACACATCCAGTCTGGCAGGACCCTTAATAAAAAGTCTCACTTTTGTCCAGGTGCGGCGGCTCTTGCCCATAATCCCAGCATTTTGGGGGACCGAGGCGGGTGCATCACCTGGGGCCAGAACTTCAAGACCAGCCTGGCCAACATGGTGAAACCCCATCTCTACTAAAAATACAAAAATCAGGGGGCGTGGTGGCGCATGCCTATAATCCTAGCTACTCGGGAGGCTGAGGCGGGAGAATCACTTGAACCTGGGAGGCGGAGGTTGCAGTGAGCTGAGATCGCACCGTTGCACTCCATGCAGCCTCAGTGACAGATCAAGACTAAGTCTCAAAAAAAAAAGGCTCAGCCAGGCGCGGTGGCTCACGCCTGTAATCCCAGCACTTTGGGAGGCGGAGGCGGGTAGATCACCTGAGGTCGGGAAGTTCAAGACAAGCCTGACCAACGTGGAGAAACCCCGTCTCTACTAAAAATACAAAATTAGCCAGGCGTGATAGCGCATGCCTGTAGTCCCAGCTACTTGGGAGGCTGAGGCAGGGCAATTGCTTGAACCCGGGAGGCAGAAGTTGCAGTAAGCTGAGATCGTGCCATTGCACTCCTGCCTGGGCAACAAGAAGGAAACTCCGTCTCAAAAAAAAAAAAAAGTCTCACTTTCACTGTTCTTCATGCCTCTAAGTCCATTCTTTGGGTTTGGATGGGTGAGTGTGTTCCTCACACTCCAAGGAGAGGCAGAAGTGAGCTCTCTCCAGGGTATCAAGGACTTGGCCCAGCCCTACAGAGCAGGAGGCCAGGCCTCTTTAAGGGTGGATGAGCTCCTGTGACTGTCACACATGCCCCCATTTTCTCAGCTCTGTTTCGTGAGACACCTGCTTTTAAATTTATTCTGAAATATAGTGTAGCTAGACACTTCTTTGCTGACCTTGCTTTTGTGTTTAGTATTAGGCTGCTTAGGCTGCATTGCTTTTCTCCACTATCATTTTGCTGTGGAGTTCCATTCATTCAGGACTTTTCACTGGGGAAAAGGAGGGTACTCCAATTTCACAGCTGTGTGGCTTCAGATATTTGAAGCCATAGAATAAACATAGCAAGTCTTCCTGGAGCATAAGTTTTATACAAAGACTCTCAGGAAAAAGTTTATGTTAAAATATAAACAAGTATCCTTTATATGTTAACACTTCAATGGTACTTAAGTATCATTTCTATTTTAATACTTCAATGACACTTAGGTATCACTTATATTTTAATGCTTCAATGGTACTATTTTAATACTTCAATGGTGCTTATACATCATTTATATTTTATTTTATTTTAATTTTTATTTTTTTGAGACCGAGTCTCGCTCTGTCACCCAGGCTAGAGTGCAGTGGTGCGATCTCGGCTGACTGCAACTTCTGCCTCCCAGGTTCAAGCGATTTTCCTGCCTCAGTCTCCTGAGTAGCTGGGATTACATGCGTGTACCACCATGCCCAGCTAACTTTTGTATTTTTAGTAGAAACGGGGTTTCACCATGTTAGTTAGGCTGGTCTCCGACTCCTGACCTTATGATCCACCCGCCTCGGCCTCCCAAAGTGCTGAGATTACAGGCGTGAGCCACCACACCCGGCCTTTTTTTTTTTTTTTGCCCAGGCTGGAGTGCAATGCTCACTGCAACCTCCACCTCCCAGGTTCAAGTGATTCTCCTGCCTCAGCCTCCAGAGTAGCTGGGATTACAGGCGCCCACCACCATGCCTAGCTAATTTTTGTATTTTTAGTCGAGACGGGATTTCACCATGTTGATCAGGCTGGTCTTGAACTCCTGACCTTATGACCTGCTCGCCTCGGCCTCCCAAAGTGCTGGGACTACAGGCATGAGCCACCGTGCCCAGCCAAACTCATTCTTTTTTGTGGGAGATACCTGATACTTTCCTATACCCTTCCAGGCTAAGCAGTCCCACAGCCCCATCTGCTGGAGATCTGGACAGTCTAAGATGCTTCCCTTTCACTCACCTACCCTGGCACCAGTTCTACCTTGGAACCTGTTATTCAGTCCCTCACTGCTGTTATTCAGTCCTTCCCTGCACAACTCAGTTTGGGTCTTAGGACCAGTCTTTGAACTGCAGCCTCCCCATCTCTAACATGTCCCCTTCCAGTCCGTTCTCTACAATCATGCACTTTTATTAAAATGCAAATGCAATTTTATCACTCTTTAAAACGTTCAACCACTATTACTTACAGTTCCTTTCACCTATTTCTGAGTTCCACCACTGCTGAAAATGTCGTAGCAATTATCTGCTTCCAGAAGCCCTGGTTATACTTTCAGTCACTTTGTGGATTTTACATTCCCTTTCCTCTGCCTCAAATGCCCTTTCCACCCCATCATCTCTGTCCTGCAGACTCTTGCTTCAACGCTTACTTCCAGCACCAACTCATCTCTCCTGGGAAGTGACCTTCAATTCACCCTCACCCATATCCTGTTTGCCATGGAGGCACCTGTGCATACTTCCCCAACTAGATTGATCCCTGAGGCGGGCAAGGCCTGTGATTATCCTGGAAACCCTGTGCTGACACAATACATGTATCAAGACTGGGCACGGTGGCTCACGCCTGTAATCTCAGCACTTTGGCAGGTTGAGGCGGACGATCACCTGAGGTCAGGAGTTTATCACGCCTGTAATCCCAGCACTTTGGCAGGCTGAGGCGGACAGATCACTTGAGGTCAGGAGTTTAAGACCAGCCTGTCCAACATGCTGAAACCCCATCCCTACTAAAAATACAAAATGAGCTGGGCATGGTGGCAGGTGGCTGTAATCCCAGCTACTTGGGAGGCTGAGGCAGGAGAAGCGCTTGAACCCGGGAGGCAGAGGTTGCAGTGAGCTGAGATCATGCCATTGTGCTCCGGCCTGGGCAACAGAGTGAAGACTCCATCTCAAAACAAACAAACATGTATCAGCTAAGATTTAAATATTCCCCTTTTGGCCGGTCGCAGCAGCTCATGCCTGTAATCCCAACACTTTGGGAGGCTGAGTTGGGCAGATCACCTGAGGTCAAGAGTTCGAGACCAGCCTGGCCAATATGGTGAACCCTCGTTTCTACTAAAAATACAAAAAAAATTAGCTGGGCGTGGTGGTGCACTCCTATAGTCCCAGCTACTTGAGAAGGCTGAGGCAGAACTGCTTGAACCCAGGAGGCGGAGGTTGCAGTGAGCCAAGATTGTGCCACTGTACTCCAGCCTGGGCAACAGAGATTCCACCTCAAAAAAAAAAAAAAAGAAAGAAAGAAAGAAATATACTGCTCAATGCTTCCTTAAGTCAAAATGTAAGTTATCGCGGTGTATTAATGAATAGCAACAAAACTCACTCTCCATCTCAAATGCATGTGGGAGAAGTCCTACAACTTAATGTGTCAGACTTTAAGAATTTATACCTATTAAATCTAGCGTAGGATATAAGAAAAGTGACACAGAATTGTAAAATTTTATTTTCCACACATCAACATTCTTACTAACACAGCTTGATTGAAAGAATTCTGGGCCGGGTGCGGTGGCTCAAGCCTGTAATCCCAGCACTTTGGGAGGCCGAGACGGGCGGATCACGAGGTCAGGAGATCGAGACCATCCTGGCTAACACGGTGAAACCCCGTCTCTACTAAAAATACAAAAACTAGCCGGGCGAGGTGGTGGGCGCCTGTAGTCTCAGCTACTCGGGAGGCTGAGGCAGGAGAATGGCGTGAACCCGGGAGGCGGAGCTTGCAGTGAGCTGAGCTGAGATCTGGCCACTGCACTCCAGTCCCGGCGACAGAGCGAGACTCCACCTCAAAAAAAAAAAAAAAAAAAGAAAGAATTCTGACCATAAGCATGTTATTTCTCTTTGGAACTGGTGAAATCAGAAAAATAAAATATTTATTTTGCCTACATAGGATCAACAATATTCACTTAATGTGGTCTTATCTGTTTATATCAAGAGGCTTTCTTCTGGCCGGGTGCAGTGGCTCATGCCTGTAGTCCCAGAACTTTGAGGCCCAAGGCAGGTGGATCACCTGAGGTTGGGAATTCAAGACCCGCCTGACCAACATGGAGAAACTCCGTCTCTACCAAAAATACAAAATTAGCCAGGCACGGTGGCACATGCCTGTAATCCCAGCACGTGCCTGTAATCCCAGAATTACTTGAACCTGGGAGGCGGAGATTGTGGTGGGCCAAGATCATGCCACTGCACTCCAGCCTGGGCAACAACAGCAAAACTCCATCTCAAACAAACAAACAAACTTTCTTCCTTCCTTCCTTCAAAATAAAGGTTCTAAGATAAATTCAAAATTCTTTTGAATGAAAATAAGGAAACCGGCTGGGCACACTGGCTCAGCCCTGTAATCTCAGCACTTTTGTAGGCCAAGATGGGCAGATCGCTCCCAGGGGTCCAAGACCAGCCTGGGCAACACAGGGAGACCTTGTCTCTACAAAATTTACAAAAAATCAGCCAGGTGTAATGGCATGCTCCTGTGTTCCCAGCTACTCAGAAGGCTGGGGTAGAACGATGCTGGAGCCAGGGAGGTCGAGGCTGCAGTGAGCCAAGATCATACCACTGTACTCCAGACCGGGCAACAAAGCGAGACCCTGTCTCAAAAAACAAAAACAAAACCTTCTATAACAGTGAGCTCACAAAATGCAACAGACTGCTAGGCACACTTAGTGTAATGTGGAAGTATGTTCACTGAAATGAAAATTTGAAACATGACCATAAACTTTTATGAAAAACCATAATATGCCCTTTACTTCCTTTGCTTTTAGCTATTTCACGAACACCACAGAGAAAATGGACACAGTTTGTGATGAAACTTAGAAAAATTTCTTTTTCCATAACATAAACATGTTAATTTTTCCCTTTAGCTCCTTCCTTCCACTCCCGCTTCACTGTGCTGAAGAGATATTGAGTTCTTCCAGATTTTTGCTTAGCTGGGTGGTTTCCGAACTCAACGGACTCTCCAGGTAGGTAGTTCCTGCACAGGGCTTTCCTGTCACTGGATCTATGACTTTTCCAACTTTGAAAACGATCTCGGCCAGTTCATGTTTCACATGCTTTGCTCGTGGAACAGGTAAAGCTCTGAGAAGCACAATATCCCCAACAGTGCACTGCTGAAGGGCATCATGAGCAAAGTAGGTTTTCCGCTTATTAAAATACTGTTGAGAGAGGGAGAGAAGCAAATCAGTAGTTCCCATCTGTGACCTGGTAATGTAATATGTAATATGAAAAAGTAATGCACAGAAAACAAGCCAGGACTTAGGAAAAGATAAGATACTTAAGGAGTCTTCTAGTGTAAAAATTAGAACCTGAGTGATACAGTGACACCCCTTCTCTACCAAAAAAAAAAAAAAAAACTGCCAGGCATGGTGACATGCCTCTAGCACCGGCCTCCTAGGAGGCTGACGGGAGGACCGCTTGAGCCCAGGAGTTTGGGGATGCAGTGAGCTAGAATCATGCCACTGTACTCCAGCCTGGGTGACAGTTATCCTGTGTCAAAAACAAACCCCACAAAATTAGCTGCTTAATTTTTGGAAAACATTTGGAAAATGTTATGCTTAATGCTTAATTTTGGAAAACATTGACATTTCCAGAGTTGATCTCACTAAGCACTCCAGGTCATTCCCTTCAGTACCCTTGCTCTATCAGTTACCATCTCTTCCTATATTGTTTATATTCTTCCTTCCCACTGGAGCCTTCCCTCTAGCCTATAAGCATGCTACCCTCACCACTAGCTGTGAGTCACTTAACCACTCCAAGCTCAGTGTTTTCCACAATAAAATGAGGCTCTAATACCTGTACCTCTAAAGTTATCAAGACAATTCAATGTTATAATATACATCAAGCACTTAGCTCTATGCTTAGCTCAAAGTATTGCAAATAAACTACAAATGGTAACTAGAATCACCTATTATATTGATTGACTGATTCATTGACAGAGTTTTGCTCTTGTTGCCCAGGCTGGAGTGCAATGGCACGATCTCGGCTCACTGCAACCTCCGCCTCCCAGGTTCATGAGATTCTCCTGCCTCAGCCTCCCAAGTAGCTAGAATTACAGGTGCCTGCCACCATGCCCAGCTAATTTTTTGTATTTTTTTTTTTTAGTAGAGATGGGGTTTCACCATGTTGGCCAGGCTGGTCCCTAACCCCTGACCTCAGGTGATCCACCTGCCTCGGCCTCCTGAAGTGCTGGGATTACAGGCGTGAGCCACTGCGCCCGGCCTAGAATCACCTATTCTTTATAACAACCCTGCTGCAGCAGGTATTCCCATTTTACATACGAGGAAAACAAGTTCAGGGAGGTTAAGCAATGTGTGTAGCTGGTAAACAAGAGTCAGTATTCAAACTAAGGTCTCCCAAAGGTCAAGGATCATGCAGTCATTCTTCAGCTTACTCCTGTGTTTCTAATCCTTGATAATGAACAGCATTTCTATCCACCTGTGTGCCGAACTTTGGGTGTGAAACCATCCTCGGCACCTATTCGCCCCCTGGCACAGCAAACAAATCAATGACTCTGTCCTTTCTTCCTGAAATATTTTTTCCACTCCATCCCCACTACATCAACTTTAGTTCAGGTCCTTATTTCCATCCTAGACTTTTGCAGCAGCCTCTTTGCCCATTCCCTTTCCTCCAGTCTTCATCCCTACCCGTGTTTCCAAGTCTGTCTTTCTTTGGGTTCAAGCAGGGATCCCCAACCCCCAGGACAGCAGACTGATACCATTCAGTGGCCTGTGAGGAACAGGGCCGCACAGCAGGAGGTGAGCAGCGTTGAGCCAGCATGAGTATTACCACCTGCGCTCCGCCTCCTGTCGGATCAGCAGCAGCATTACATTCCCATAGGAGCACAAACCCTATTGGGAACTGTGCATGGGAGGGGTCTAGGTTGTGCACTCCTTATGAGAATCTAACTAACTCCTGATGATCTGAGGTGGAACAGTTTCATCCTCCCCTCACCCTGCCTCTGTGGAAAAACTGTCTTCCATGAAACTGGTCCCTGGTGCCAAAAAGGTTGAGGACTGCTGGCTTAAAGGATGAAATCTAGCTACTCAGGAAGCTGATGCATAAGAATTGGTTGAACCAGGAAGTTGCAGTGAGCTGAGATGGCACCACTGAACTCCAGCCTGGGTGACAGAGCAAGACCCCGTCTCAAGAAAAAAATAAGGATAAAATCTAAAACACAAAAGACCCTTCATAGTCTAGCCCAACTGTCATTGTCATTCATTTAAGAATGCCTACTAAATGCCAAGCTCTAGGCTCAATGTTGCCAAACCACTATGTTCCCGTAGAATGTCATGCCCTATCATGGCTAAATGAACTTCCACAAACCACTCATCATAGCTGAAATGACTTCCCCCCACTCAGTCCTTTGGATGAAATCTTTTTTTTTTTTTTTTGAGATGGAGTTTCACTCCTGTCACCCAGGCTGGAGTGCAATAGCATGATCTCAGCTCACTGCAACCTCTGCCTCCCAAGTTCAAGTGATTCTCCTGCCTCGGCCTCCTGAGTAGCTGGGATTACAGGCACCTCGTACCACGTCAGGCTATTTTTTATATTTTTAGTAGAGACAGGGTTTTGCCATGTTGGACAGGCTGCCAGGCTGGTCTTGAACTCCTGACCTCAGGTGATCTGCCTGCCTTAGCCTCCCAAAGTGCTGGGATTAGAAGTGTGAGCCACTGCCCGGCTGGATAAAATCGTTTTTTAGATTCAGCTAAAATGTCCCTTAATCAAGGTTGCTTTCCTACAGCACTCATAGAAGAACGAGATGCTCTGTTCTCTGCTCCCACAGTACTGTTTTTTTTTTTTTTAAGGTGGAGTTTCGCTCTTGTCCAGGATGGAGTGCAATGGTACAATCATGGCTCACTGAAATCTCGGCCTCCTGGGTTCAAGCGATTCTCCTGCCTAAGCCTCCAGAGTAGCTGGGATTACAGGTGTGCTCCACCATGCCCAGCTAATTTTTGTATTTTTAGTAGAGATGGGGTTTCACCATGTTGGCCAGGCTGGTCTCGAACTCGTGATCTCAGGTGATCCACCTGCGTCAGCCTCCCAAAGTGCTGGGATTACAGGTGTGAGTCACCTCATCTGGCCAGTACTTTGCATAGAGAATGACTACAACAGTTAGAGTGGATTGACATTACCTCTGTTTTCTTGGAATGTGTGAACCATGTTATACCCACAGACCAGCAGAATGCCTAGCTCAAAGCAGATGAGAGACAAGACATCTTTAGTGAGAGAGAAAAGTTTTTTTGCTCAGGACCAAGGACATATTGGTGATTTACCAAAGCCATCCGGAAACAAGAATGTTTCTCACCTTTAATAAATAGGGATCCAGAACAAGCCTGGTCACTCTCACTTTGGCAGTCTTTTGCATTTTTGTCCCAATTACCTTCCCCACAATCCATTTGGCATGGACGGATGAACGAACTACAGACATTACTGTGGCTTTGGTCACCTGAAAAGCAAATTCCAAAGGCTCATATTCTGGTGGTTATGATGCCAAATGAATTTTGTCACAAGAACTGTCGAAGTTAGTCCAGAAACTGTTTTTTTCTTTTTTGTTCCCCCCTCCACCCAGAAACAGCTTTTTTCTTAGCGTTCTTGAATCACCATTTTATTATTTCATTTTTATTGAGATGGAGTTTCGTTCTTTCGCCCAGGATGGAGTGAAGTGGCCGGATCTCGGCTCACTGCAACCTCCGCCTTCCGAGTTCAAGGGATTCTCCTCCGTCAGCCTCCCGAGTAGCCGGGACTACAGGCCTGCGCCACCACGCCCGGCTAATTTTTGTATTTTTAGTAAAGACCGGGTTTCGCCATGTTGGCCAGATTGGTCTCGAACTCCTGACCTCAGGTGATCCGCCCGCCTCAGCCTCCCAAAGTGCTGGGGTTAAGAGGTGTGAGCCACCGCGCCCGGCTTGAATCACCATTTTAGAGACGCTTACATGTTCCCCACTACCCAACCTCTCGTCTTTACAGCGCTTACAAAGCGGTAACTTCGCGAAGCCTCACGTTCCCCTTTTGCAAAATGGGCGGGCCTATTTCGCAGGAGTGCTTTGAGAATTTTGACCCACAGAACGCTCAATACCACGGATAAACGCTGGCCGTTACTGGTCCCTTATCTCTCTCCACCCCGCTGGGCCTCCTCTCCCGACAGGCTCACTGTCCGGGTAGCACTCGGAGTAGCCGCCCCGGTATCCCTCTCCCCGCCCCAGCGATGGATGACTTGGGCTGCTTTTGGGATCAGTTCATAATGAGTCCATTCCACCGGGCTTCGGAAAGGTTGGGGTGATTCATCCCTTCGCCCCAGACAACCCGGAGGTCAGACGACGCCATTCCCTCTCAGGGCTCTCACGCGAGGGTGCCTCGGGTCCCCAGCAACTCCTCCCCCAGCAGCAACACCCCGGATCCCCAGCAGCAATACCCCGGATACCCAGCTCACCTCAGCCACTACTATGCAGCCACCTGCCCTGGATAGCGCCGGTCGCAGCGGGATGGCGTCACGCCGTACGCATTGGCTCCGCCCCACACCGCCCCTCTCATAGGCCGTGCGTCTCCTTAGCGGCGGACGGAGTTAAAGGCAGGACCCGCCCCTCCGGAACTCTCCCTAAGACCCGGGGCGGTAGCTGTGCGGGCGGGGCTCGTTGACCTCTCATTTTCTAACGCGCCTATCGAGCGGACAGTGGAGCAGGAGGTTTCGGACTTTTCTTTTTCATTCTTTTGTTTTCTCTTTCTTTCTTAATTTTCTTTCTTTTTCTCTTTCTTTTTTTTATTTTTGAGACGGAGTCTCGCTCTGTCGCCCAGGTCGGTGTGCAGTGGGGCCATCTCTGCTCACTGCACCCTCCGCCTCCCGGGTTCAAGCGATTCGCCTGCCTCAGCCTCCCAAGTAGCTGGGATTACAGATTACAGGCACGCGCCACCACGCCCAGCTAATTTTTGTATTTTTAGTAGGGACGGGGTTCCGCCTTGTTGGCCAGGCTGGTCTCGAACTCCTGAGCTCAGGTGATCCGCCCGACTCTCCCCGCAAAGTGCTGGGATTACAGGCTGAGCCACCACGCCTGGCCTCATTTTTTTTTTTTTTTCGTTGTTGTTGTTAAGATAGTGTCTTGCCCGGTTGCCCAGGCTGGAGTGCAGTGGCAGCGTGATCGTGGCTTACTGCAACTTGACCTCCTGGACTCAAGCGATCCTTCTACCTCAGCCTCCCGAGTATCTGGGACCATAGGCGCGCCACCATGTCTGGCCAGTATTTGCATTTTTTGTAGATAGGGTCTGGCTATGTTCTCCAGGATGGTCTGTACTCCCGATTTCAAGTGATCTGTCTGTCTTGGCCTCCCAAAGTGCTGGGATTACAGGTGTGAGCCACCCTGCCCAGCCAGTGCAGATAAATTTCTATCTTACCTTCCTTTCCTGCCTCCTTTCTCCTTTCCGTCCTTTAATTTATTGTCTCTCCTCTCTTCTCTATTGTATTCTGTAATTATTTCATTCTGGAAATCTTTTTTAAAATTTTATATTATTATTATTATTATTATTATTATTTTGAGGAGCTGGGATTATAGGTGTGGGTCACCATGCCCAGCTAATTTTTGCATTTTTAGTAGAAATGGGATTTTACCATGTTGGCCAGGCGGGTCTCGAACTCCTGGCCTCAAGCAGTCCACCCCACTTCGGACTCCCGAAGTGCTGGGATTACAGGCAGGAGCCACTGTGCCCAGCTGTTTATTTTATTTTCTATGGATGATGTCTTTGAATGAAAAATTTTGTTCCCTTTTTTATTAAAATGTTTAGCTCTACTTTGGGAGGCTGAGGTGAGTGGATTGCTTGAGCTCAGGAGTTCCATACCAACCTGGGCAACATGGTGAAACATATACAAAAGTATAAAAATTAGGCCAGGCGCAGTGGCTCACGCCTGTGATCCCAGCACTTTGGAGGCTGAGGTGGGTGGATCACCTGAGGACAGGAGTTCGAGACCAGCCTGGCCAACATGGCGAGACCCTGTCTCTACTAAAAAAAAATGCAAAAATTAGCCAGGCATGGTGGTGTGCGCCTGTAGTCCCAGCTACTCGGGTGACTGAGGCAGGAGAATCTTTTGAACCAGGACAGGAGGCAGAGGTTGTAGCGAGCCGAGATTGCACCACTGCACTCCAGCCTGGGCGACAGAGTGAGACTCCATTTTAACCACAAAAAAGAAAAAAAAAATTATCCAGGGTTGGTGGTGGCACATGCCTGTAGTTTCAGCTACTCAGGAGGCTGAGGTAGGAGGATCGCTTGAGCCCAGAAGGCTGAGGCTGCAGTGAGCACCATGCTCATGCCACTGCACTCCAGCCTGGGTAACACAGTGAGACTCTGTCTCAAAAAATAAAAAAATGTTGGGCCAGGTGCAGTGGCTAACACCTGTAATCTCAACATTTTGGGAGGCCGAGGCAGATGGATCACGAGGTCAGGAGATTGAGAGCATCCTGGCTAATACGGTGAAACCCCGTCTCTACTAAAAGTACAAAAAAATTAGCTGGGCGTGGTGGCAGGCGCCTGTAGTCCCAGCTACTCGGGAGGCTGAGGCTGGAGAATGGCGTGAACCCGGGAGGCGGAGCTTGCAGTGAGCCGAGATCGTGCCACTGCACTCCAGCTTGGGCCACAGAGCTAGACTCGTCTCAAAAAAAAGAAAAAAAAAGTTTTGTTTTCACATTTCTCCCTAGCTGAAATGTTAGAATTATGTAATGTAGGTAGGTGTTCACCTAATTATCTGATCCTGAATATAAAAGTACCACACACTGACCTAAGAAATATCCATCTTTATTAGCATACTGGGAGGTTGAGATCTATCTGGAAACATTTTGGTACTCATTGGCAGATATTATTATTGTGTGTGTGTGTTTTTTTTGAGTCTCAGGCTGTCACCCAGGCTGAACTGCAGTGGTGCGATCCTAGCTCACCTCAACCTCCACCTTACGGGTTCAAGCAATTGTCCTGTCTCAGCCTCCCTAGTGGCTGGAGTTACAGGCGCCTGCCACCACATCCGGCTAATTTTTGTATTTTTAGTAGAGATGGAGTTTTACCACATTGACCAGGCTGATAGCGAACTCCTGACCTCAGGTGATCTGCCCGCCTCGGCTTCCCAAAGTGTTGGGATTACAGGTGAGAGCCACCGTACCTGGCCTATTATTATTATTATTATTTTTATTTTTTGAAACGGAGTTTTGCTCTTGTTGCCCAGGCTGGAGTGCAATGGCGCGATCTCGGTTCACTGCAACCTCTGCCTCCCTGGTTCAAGGGATTCTCCTGCCTCAGCCTCCCGAGTAGCTGGGATTACAGGCATGGACCACCTTGCCTGGCTAATTTCTGTACTTTTAGTAGAGATGAGGTTTCTCCATGTTGGTCAGGTTGGTCTGGAACTCCCGACCTCAGGTGATCCGCCCGCCTCAGCCTCCGAAAGTGTTGGGATTACAGGCGTAAGCCACTGCACCTGGCCTATTATTAAGATGGAGTTTTTGCTTTGTTGCCCAGGCTGGAGTGCAATGGTACACTCTCAGCTCACTGCAACCTCTGCCTCCCGGGTTCAAGCCATTCTCCTGCCTCAGCCTCCTGAGTAGCTGGGATTACAGGCGTGTGCTCCCATACCCGGCTAATTTTTGTATTTTTAGTAGAGATGGGGTTTCAACTTGTTGGCCAGGCTGGTCTTGAACTCCTGTCCTCAGGTGATTGCCCTGGGTGCTGGGATTACAGGTGTGAGCTACCGCACCCAGCCTCATTCATTATTGGCCTAAAAAATATCTATTTTTTCTTACTAGGTACGAGCATATGTACACACACACATATATGTATGTGTATATAGATTTGTTCCTGTTTAATTAGGAAATAATAAACATAGGGGTGCTAGGCAAGTCCAGTGATCTTGGAAAAAGTTACTTCAACAAAGTAGAAAGATGTTCTAACGGTTAAAATAGTTACTTCAATAAAGTAGAAAGAGGATCGAACAGTTAATCAGCTCTAATGATTACATACAATAACAACCAAGGAGAAGCAGGATTCAACAGTGTGTTTCAAAATGATTAAGCAGCCAAATGTTCTACAATGAAAAGCTGACTACAAAAACTGCATTCTTCAGGAAGAAGGAGCTGGATGGCCTTTTAATTATACAAATGAGGAATATAAAGGCTTTGGAATAATGCTAGCTAGAAATATCATTATGTCCTGTCATAAAAATGACCGGACAATGGCTAGATGCTTTTGGGAAAGTTCAAGTCTCAAAAATTTAAAGTTTATACAAAAGGTCTTAAAATGTCCCACAACATTACAAGTGACATTTTGTTACAAAATGAGACCAAAGAAGAGTTATTTCATCCATACAAGGTCTTATGACGACGTGACCAAGGATGAGGCATTGCTAATGCATATGCTACAATTTAGTTTGAGAGAGTATAATTATTTTGGGTCTGGTAAGATTGGCAGGCCGATCACAAGGTCGGGAGTTGGAGACCAGCCTGGCCAATATGGTGAAACTCCATCTCTACTAAAAAAAAAAAAAAAAAAAAAAAAAATTAGCCGGGCTTGGTGGTGCATGCCTATAATCCCAGCTACTAGGGAGGCTGAGGCAGGAGAATTGCTTGAACCTAGGAGGCGGAGGTTGCAGTGAGTTGAGATCACGCCACTGCACTCCAGCCTGGGCAACAGAGCAAGACTCTGTCTCAAAAAAAAAAAAAAAAAAAAAAAAAGGTCGGATGCAGTGGTTCATGCCTGTAATCCCAGCACTTTGGGAGGCCGAAGCAGGTGGATCACCTGAGGTCAAGAGTTCGAGACCAGCCTGGCCAACAATGGTGAGACCCCCATCTGTACTAAAAATACACAAAATTAGCTGGGCATGGTGGTGGGCACCTGTAATCCCAGCTCCTTGGGAGCCTGAGGCAGGAGAATTGCTCGAACCCAGGAGGTGGAGATTGCAGTGAGCCGAGATCACACCATTGCACTCCAGCCTGGGCAACAGAGCGAGACTCTGTCAAAAAAAAAAAACAAAGAAGAACATAAACCTAGAAATATATGGAAAACTGGAACCCTGGTAAAGTGTTCAAATAAAGGTAAGAAAAAAAATGAAATCTACACAGTTAACATTTTTATAACTGGTTTTGGTATAATGATTGTGACATTCTGGTTGTATCTTTTCTGTTTCTTAAAGTGTTTAAAGCATTTAATAGAATCTGACAGTTTAGGTTTGGATATAATGAAACATTAAGATCTGTTTAAATCTGAAGTTAATGTTTAAAAGAGTGGGCATATCTAATTTTAGAAATTCTTAATTTTTTATTTATTAGTTGCAAATGTCCAAATAAGTAGAGGAATGCTGACTGTTTAAAGAATGTCAATTGGTTTCTTAAATAAATACACGGGGTTAGGTGTCATACCTCATGCGTGTAATCCCAGCACTTTGGGAGGCTGAGGCAGGAGGATCACTTGAGCCTAGGAGTTCAAGACCAGCCTGGGCATGAGACTCTGTCTTTAAAAAAAAAAAGAACAAAAAAGGCCAGGTGTGGTGGCTCATGCCTGTAATCCCAGCATTTTGGGAGGCTGAGGCAGGAGGATCACTTGAGCCTAGGAGTTCAAGACCAGCCTGGGCATGAGACTCTGTCTCTAAAAAAAAAAAAAGAACAAAACAGGCCAGGTGCGGTGGCTCATGCCTGTAATCCCAGCACTTTGGGACGCTAAGACAGGTGGATCACGAGGTCAGGAGATCGAGACCATCCTGGCTAACACCCTCGTCTCTACTAAATATACAAAAAATTAGCCGGATGTGGTGGTGGGCGCCTGTAGTCACAGCTACTTGGGAGGCTGAGGCACGAGAATACCGTGAACCCGGGAGGGGAGGTGGAGCCTGCAGTGAGCTGAGATTGTGCCACTGCATTCCAGCCTGGGCGACAGAGTGACACTCTTGTCTAAAAAAAAAATACATCAAACATTAATCAAAATACAAATTCTAATGAGTATTTGTATTAGTCTGTTTTCACACTGCTATAAAGAAATACCCAAGATTGGGTAATTTATAAAGGAAAGAGGTTTAATTGACTCACAGTTACACATGGCTGGGGAGGCCTCGGGAAACTTACAATCATGGCAAAAGGGGAAGCAGGCATGTCTTACATGGCAGCAGGCAAGAGAGAGTGTGAGTGAGCAAAGCGGGAAGAGTCCCTTATAAAACCATCAGATCTCATGAGAACTCACTCACTATCACAAGAACAACATGGGGGAAAATGCCCAGGCTGGCATTTACAATTTGAGATGAGATTTGGGTGGGGACACAAAGCCAAATCATATCAGTATTTTTCTCCATGCTAACAAGCTCTTTGGACATAAAAGAACCAATCAACAGGACAATTCTTTACTAATACTCTGAGGTTATGAGAACTAGTCACACAGATTTTGGTGTTGAGCAGCAATCTTTCCTTTTATTAAAGTTCATATATTTACCAAATGTTTTCAGAGTGTTATAAAAGACTGTTCCAGGCACTGTTTGTATCTACAGGATTAGGAGTAAAATGACTGATGTTACAGTGACATTTCAGTCAGAGAAACCCTGAATAATAAGTCATCTACTACTATGTGTAGCTTAAGTATTTCTTCTCATAGAAAAAGGACAACAACACTTGGTTGGATAGACCAAAGAAACTAATACATGTGAAACGGTAATATATTACTCTCCTAGATAGAAACAAGTCATAACAAACAAGTACTGGAATGTGTACACCTCTGGTTCCAGTATACTGGGAGTACCAGTATTCATATTTAGGCTTTACTCCTTAACTTGGAACATTTTGAAGAGAACAAAGGACAACATGAGAATGAATCTGCACCAAGTTTACTGTATAATTAACATAAACAGAATCATTTATGACCCTAAGGAATATATAATAGGATTCTAATGAACAATTCCTATGTATGAAGAATTGGTGAAAGTCCTTGGCCAACTGTGGTTGGGTTCAGTCCAGACACGTTTTTTTCTGGGATGTCCAAGTTCTGCTCATCCTCTACTGAGAATTCCATCTTGTTCTTGTTTTTCACCTGTGCTGTGATACAGATACACTGCCTTGTACTGGAGCCTTTAGAACTCTTTGCAAAAAAATTTTTTTTTCCTGGTTTCAAAAGTAAACCTTTTTTTTTTTTTTTTGAGACGGAGTCTCACTCTGTCACCCAAGCTGGAGTGCAGTGGCATGATCTTGGCTCACTGCAACCTCCGCCTCCCGGGTTCAAGTGATTCTTCTGCCTCAGCCTCCCCAGTAGCTGAGACTACAGGTGTGTGCCACCACACCTAGCTAATTTTTGTATTTTTAGTAGAGACAGTTTCACCATACTGGCAAGGCTGGTCTCGAACTCCTCACCTCATGATCTGCCCGCCTTGGCCTCCCAAAGTGCTGGGATTACAGGCATGAGTCACTGCGCCCAGCCACAAAATTAAGCTTTGATCAAAGATTTTACCAAGAGTAATTAACCTTTTTTGTTTTGAGACTCGCTCTGTTGCCCAGGCTGGAGTGCAGTGGGGTAATCTCAGTTCACTGCAAGCTCCGCCTCCCAGGTTCACGCCATTCTCCTGCCTCAGCCTCCCAAGTAGCTGGGACTACAGGCGCCCGCCACCACGCCTGGCTAATTTTTTGTGTTTTTAGTAGAAACAGGGTTTCACCATGTTAGCCAGGATGGTCTCCATCTCCTGACCTCGTGATCTGCCTGCCTCGGCCTCCCAAAGTGCTGGGATTACAGGCATGAGCCACCACACCCGGCCTTAACCATTACTTTATTTTTTATTTTTAGTTTTGAGATGGAGTCTTACTCTGTGGCCCAGGCTGGAGTGCAGTGGCATGATTTCGGCTCACTGCAAGCTCCGCCTCTTGGGTCCACGCCATTCTCCTGCCTCAGCCTCCCGAGTAGCTGGGACTACAGGCGCCCACCACCACGCCCGGGTAATTTTTTGTATTTTTAGTAGAGACAGGGTTTCACCAAATTAGCCAGGATGGTCTCGATCTCCTGACCTCGTGATCCACCCGCCTCAGCCTCCCAAAGTGCTGGGATGACAGGCATGATTACTTTTAAAAAGAACATACGTGGCTGGGCACTTTGGCTCACGCCTGTAATCTCAGCACTTTGGGAGGCCGAGGGCAGGCAGATCATGAGGTCAGGAGTTTGAGACCAGCCTGGCCAACATAGTGAAATCCCGTCATTACTAAAAACACAAAAAATTAGCCGGGTGTGGTGGCAGGTGCCTGTAATCCCAGCTACTCAGGAGGTTGAGGCAGGGGAATGGCTTGAACCCAGGAGGCGGAGATTGCGGTGAACCAAGATAGTGCCATTGCATTCCAGCTCAGGAGACAGTGCGAGACTCAGTCTCAAAAAAAAAAAAAAAAGTATATACCTCTGCTGAGACTTCACCTTTGCTCACTCTCTCCCTTCCTGAAATCTGAGTGCCTTATATCCTGCCTCATTATGGCAAATGAATGTTAAATGTGGCTTTTTTGGGGCGAGGATGCTTCCAGAATTGAGTTGCCCTGAAAATGCATTGCCACTGCACAGATGTTTGGACAAAATACTATTAGAAAGCCTCCCTGACTACAACAACTCAAGGTTTCATTAACTATTTCATACCTACTGTTGCATGGGACAAAAATGCTTTTGAAAAGTTTAATTTCTACAATGAAATGAGGTTTTTGGGGGGTTCAGTGTTTTCGTTTTTTTTTTTTTTTTTTTTTTTTTTTGAGACGGAGTCTCGCTCTGTCGCCCAGGCTGGAGTGCAGTGGCCGGATCTCAGCTCATTGCAAGCTCCGCCTCCGGGTTTACGCCATTCTCTCGCCTCAGCCTCCCGAGTAGCTGGGACTACAGGCGCCCGCCATCTCGCCCGGCTAATTTTTTGTATTTTTTTTTTTAGTAGAGACGGGGTTTCACAGTGTTAGCCAGGATGGTCTCGATCTCCTGACCTCGTGATCCACCCGTCTCGGCCTCCCAAAGTGCTGGGATTACAGGCTTGAGCCACCGCGCCCGGCCTTTTTTTTTTTTTTTTTTTTGAGACGGAGTCTCGCTCTGTCGCCCAGGCTGGAGTGCAGTGGCCGGATCTCAGCTCACTGCAAGCTCCGCCTCCCGGGTTTACGCCATTCTCCTGCCTCAGCCTCCCGAGTAGCTGGGACTACAGACGCCCACCACCTCGCCCGGCTAGTTTTTTGTATTTTTTAGTAGAGACGGGGTTTCACCGTGTTAGCCAGGATGGTCTCGATCTCCTGACCTCATGATCCGCCCGTCTCGGCCTCCCAAAGTGCTGGGATTACAGGCTTGAGCCACCGCACCCGGCCAGTGTTTTCATTTTTTAAAGTCTTTAAATCATTTCAGCTTTGATTCAGGGCCTATAAAATCTAGTCCTTTCTTGGAGAGAAGAAATCAGGGAAGTCTTGAGCCAGGCTCAAGTTAGAAGAAAGGTGAGAAAGCAAGCAGACTGCACTCCTGCCTTAACCTTATGGTTTTTTCAACCATGCCTGAGAAGACAGAGGAAACCTGAAAACCAGGAAACTGAAGTGTCCCTATACTTGCACTCATTCATGGTTTATGACCGTTCACATTTTCAATGCTTTAAAACATCAAATGTGGGGCTGGGCGCAGTGGCTCACGCCTGTAATCTCAACTCTTTGGGAGGCTGAGGCGGGTGGATCACCTGACATTAAATGTTCGAGACCAGCCTGACCAATACAGTGAAACCCTGTCTCTACTATAAATACAAAAATTAGCCGGATGTGGTGATGCGCACCTGTAATCCCAGATACTTGGGAGACTGAACGAAATCGCCTTAAATTCTGATATATTATACTTTGGATATTTGTCCCTTCCAATCTCAGGTTGAAATGTGATCCCCAATGCTGGAGGTGGGGCCTGGTGGGAGGTGTTTGGGGCACGGGGGTGGATCCCCCATGAATGGCTTGGTGTCCTCCCTGTGTTATTGAATGAGTTCTCACTCTGGTAGTTCATGTGAGAGCTGAGTGTTTAAGAGCTTGCAACCTCCCTCATCTCTCTTGACCCCTCTCTTGTCAGGTAATATGCTGGCTCCCATTGACCTTCCGCCATAATTGGAAGTGTTCTGAGGCCGTCAACAGAAGCAGACACCAGCACCATACTTCCTGGACAGCCTGAAGAACTATAAGCCAAATAAAGCTTCTTTTCTTTATAAACTACCCAGTTTCAGGTATTCCTTTATAGCAATGCAAACAAACTAATAGGAATTATTTTTGGAAAAAAGTGTTACAGATACATATTTTCTTTTTCTTTTTCTTTTTCTTTTTTGAGATGGAGTCTCGCTCTATTGCCCAGGCTGGAGTGCAGTGGCACAATCTCGGCTCACTGCAACCTCCGCCTCCCAGGTCCAAGCAATTCTCCTGCCTCAGCCTCCCAACTGGCTGGGGTTACAGGTGCACACCATCACACCCAGCTAATTTTTGTATTGTTAGTAGAGACTCGGTTTTACCATGTTGGCCAGGCTGGTCTTGAACACCTAACCTCAAGTGATCCACCTGCCTCAGCCTCCCAAAGTGCTGCGATTAGAGACGTAAGCCACTGCGCCCGGCCCAGATATATATTTCAATAAATAAAATAAATGATTAAGCCAATTAGACTACTTCTTTAGGTGTTTATATAAGCCACTGCAGCTCTCCCCTGATTCCCACCCTTAACATGGCACCAGGGCTCACCCGCAGATACAGTTCCTCACTTCTGCATCTTCCACAGTGATACAGGGTGGCATGGGATTCTTAGCCTCTGGTCATTATTTTACAAAAACCCAAAACTTTTATCCTACAAATACAGCAGAAATAATTTTTTTTTTTTTTTTTTTTTTTTTGAGACGGAGTCTCACTCTGTCGCCCAGGCTGGAGTGCGGTGGCCAGATCTCAGCTCACTGCAAGCTCCGCCTCCCGGGTTCACGCCATTCTCCTGCCTCAGCCTCCCGAGTAGCTGGGACTACAGACGCCCACCACCTCGCCTGGCTAGTTTTTTGTATTTTTTAGTAGAGACGGGGTTTCACCGTGTTAGCCAGGATAGTCTCGATCTCCTGACCTCGTGATCCGCCCGTCTCGGCCTCCCAAAGTGCTGGGATTACAGGCTTGAGCCACCGCGCCCGGCAGAAATAATTTTAACTGAAAAAATCTAGACTTGCCACAGAGAAATTTAAAGCTAAAACAAAATAGAAAAGCAGACTTCTCTGAATCAGTATTTCAAAGTTCATCAATAGCACCCTCAAGTCTCCCTCAAGGCTCTTCTCAAAGTGTTCCTAGGATTCATTTGATGAAAATAATGTCAAGATTGCAAAAAGAATCATCACAGGATATTGCCACAAACTATCACACTGTTTCTCAAACAATGGCACACAAGATTTTGGGTGGTACATCAATGAATATTTTTAATTTCAAGGTTATATATCTATTTTGATGAAGAGTAGAATAAATTTAATTAGCATATAAAACTAGCATATAACTTATTAGTTTTATATGCTAAATAGTATTTCCTAAGAGAAGGCTAAAAATTTTGCATCCCTTTATAAAGAATATTAGGTAAATAGTAGATATGGTAAAAACTGTAAAGAGAGCATACAAATAACTGATGTTTGTGAAATACTGCTCTTTTATGTTTATTTCAAGTTAATGTGACTGGTTGCACTACAGCATTGCCTTTATTTTTAAATTTTACTTTTTTTTTTTGAGACAGAGTCTCACTGTCGCCCAGGCTGGAGTACACTGGCGTGATCTTGGCTCACTGCAACCTCCGCCTACCAGGTTCAAGCAATTCTCCTGCCTCAGCCTCCCAAGCTGCTGGGAGGTGGTGCAAGTGTACACCACCACACCCAGCTAATTTTTGTATTTTTAGTAGAGATGGGGTTTTTACTATGTTGGCCAGGCTGGTCTCAAACTCCTGACCTTAGGTGATCACCCCACCTCGGCCTCCCAAAGTGCTGGGATTATAGGCATGAACCACCGCCCCCAGCCAGCACTGTCTTTAATTAATCAAAATTTCAGATTTAAAAGTTTTATACCATAAACTGCCAGGTGTGGTGGCTCACGCCTGTAATCCCAGCAGTTTGGGAGGCCGAGGCAGGTGGATCACAAAGTCAGGAGTTCGAGACCAGCCTAGTCAATATGATGAAACCCTGTCTCTACTAAAAATTAGAAAAAAATGTCAGCCGGGCATGGTGGCACGCACCTGTAAGGCTGAAGAAGGAGAATCACTGGAAGCTGGGAGGCGGAGGTTGCAGTGAGCCAAGATTGGGCCATTGCACTCCAGCCTGGGTGACAGAGCAAGATTCCGTCTCACAAAAAAAAAAAAAAAAAAAAAAGATTTATACCATAAAACTTACAGGTGAGTAATTACAAGTTGTTGCCTATAGGATTTCTTTCTTTCTTTCTTTTTTTTTAAACAGAGTCTTGCTCTGTTGCCCAGGCTGGAGTGCAGTGGCATGATCTCAGCTCACTGCAACCTTCACCTCCCATGTTCAAGTCATTCTCATGCCTCAGTCTCCAGAGTAGCTGGGAATGCAGTTGTGCACCACCATGCCTGGATAAGGAATTCTGATTTTTAAAAAAGTTTTATATCAGATTTGGAACATGACTCCAAATATAATCCCATTTGTAAAATAAATTATTTTTCCTTTTTATAACCCCTCCTGGGAATGTAATATGCTGCTCGTTTAAGGTTTAAATTAATTTGGTTTCTATGCATTGAAAGTTTATGGCCGGGTGCAGTGGCTCACGCCTGTAATTCCAGCACTTTGGGAGGCTGAGGTGGGTAGATCACCTGAGGTTAGGAGTTCGAGACCAGCCTGGCCAACACGGCGAAACCCCGTCTCTACTAAAAATACAAAAACTTAGCTGGGTGTGGTGGTGCGTACCTGTCGTCCCAGCTACTCAGGAGGCTGAGGCAGGAGAATTGCTTGAACCCAGGAGGTGGAGGTTGCAGTGAGCTGAGATTGCACCACTGCACTTCAGCCTGGGTGACAGAGTGAGACTCTGTCTCAAAAAAAAAAAGAAAGAAAAGAAAGAAAGAAAGAGAGAGAAAGAGAGAGAGAGAGGGGGGAGAGAGAGAGAGAGAGAGAGAGAGAGAGAGAGAGAAAGAAAGAAAGAAAGAAAGTTTATGTATAAGCTTTCTCTTCACTATGAATAATTTGATATTGAATGGGATAAAAAGGTCTAACCAAAAAATCTCCTGCATTTATTTATTTATCTATTTCCCCCACCACAAGTTATGTGCTGCTAAGTGAAGGACTGTGGCAAACTGTTTGCTCACATTTATATTCACATAATTTCTCCCGAGTATGGATTTTCCTGTGTTGATTAAGGTGCGCGCTCTGGCTAAAGGCTTTCCCGCATTCATTACATTTATAGGGTTTCTCTCCTGTATGAGTTCTTTCATGTTGATTCAGATGTGTCCTCTGACTGAAGGCTTTACCACAGAAACCACATTCGTAAGGTTTCTCTCCAGTATGAAGTCTATGATGCTCAGTAAGGGATGTGATGCGGCTAAAAGCTTTACCACATTGATTACATTTATAGGGCTTTTCTCCAGTATGAATCCTCAGATGCTGAGTAAAGGATGAATGCTGACGGAAGGCTTTCCCACATCCATTGCATATAAAAGGCTTTTCTCCCGTGTGAATTCTCTGATGTTGAATGAGATGTATCCTCTGGCTGAATCTTTTTCCACATTCATCACACTTATAGGGTTTCTCTCCTGTAAGCACCATCTGAGGCTGGGTAAAAGATGAGTTGTGGCTGGGTTTCTCTGTGGTATGAATATGATCAGTAAGAAGAATACGTTGATTGAAGATTTTTCCACACTCACTGTATTCATAGGGTGTCTCTCTTACATAATTTCCCTGATAGTAAACCAAGTCTGAATTATGTTTGATGCTGTTTCCCTGTGTGTCAGAATTCAGGGGTATTTTAATAGAAGGAATTCTCTGATGCATAAGGTTTGAGTTCAGATTACAGTTTTCTGCAAATTTATTACACTCAAGGCTTCTCTCCTGTGTGATCTTTCTGTGGGTCAAAGTTACTTGTCCTAAATATCTCTTGTGGTTTTCTTGGTTAAACTCTGGATGGTAATCAAAATCCCAGAGTCCTCCTAGGATGGAGTACCAGAAGCAGTCTCCAGAGAGTCTCTCCATTATCATCTCATGGGTTTGATTTTCATCAGAAATATTCTGGCTTGTGGTTGACTTTTTGATTTCCGGCCTGTTTTCTCCATCTAAAAGAAATTCAGAACATACAAATACTTTCCGATATTCTCATGTTATCTATGATTGGAAGAAGAAATTATTGCACAGCAAATTACCAAATAAAACTGACAGTAATGTGTACAAGGCATACGTGGCATTGAAAGTTTTCCAATGTCGCCACATCACAAAGGGAAAGACTATGAGAAGTCACAAGAAGCAAGGAGCAGAGGGAATTTTTAAACATGTGCAGTAATCATAGAAAGAAGAGATCATCCAGGAGTATCCATGCTTGAAAGCAGATGGACACAAGAATAAGGTGTATCAGGGAAAAGTCTCTGATCAGTGGTGGGAGACAGAGGAATGATTAATTAGAGAAGGCTGATCTGAGGCCAGGCCTTTATAAATCTCATATGCAGATGAACTTGATTGTAATGCCAGCTACTTGTTCATTTAAACAGTATTTCTTCCTATTTTTATCTTTTGTTTAAAATGATAAAACTAATACTTGCTGATAGACACATATTCAAATAATGTGAGAATGTGTAAAGTGTAAAGAAAGAATCTCATCCATTAAAGGAAATCCTTGTTAATAGTTCGGAGCCTGTCTTGTCAGACTTTCCCTATGTTCACACAGGTATATATGAAAACCATATTTTGGACAAGCATGACCTATGGATTATGATTTTTAAATTTCATTTTAGTCTCCCACAACTTCTTTAAACTTTACTTAGTGGAGGTATTCTTCCTCTGCTTCTAGATGAAGACTTCAACAGGTCCCATGGCTTTCCCTTCCTTTTTTTTTGAGATGGAGTCTCACTCTATCACCCAGGCTGGAGTGTAGGGGTGCGATCTTGGCTCACCACAACTTCCACCTCCTGGGTTCAAGCAATTCTCCTGCCTCAGCCTCCCGAGGAGCTGGGATTACAGGCGTGCACCACCACGCCCAGCTAATTTTTGTATTTTTAGTAGAGACGGGGTTTCACCATGTTGGCCAGGCCGATCTCGAACTCTTGACCTCAGATGATCTGACTGCCTCAGCCTCCCAAAGTGCTGGGATTACAGGCATGAGCCACCGCACCCGGCCTCTTAATTCTTATTTTTTGAGGAAGTATCTCACTCTGTCACCTAGGCTGGAGTGTAGTGGCATGATCATAGCTCCCTGCAGCCACGTCCTGGGCTCAAGCAATACTCCCACCTCAGCTTCCCAAGTAGCTAGGACTACAGGTGTGTGTCACCATGCCTGACTAATATTTTGATTTTTTTTTTTTTTTTTTTTTAGAGACAGGGTCTCACTATGTTTCCCAGGCTGGTCTGGAACTCTTGGCCTCAAGCAATCCTCCTGCCTGGGCTTCCCCAAGTATTGGGATTACAGGTGTGAGCCACTGCTGCTAGCCTCCCCTTAATTCTTAGGTAACAGATGTTCCTACTGTTACACTGTCACAAACACAGTATCTACGCAATAATTAAAATGATCAGTCCTGGGTAATAGTCAAAACCCCAAAAGTAATTCCTTTCCCTTCCCCTGGATGGGTTATAGAAAGGGTCATGTTCTATCTTTCTCCCTACTTGAGTTGCTCCCCCACTCTACCATCTCTCCATGAGTCTCTTTGCCTTTACTCTCTTGCTTCTTTCCCCACTTTACTACTTCCCTGCTCACCCCTGTCCTCACTCTCTCACTGTAGTTTTTTAAATTTAAATTTTAATTTTCTTTGGAGACAGTCTTGCTCTGTGGCCAGGCTGGAGTGCAGTGGTGTGCTATAGGCTCCCTGCAACCTCTGCCTTCTGGGTTCAAACGATTCTCGTGCCTCAGCCTCCCAAGTAGCTGGGACCACAGGCATGCACCACCACACCTGGTTAATCTTTCATATTTTTAGTAGAGACAAGGTTTTGTCACGTTGGTCAGGCTGGTCTCGAATTCCCAAGCTCAGGTAATCTGCCCGCCTTGGCCTCCCCAAGTGCTGGGATTACAAGCATGAGCCACCGCACTCAGCCCACTCACTGTAGTTTAGTTTCTAACAAGAGTTAGGGATTAGGGACTGTGTGGAGGGAGAAGAGATTAAGAGAATGGTTTGTTTTTGTATGGCTGAGTGGCTTCACATTCTCAGCTTGGCAGATGGTTAAAATGGCTTCATTTTGGAGAAGTTTTACCACTTTTGGGAGGCTCTTGCTAGACACCTTCCCCTCACTCCTTGTCATTTCCATAACCTAGATAAATAGATCTCTACTTTGGGCATGTACCCTACTTGACAAGATCCAAGACCACGCTGGCTGACCCACAGGAAACACTGATGATACCTTGCCCCAACAGAGCTGGGCAGTACAGACTCATCCCAATTCAGCAGCTTCTCCTGGCTAACCCACAAAGGCCATTTAAGTCATCTCTTCCTGGTCTTGGACTTTCTGAGCGGGTCAGCTTCAGCTTTCTTAGACATGAGGTCCACACCAGTCTTCACCTTCTAACCATAGAGAACAGACATTACAGCTGCCAGAGTGGTCCCCTTGAACCTGGGTAACCAGATAATTGTTGTCTTAATTGGGACACTTGATGGCAGTATCATCACTAGTTCTGCAGGAACTGTCATGGGAAACTGGGTAGGGAAAATTCTAACCATTCCACCTTGGCTCAACCCTTAATATGCATCCTTCTACCTCTTCCCTCAAAAGGGGGTTAGGGACTCACAACATGGTTTTCTGCTCTTTACCCAGTCTCCTCACAGAAGTTCCTCTCAGATCTTTTTTTTTTTTTTTTTTTTTTGAGACAGAGCCTCACTTTGTTGCCCAGGCTGGAGTGCAGTGGTGTGATCTCAGCTCACTGCAACCTCTGCCTCCCGGGTTCAAGTGATTCTCCCACCTCAGCCTCCCGAGTAGCTGGGACTACAGGTCCACACCATCATGCCTGGCTAATTTTTATATTTTTAGTAGAGACAGGGTTTCACCATGTTGGCCAATTTGGTCTTGAGCTCCTGACCTTAAATGATCTGTCTGCCTCGTCCTCCCAAAGTGCTGGGATTACAAGTGTGAGCGACCATGCCTGGCCTCTCTCAGATCTTTCTTTTTTTTTTTTTTTTTTTGAGACGGAGTCTCGCTCTGTCGCCCAAGCTGGAGTGCAGTGGCGCAATCTCGGCTCACTGCAAGCTCCGCCTCCCGGGTTCACGCCATTCTCCTGCCTCAGCCTCCCGAGTAGCTGGGACTACAGGCGCCCGTCATCTCGCCCGGCTAGTTTTTTGTATTTTTTAGTAGAGACGGGGTTTCACCGTGTAGGCCAGGATGGTCTCGATCTCCTGACCTCGTGATCCACCCGTCTCGGCCTCCCAAAGTGCTGGGATTACAGGCTTGAGCCACCGCGCCCAGCCTCAGATCTTTCTTATAGCCTTGCTCTGGCTGGCCGAGGGAATGAGGTTCATGAAGTCATTTACTATGCTCATGGAGATGTGGGTGAGGGTTCCTACACCTACTTTGGTACGCAGGTATCTTCTATCAACTCTCAGGGAGGAAGAGTCTCTTCTAACACACACATATATATGAGTAACTATGTGTATGTATTTATACATACATAGTTTTAATTTATTTTTAAACCAAAACAGGATAATGTATGTATTGCCTATGTAACTTTGTTACTCAACAATATTCTTTCTAAATGAGTGTGTGTATATATATGTGTGTGTGTGTGTGTGTGTGTGTGTATATATATATCTACTTCATTCTTTTTAAAGGGCATATCCTACTTTTAAAAACTCTTTTCTCCTGCTGTTAAGTTTTACGTTTCCAATTTTCTTTGCTATTTCATACAGTAATACAATGAACATCCTTACACAAACATCTTATGGACCTAAGTTAGTATCTCAATATGACAGACAATATGCAATGCCAGGCCAGGTGCAGTGGCTCATGCCTGTAATCCCAGCACTTTGGGAGGCCGAGGCAGGTGGATCGCAAGGTCAGGAGTTCAAGACCAGTCTTGCCAACATGGTGAAACCCCACCTCTACTAAAAAAATACAAAAATTAGGCTGGGCGTGGTCACTCATGCCTGTAATCCCAGCACTTTGGGAGGCCGAGACGGGCGGATCACGAGGTCAGGAGATTGAGAACATCCTGGTTAACACAGTGAAACCCTGTCTGTACAAAAAATACAAAAAAAAAAAAAATTAGCCGGGCATAGGGGCTGGCATCTGTAGTCATAGCTACTCAGGAGACTAAGGCAGGAGAACGGCGTGAACCTGGGAGGCGGAGCTTGCAGTGAGCCGAGATCGTGCCACTGCACTCCAGCCTGGGCGACAGAGCGAGACTCCATCTCAAAAAACAAACAAACAAAAAATTAGCCAGGTGTGGTGGTGTATATCTGTAATCCCAGCTACTCGGGAGGCTGAGGCAGGAGAATCACTTGAACCTGGGAGGCGGAGGTTGCAGTGAGCCAAGATCGCGCCACTGCACTCCAGTCTGGGCAACAGAGCAAGACTCCATCTCAGAAAAAAAAAAAGCAATGCTAGATCATAGGGTTTGCACAGTATACATTTTTATAAATTCTGTCAAATTGTTCTCTTAAAAGTCTCTACCATGACTGGGTACAGGGGCTCACGCCTGTAATCCTAGCATTTTGGGAGGCCAAAGCAGGCAGATTGCTTGAGGCCAGGAGTTCGAGACCAACCTGGACAACACAGCGAAATCGTGTCTACAAAAAATACAAAAAACATAGCCAGGTGTGGTGGCATGCACTTGCCATCCTAGCTACTAGGGAGGCTGAGGTGAGAGGACCACTGAGCCCAGGGAGGCTAGAGCTGCAACGAGTCATGATTGTGCCACTGCACCTGAGCCTGGGTGACCAAACACACATAAGGCTCTACCAAATGTACCTAACAGTGTGAAATGTAACTCATTTCACCCACATCATTCCCAACATAGGATGTGATAACATTTTGATTTTGCCAATTTGATGGGTGAAAAATGGTACCTCATCCATGCTTTAATTTTTATTTATTTCATTATGTTAGCTTGAACATTTCCCCATATATTTATGGGCTGGTTTATTTATTTTGTGAATGTTTTGGTGGTACTGGGGATCTGTAGACCTGCTAAAATTGAACACAAAGTTTTGTGGGCAAGTACCTACAAATATTTTTCTAGAGTGAGAACCATAACTTTCATTAGATTTTCAAAGGGGTTCAAGATTCAAAAAAAGTTTAAGAGCCTCTGTTTTAAGGATATCCTAGTCTCTTTGCCAACAGTCTTTCCTCCTATTTCATTATTCAGCATAATAAAACCAAATTATTCTTCCTAAGTCATTGATTTCATCATGTTCACCCACACAAAATCTGGTAGCCCCAACCCTTTTAAATTATCCTTAACAAAAAATTAGGCTCAGTAAAGTGGCTCTTTCCTGTAAACCCAGCACTCTGGGAGGCCAAGGTGGGCAAATGCTTGAGCCCAGGAGCTCAAAACCAGCCTGGGCAACATGGCAAAACCCTGTCTCTACAAAAAGATGCAAAAATTATCCAGGTGTGGTGGTGCGCACCTATAGCCCCAGCTACTGGGGAGGCTGAGGTGGGAGAATTGCTTGGGCCTGGGAGGCAGAAGTTGCCGTGAGCTGTGATTGTGCCACTGCACTTCAGCCTGGGTGACAAAGTGAGACCCTGTCTCACAAACAACAATGACAAAAACAAAACAAAACAAAAATTAGATTATGCATGGCCAACAAATTATTCCTACTCATTTAATACAGTAAAGTCAAATAAGTAAATTCAAGCATAAAATTATAGTAAGAGGCCGGGCGCAGTGGCTCATGCCTGTAATCCCAAGCACTTTGGGGGGCTGAGGCGGGCAGATCACCTGAGGTGTTTGAGACCAGCCTGGCCAACACTGTGAAACCCTGTCTCTACTAAAATTACAAAAAATTAGCCAAGAATCCCAGCTACTCAGGAGGCTGAGGCAGGAGAATCACTTGAACTCAGGAGGTGGAGGCTGCAGTGAGCCAAGATCGTGCCATTGCACTCCAGCCTGGGCAAAAAGAGTGAAACTCTATCACAAACAAACAAACAAACAAAAATTATAGGAGTAAAAGTAGAACTTAAGATCTTATGTGTGAATTTTTTTTTTTTTTTTGAGACAGGGTCTTACTCTTTCACCCAGGCTGGAGTGCAGTGGTGCAATCTCAGCTCATTGCGACCTCTGTCTCCCAAGTAGCTGGTATTACAGGCGCTTGCCACCACATCCAGCTAATTTCCTGTATTTTTAGTAGGGATGGGGTTTCACCATGTTAGTCAGGCTGGTCTTGAACTCCTGACCTTGTGATTCGCCCGCCTCGACCTCCCAAAGTGCTGGGATTATAGGCGTGAGCCACCGTGCGCCGTCAGTACCAAAGTATTTTTAACCGATTCACATTTAGGTTGTAGTTTCTTGTTATTACAAATAGCACAGCAAGAGTAGTTAGTTGGCCAAACATATATTAGATTTGTTTTTTGTTTTTTTTTTGAGGCAGGGTCTTGCTTTGTCACCCAGGCTGGAGTGCAGTGATGTGATCATAGCTCACATCAGCTTTGACTTCCTGGGCTCAAGTGATCCTTTTGCCTCAGCCTCCAGAGTAGGTAGGACCACAGGCACGTGCCATAATACCCAGCTTTTTTTTTTTTTTTTTTGGTAGAGACGAAGTCTCCCTATGTTGCCCAGGTTGGTCTCAAACTCCTGAGCTCAAGTGATCCTTCTGCCTTGGCCTCCCAAAGTGCTAGGATTACAGGTGTGAACCACTGTGCCTGGCCACAAATTTTTAAAAGAAAAAAAAAAAGTCCAAGTCAAAAAGTTATGGAAAACAGATTAATAGATGTACAAAATATATACAAATGACTATGGTCTAGGATTAAATTACATGTGGAAAAATTAAAAGTACATGTGATTACAGTTACACCTGATTGAGAAGATTAATTTTAAACCAATGTATTATTTCAACCAAACTATCAACTGGAACACTTTCTTTTCAGCCAAAAGGCTTGTTTGCACATGGACTTTGACTCCCGAGTGTTTGAAATGATGGCTGGAGCTCTACAGACTGCCTCTCATGGTCTCTTAGCACTGAATCTGTAGCCTGTGGACCTGGCTCCTGAACCCACAGGGAGGTATGGTCCTCTAGGCTCCTACTGCCCAGGAGCCTGGAGTTCAAGGCATTCATTGCCTAAGCTCTAGCTTCCAGAACTTTAGTTTATCTCTGGAAACATGGCAGCTGTATCACCATGATCATGGCCACTTTTGCCGATTTCCTTCCTTCCACATCTTGCCTCTGTGAGGGAAATGGAAAAACTCCTGCAGCTGCCTGACACACTTGCTATCTACTGATACCAGGAGAGCCTGTGCATGCACTGTAGAGATGCTGATCACTCACTGAGGACGGTCCCAAGGCATACTCACATCTTTTTTTTTTTTTTTTTTTTGAGGCGGAGTCTCGCTCTGTCGCCCGGACTGGAGTGCAGTGGCCGGATCTCAGCTCACTGCAAGCTCCGCCTCCCGGGTTCACGCCATTCTCCTGCCTCAGCCTCCCGAGTAGCTGGGACTACAGGCGCCCGCCACCTCGCCCAGCTAGTTTTTGTATTTTTAGTAGAGACGGGGTTTCACCGTGTTAGCCAGGATGGTCTCGAACTCCTGACCTCGTGATCCGCCCGTCTCGGCCTCCCAAAGTGCTGGGATTACAGGCTTGAGCCACCGCGCCCGGCAATACTCACATCTTTAATCAAAGGGCGGCCCATCTACATCCCAGCACCAAATTGCAGATTGAGGCAAAGACTGCCTTGGGCTTTTAGGCAGCTTTGAGGAACAAACTGTATTCTATTTGCCCCAGTTCTTCAGCTAATCTAGGTCCCCTGTGTTAGCAGATATGATTATAACTGCTTTCAAAAGGAAGGTGGGCATTGAGGAGGATAAAGCCCCCACCAACCCATGCATAAGGGAGCATGCAGAAATACTGGTCACTCATTATCCACTGTCTACTTCCTTCCTGGTTTGGCCTCACCTGGCTAGAGGCCCAATCATTCACTGAAACCTCCAAGCCCTTCTTTGTACTTTCACCTAAGTCTGCTATCAGATCTCATGCTACCTACCTGCCTGTTGTCCAGACAAAGTGCTCTTTGGGAAGAAACTGTTTTCAGACGTGGAAGCAGAGGAGCTTCCCTTGCCCACAGTGAGAATGACATGAAATCTAACTTGTGTCCACATCCCAAGTTAAGTGATTGTAAGACCTCGGGCATAGCTACAGACTAAGGCCCTCTGGCTTATGGCAGGTGTTCATCGGGCTTCCATTAATCTTGCCTGAGGGCTCTTTATAAAAAAATAACAAAAAACTGGGGATTGGCACAGACTACTATAGTCTCAATGTCTCTACTATTTTTGCCCGTTATCTGTCCCCACTGACTCTATATTCCCTGGATCCACTTTAGGGGTATGAGTCTTTAGTAAAATCAGATGTCTGGGGCACCTATGACCTCCTTTGTATCTAAGAATGGATACCTTCTAGACAGGCCTGTGGTCAGTATGAGCATGCTGTGATGCCACTGGGCAACCTGAAGAACATCTTGCAGGGCCTCCGCACCAGGGCATGCCTTGCTGAGCAGATGTTTTCCCTGCTCAGGCCCATCCATGCCTTTTGAACTAAATTGTTTAGGAAACAGGAAGGAAGGAAACAAGGAAGTAAGAAGGGAAAGAAGGAGGGAGAGAAGGAGAGAGGGAAAGGAAGGAGAGAATTAGGGAGAAAGGGAAGGGGGAAAACAATTTTTTTGAAAAAATATTAATCCTTTTTACATGTAAAGCATCATCATATTTTTGGTTCTCTTTTATTAATTTAAAAATGTGTCACAATTTATAGTGGGCTATGACTTTAGTAAATTCAAATTAGAAACAAAAAGAATATGCTAAAAAAGGACAGAAAATGTTAGCGTTCATCAGACACAGTGATAAGGATAAATACTGTTGGGTAACACTTCTGTTTCAATTTTTTTTTTTGAGACAGAGTTTTGCTCTTGTTGCCCAGGCTGGAGTGCAATGGCGCCATCTTGGCTCACTGCAACCTTCACCTCTCAGGTTCAAGTGATTCCCTGCCTCAGCCTCCCAAGTAGCTGGGATTACAGGTGCCTGCCACCACGCCCAGCTAATTTTTGTATTTTTAGTAGAGACAGGGTTTCATCATGTTGGTCAGGCTAGTTTCAAACTCCTGACCTCAGGTGATCCACCTGCCTCATCTCCCAAAGTGCTGGGATTACAAGCATGCATCACTGCGCCAGGCCTCGATTTCATAGATTATACAGATCTTATGGATGGCAAGAAAAATTTTTTTTTTTTTTTTTTTTTTGAGAGGGAATCTCGCTCTGTCGCCCAGGCTGGAATGCAGTGGCCGGATCTCAGCTCACTGCAAGCTCCGCCTCCCAGGTTTATGCCATTCTCCTGCCTCAGCCTCCCGAGTAGCTGGGACTACAGGCGCCCACCACCTCGCCCGGCTAGTTTTTTGTATTTTTTAATAGAGACGGGGTTTCACCGTGTTAGCCAGGATGGTCTCGATCTCCTGACCTCGTGATCCACCCATCTCGGCCTCCCAAAGTGCTGGGATTACAGGCTTGAGCCACCACGCCCGGCCCTGAACATTTTTTCATATGTTAAATGTATTTGAATTCCTTTAAGAACTGTTCATAACCCAGGAGGCAGAGGTTGCAGTGAGCGGAGATCATGTCACTGCACTCCAGCTTGGGCAACAGAGTGAGACTCCGTCTCAAAAAAAGAAAAATAACTGTTCATATTATTTTTATTGGGCTGTTGGCCTCTTATTAATTTAGAGGAGCCTTTTATAACATTAATGGATGATCAGCTCTTTTGACATTAGTTGAAAATATTTTCCTCCATTGTTATCTTTTTACTTAGTTTATTATTACCTCATGCAGAATTATTATTTTATACCATGCAGAATTTTTGGATTTGTGTGTATTGAATATATATGAATCTCCTCTTTAATGGCTTCTGGATTTTAAATCATAGACAGAAAAAACTCCCCCATTTCAAGGTTATAAAAGATTTCTCCCATGTTTTCTTCCAGGTCTCTCTCTTTTTTTTTGAGAGAGAGTCTTGTTCTCTTACCCGGGCTGGAGTGCAGTGGCACAGTCTCAGTTCACTGTGACCTCCATCTTCCAGGCTAAAGTGGTTCTCATGCCTTAGCCTCCTGAATAGCTGGGACTACAGGTGTGCGCCACTGCACCCAGCCTCTTCCAGATCTCCTATAGTTTCAAGTTTTATGTGTAAAATCTGTTTCCTTTGGAGCTTATCTTGGCTCAAGGGGTAAGCTATAGATCCAATTTTGTCTCTCTCTAGATGGCTACCTACCATATATGAAGAGGTGCACATTTCAAAAGCATAAGTTGTCTCAACACTTTACTACAATGCCCACTTTTCACCTCCTAATTTGAAATGATGCCATTATTTAAAATAATGCCTTTTTATTAAATGCCCACAAGTATTTGGGTTTACTTCTGACTTGTCTATTCTGTTCAGTTGGTCTGACTTCATTAATGAAATTTTACTGTATATTTTAAATATCTAGTAGGAATAATCTCCCTTACTGATTTTCCTTTTCAGAATTTTCTTAATAATTTTTGTGCTTTGGATTTTCCACATGAACTTTAGATAAGCTTACCTAGCTTTCCTCTCAAACTCTTGTAGGCATGTTTATTTTTGAGATGGACTCATGCTGTTGCCCAGGCTGGAGTGCAGTGGTGCAATCATAGCTCACTGCAGCCTCGACCTCCAGGGCTCAGTTGATCCTCCTGCCTCAGCCTTTTGAGTAGCTGGGACTACCAGCGTGCGTTACCACACCTGGCTAATTTTTTTTTTTTTTTTTGGTAGAAATGGGCTCTCAACCTTGTTGCCCAGGCTGGTCTCAAACTCTTGGACTCAAGCAATCCACCTGCCTCGGTCTCCCAAAGTGCTGGGATTACAGGTGTGAACCCTAGCACATAGCCTGCAGGCACTTTTTATGGAATTGTATTACATGTATAGTAGGGACACTGCCATCTTGGCATGCCTACTTATTCAAGTTTATTTTTGTGTCTGTCAGAAGTATTTAAGTTTCTTCTATGAAGGTATTGCCTATCTCTTGTTGAAGTTTATTCCCAGGTGTTTTTTCAGTTGCTCTTACATGGGTGCTTCTCTTCCATCTTGTAATCTTTTTTTTTTTGAGACAGAGTCTCGCTCTGTCGCCCAGGCTGGAGTGCAGTGGCCGGATCTCAGCTCACTGCAAGCTCTGCCTCCCGGGTTTACGCCATTCTCCTGCCTCAGCCTCCGGGTAGCTGGGACTACGGGTGCCCGCCACCGCGCCCGGCTAGTTTTTTGTATGTTTTTAGTAGAGACGGGGTTTCACCGTGTTAGCCAGGATGGTCTCGATCTCCTGACCTCGTGATCCGCCCGTCTCGGCCTCCCAAAGTGCTGGGATTACAGGTTTGAGCCACCGCGCCCAGCCCCCATTTTGTAATCTAACTGGTAGTTGTTTGGGCCTTCACCTTTGTTCCACCTTCAACAGTCTACTTATATGGCAATACATTCATATTGTGGACCTTGCCTGCTCCATGTAAGAAATATCCAACTCATTGTAACACTCTCCTGTCTTACTCACATTCTGCCTCTTTCTGACCTCTTCTACATCTCCATTTCTTTGACTCTCTTGGTCTTCTAGAGACCAAGAGTTCTCTAGAACTCTAGAACCAAGTCTCTCCGTCTCTTCTAGAACCTTGCTCCATCTCTTGTAGCTTTTTTTTTTTTTGAGACAGAGTCTTGCTCTGTCACCCAGGCTGGAGTACAGTGGTGCAATCTTGGGTCACTGCAACCTCTGTCTCCCAGGTTCAAGTGATTTGAGTGCCTCAGCTTCCCGAGTAGCTGGGATTACAGGTACACACCACCACATGCAGCTAATTTTTGTACCTGTAGTAGAGACGGGGTTTCACCATGTTGGCCAGGCTGGTCTTGAACTCCTGACCTCAAGTGATCTGTCCATCTTGGCCTCCCAAAGTGCTGGGATTACAGGTGTGAGCCATCGCACCCAGCTGTATCTATTTTTAACTTATCTTCTCTACTGGTTCCTTCCCGTCAGCATTATAAACAAGTAAAATTGTTCCTTAGAACAATTCTTGTGTTTTTTCCAGACAAGGTCTCGCTCTATTGCCCAGGCTAGAGTACAGTGATGCCATCATAACTTACTGCAGCCTCGACCTCCTAGGCTCATGATCCTCCCACCTCAGCCTCCCAAGTAGTGGAGACTACAGGTTCATACCTCTACATCCCGCTAACTTTTAAATTTTTTGTAGAGACAGGGGTCTCATTATGTTGTCCAGCCTGGTCTTGAACTCCTGGGCTCAAGGGATCCTTCCACAGTCTCCCAAAGTGCTAGGCATGAGCCACTGAGCCTGGCCTAGAACAATCCTGTTTTGACACTACCTTTTATTCTGGCTGTTAATACCCTCTTTATTATTTCCCCTTCCTACTCCTCACTCTAGCTAGCTGCTGCTGCTTTTTTGTTTGTTTGTTTGAGACAGAGTCTAACTATGTCACCCAAGCTGGAGTGCAGTGGCGCAATCTCAGCTAACTGCAACCTCTGCCTCCCAGGTTCAAGAGATTCTTCAGCCTCCGCCTCCCAAGTAGCTGTGATTACAGGCACCTACCACCACGCCTGGCTAAGTTTTATATTTTTAGTACAGATGGGGTTTCACCATGTTGGTGAACCTCAGACTGGTCTCAAACTCCTGACCTTGTGATCCATGTGCTTTGGCTTCCCAAAGTGCTGGGATTATAGGTGTGAGCCATGAGCCACTGTGCCCAGCTCTCACTCTAGCTGCTTATAAGAATATTACACACTTGCTAGCTCTAATTTTTTCTTTTTAAACCTCCCCCTGTTGTTCATGCAACAATGTACAAACTGACTGTTCTTCTAATCATACCCCGTCACTTCTCTCAATAATATAATTCCCAATCTTCTTGCTGCTAAATCTACCGGGTATTTTCCAGGTCTCAGCTTAAGAAAAGATTTTAGATAAATAAGCACCAGCAAATGTCAATAACATTGAGGCATGCAGTACCCTAGTGGGCGTGCAGAATTAGGCTGCATAAGCTCTGTCATTCTCTTAGCCTCCTGACAAACAAATGTTTTACTACATCTTCTCAGGGGAACCACTGACTTTGTTTCACAGGATACTGAAGAAATGCAAGCAGTCTCTTTAGAGAAGAGGTTAGGCAGCCTGTCCCTAATAAGAGATGTGAAAAAAAAAAACACTTGCTCAAGCTTATCTGTGAACCAAGAGCCTTGGGCATCCACATATAGGTGCACAGTGAAATTTCGAAGTTTTCTGCTTATTTGTTTGGAGACAGAGTCTCACTCTGTTGTCCAGGCGGGAGTGCAGTGGCACAATCTTGGCTCACTGCAACCTCTGCCTCCCAGATTCAAACGATTTTCCTACCTCCATCTCCTGAGTAGCTGGGATTCCAGGCACATGCCACCACATGTGCCTAATTTTTGTATTTTTAGTAGAGATGGGGTTTCACTATATTGGCCAGGCTTGTCTTGAACTCCTGATCTCAAGTGATGGTCCATCTCGGCCTCCCAAAGTGCTGGGATTATAGCCATGAGCCACTGCGCCTGGCCAAAATCTGGAAGTTTTCCTAAGTTAGCAATCATTTTTTCGAGTTAGGGGTCTGTGGAGAGGGACACAATAGGAGATAGTGTGGGTCCTACCGATGACAGCATATGTGCCTGGGGGAAGGAATAGCTCTGCTCTCTGCTGTAGGTCCCTGCCCTGGAAATTTACCTGAAAAGGGAGTTCTCTAATTTGTTCCTTTAGTTTCCTACTCCCCAGGTTTGGGGATGTGGAAGGCTGTAGAAATATGTCTCAGCATTGTCAGGGAAGGTGCCCGGGCTTCTTGACAAAATGTCTTAATTACCAGTTCTATTCATGGAATATGAGCACTGGTTAGGTGAAAATTCTGGTTCAGTGGGGCTGAGAGATCTCAGAGAGGGTGAAACAGGAACAAGGTTTTCTTTTCTTTTTCTTTTTTTTTTGAGATGGAGTCTCACTCTGTTGCCAGGCTGGAGTTCAGTGGTGCAATCTCGGCTCACTGCAACCTCTGCCTCCTGGGTTCAAGCGATTATCTTGCCTCGGCCTCCTAAGTAGGTGGGACTACAGGCACACATCACCATGCCCAGCTAATTTTTGTATTTTTAGTAGAGATGGGGTTTCACCATGTTGGCCAGGATGGTCTCAATCTCTTGACCTCATGATCTGCCCGCCTCGGCCTCCCAAAGTGTTGAGATTACAGGCGTGAGCCACTGTGCCCAGCCAGAAACAAGGTTTTCTACCTAAGATCACTTAGAGCATTAAAAGCAAGAAGGACAGCCAAGTCAAAGTCAACTCGGAAAAGCCAAAGAATTTGAATGACAGAAAACCAAGTCCAAATGATGAAGCCAGATACCAGAGCAAAGAGCCAGAGTGGGAACTCACAGAGATGGGGTAGGTTCACCTGGTGTCATGGACCAGAGTAGAAACTACCTAACTCAGCATCTCGTGTACAGTCAGCAGTCCACTCCTTGTTAAAACAGTCAAGCAGAACATTGTAGGTGGTATGCCAGCAATAAGAAACTAACGTGGTTGGGATTTTTTTTTTTTTTTTTGGTCAAGAAATCCCATATTTAAGGGAATGATTTAAAGAAGACAGTATAAAGCCAACAGATCCAGGTTTTGAAATATTTAAGTAGGCTGGGCACGGTGGCTCACACCTGTAATCCCAGCACTTTGGGAGGCCGAGGTGGGCGGATCACGAGGTCAGGAGATCGAGATCATCCTGGCTAACACGGCGAAACCCCGTCTCTACTAAAAATACAAAAAATTAGCTGGGTGTGGTGGCCAGCGCCTGTAGTCCCAGCTACTTAGGAGGCTGAGGCAAGAGAATGGTGTGAACCCAGGAGGTGGAGCTTGCAGTGAGCCAATATCACGCCACTGCATTCCACCCCGGGCGACAGAGTGAGACTCCATCTCAGGAAAAAAAAAACAAAAAAAGAAATATTTAAGTAAAATGACAGCATGACACTAATAAACAAAAATATAATCTAAATTGTTTTTTATTTTTGAGATGGAGACTTGCTCTGTTACCCAGGCTGGAGTGCAGTGGCACGATCTTGGCTCACTGCAACCTCCGCTTCCAGGTTTAAGCAATTCTCTTGCCTCAGCCTCCCGAGTAGCTGGGCCTACAGGCGAGGCCACCACACCTGGCTAATTTTTGTGTTTTTAGTAGAGAGTGGGTTTCACCATGTTGGCCAGGCTGGTCTCGTACTCCTGACCTCAGGTGATCTATCTGCCTAGGCCTCCCAAAGTGCTAGGATTACAGGCATGAGCCACCGCGCCCAGTCATAATCTCAATTCTGACAGGAGAATGTGGATGAAATACTGGGACTAGAAATGGAGAAATGGAAAAATGATACAAAAGGGCTACTTAAAAGCATTTTACTGCAGAGTGGAAGAGCCAGTCCATAGGGATACATATCTTTAGGAGAGTGAGGAGGAAGAAAATGCAGAAAAGGGGCAGGGGGAGATACAGAGAGAGGCTGGAAGAGACACGAATCGTGTGCATCACAAGCCAGGGTGGAAGAACATTTCAAGAAGGGAAAGTCAACACAATTCTAACTGGCTTTGTAGCCACTGGATTTGACTGGAAGGAAATTAGTGGTAATCTCCAAGAAAACAATGGTAGTAGCAGAGGTAGGAATCGGGGTAGTATCACAAAGGAGAGCAAGAGAATTAGAAATTAGGCTGTGGGTTATAGACAAGTGTCAAGAGTTTGATGATAAAAGGAAAAAGAAAAGATGAAAAATAGATTAAAATGGCAGAAGATTTTTGACATGGAAAAGAAAGATTTTTTAAAAAATTTATTCTCGGATTACTTCTCATAGAAAAGAAAGATTTAAAGAATACTGAGAGGGGATGTGTAAATAAAAAATATGAAGAAAGTGCTGTGTGGATATCTGCAATATCAAAAAAAATATGAAAAAAGTGCTGTGTGGATACCTGCAATATCAAGGTATTTATGGGTGTTTAAATGGATACCTTCAAAATAACCTCTGTTTTGTGTGCATTTTTAAAACAATAAGTATATATTATCTGTTCAATGAGAAAAAATAAGGCAGCCATTTCAACTTCAGAAAAATATCAAATATGAACTGATTCTTTTCAAAAGGCTTAGTATTCCTTAAATCCCAGGGGAGATTTTTGGAGCACTCCACTGAGTGGTTCAGAAGTGGCTGTTTTCCCTTATTAAGCAGCAGTGCCCAAGAGCTTACCTGGATGAGTGTCCAGCAGGCTGTCTCTTTCTATCACCCACTCTTCCTCTAGCTCCAACTGTGCGATTACCTCTGGCTTATAAAGCTGATACCCTATTCATGGGAGTAACATACATCTTATAAGTTTGTACTGGGAACAAAATTCTCTCTCAGACACATTCCCAACCTTTTCAGTCTTTAGAGCCTCTGGAGGGGAGACTTCAGAGGCAGCAAAATAAAGCTACCCATCTCAAACTCAATCAAGACATTCCATCAGAGGAGAAAGAGCAGAAAACAAAGGTCTCTGACTCCAAAACTGTTTAGTGTTCTTCTGTCCCAGCCCAAACTATATTCACAAAAGCTTTGGAGGCTTCCACTAGTTCAGGAAATAAACCCACGTGAATGACTTCCAGTTTCACAGGGATGCCATCCTCACCCAGTGCAACCAGATTCCTGTAGTTCTCCAGCATCACGTCTCGATAGAGGTTCTTTTGGGCAGGGTACAGCTGGTCCCACTCCTCTTTGGTGAAGTCCACGGCCACATCCTGAAACGTCAGTGATTCCTGAAACATCAAGCACATCCCTGCTCAGGCAAAAACGGTTCTTACAGGGACCCTCGGGGAGAGGGTGAAAGTGTAGCACCAGGATATCTAAGCTGTTGTGCTGATAGTCTTCAGGACTCTGAGTCATTCAAGTCAAAACTTTTCTTTTAAAAAAATTAGGGCCGGGCACGGTGGCTCACGCCTGTAATCCTAGCACTTTGGGAGGCCAAGGCGGGCGGATCACAAGGTCAGGAGATCGAGACCATCCTGGAGAACACGGTGAAACCCCATCTCTACTAAAAAAAAAAAAACAAAAAAAAAAACAAAAAGTTAGCTGGGCGTGGAGGCAGGTGCCTGTAATCCCAGCTACTTGGGAGGCTGAGGCAGAAGAATGGCATGAACCAGGGAGGCAGGGCTTGCAGTGAGCTGAGATCATGCCACTGCCCTCCAGCCTGGGCGACAGAGCAAGACTCCGTCTCAAAAACAAACAAACAAAAAGACTTGAAAGTCAAAATTACTCCTTGATCTGTGGGCTGCAGAATGGTTGGTGTGTTAGTGGGCATGAAAACAGCATTAGTCTTCTTGTATATCTCCAGTAGAGCTCCTGGGTAACCAGGTGCATTGTCAATGAGCAGTAATTTTTAAAGGGATTTTTTTTTTTTTTTCCCTGAGCAGTGGTTCTTAACGGTGGGTTTAAAATATTCAGTAAACCATGCAGTAAACAGATTTGCTGTCATGCAGGCTTTGTTGATCCATTTCTAGCACACAGGCAAAGTAGACTTAGCATAATTCTTAAGGAACCTAGGATTTTTAGAATAGTATGAACATTGGCTCCATCTTAAAGTCACCAGGTGCATTATCCCTTAACAAGAGTCAGCCTGTCTTTTGAAGCCATGCATTGACTTCTCCTTCTAGCTCTTAAAATCCTAGATTGGGCTGGGCACAGTGGCTCATGCCTGTAATCCCAGCACTATGGGAGGCACAGGCAGGAGGATCACTTGAGGTCAGGAGTTCGAGACCAACCTAGCCAACACAGTGAAACCCCGTCTCTACTAATAAATAAAAGGAATGAATAAATAAATAAATAAAGTCCTAGATGGCATCTTCTTCCAATATAGGGCTATTTCATCTGCACTGAAACTCTGTTGTTTAGTATAGCCACCTTCATCAGTGATCCTAGCTAGGTCTTCTGGATAACTTGCCGCAGCTACTATATCAGCACTTGCTGCTTCACTTAGCACTTTTATGTTACTGAGACAGCTTCTTTCCTTAAACCTCTTATAGCTTCCAACTCTTCTTCTGCAGCTTCCTCACCTCTTTCAGCCTTCAGAGAATTGAAGAGAGGTAGGGCCTTGTTCTGGATTAGGCTTTGGCTTAAGGGAATGTTGTGGCTGGTTTGATCTTCTATCCAATCCATTAAAACTTTCTCCATATCTGCAACACAGCTGTTTTGCTTTCTTATCATTCACGTGTTCACTGGAGTAGCAATTTTAATTTTCTTCAATAGCTTTTCCTTTGTACACATGACTTGGCTGTTTGGCCCAAGAGGTCAAGCTTTTGGCCTATTTCAAATACATTTGACATGCTCTTCTCATTAATCTTAATCATTTTCAGCTTTTGACTGTCATTCCAACAATGTCCAAAGCATCTTCACCAGGAGTAGATTCCATCTCAAGAAACCACTTTCTTTGCTCATCCATAACTGGCAAAAAATCCCTGGTTCCTTTTAGTGAAGAATGTGATTCTTCCTTTCACTTGAATGCTCAGAGGCTATTGTAGGGTTATTACTTGGCCTAATTTCAATATTGCTGTGTCTCAGGGAATAGGAAAGCTGGGGGAGAGGGAGATGGAGGAACAGACGGATGGTGGAGCAGTCAGAACACACAACATTTATCAATTAAGGTTGCTGTTTTATATGAGTGCTGTTCATAGCATGTGTACCCGTGTAACAAACTTGCACCTTCTGTACACATACCCCAGAACTTAAAGTATAATTAACTATAGTTAAAAAAAAATAATAATAATACACTTGAGGAGAGAACACACAGAAGGATCTTCTGGGATACTGGTAATGTTCTGTTTCTTGATCTGGATGAAGATTGCACGGATGAATTCACTTGGTGATAATTGAGTTTTTAACACATAGTATGTGTATTTTTGTATGTTCCTTTACTTCAATAAAAAGTGTAAAAAATTTTTTTAAAAATTGGCCAGGCATGGTGGCACACACCTATAGTCCCTCCTACTTGGGAGGCTGCGGCAGGAGAATTGCTTGAACTCAGGAGGTGGAGGTTGTAGTGAGCCAAGATCGAGCCACTGCACTCTAGCCTGCGCAACAGAGCAAGATTCCATCTCAAAAAAACAAAACAGAACAAAACAAAACAAAAACCAAACTGGAGTGTTTACCAATTTATAATCCAGCTACACTACAATACAAATACCACACCCATAAATTTCTTTGAGATCAGCCATTCTCTCCTTTGGGTTCCCTGTGAGACTGCAGTGGCACGTCACCTTAACCATTCTTAGAAACCTTGTGTTTAAGAGAGGACAGGTCCTCTGAGGCACTGCCCTGGATCCTTCTGAAGTTGTGACACAGGGTGTTATAGTCCACCCTGGATTAGATCTTTGGTGTGAATCCCTTTCTGAATTTGGTTATTATTTGCTGCTTGGACAGATGTGAATGAGAAAGTTTTCTTTCCAAACTCAGAAGTTCATTGTTCACTTATATTTACCAGTTCTTCATTGAGTTTATCTTTTTTCCTCACATTTTACTTCAGGCAGCCAGAAACTGCCAGTTGGCACTTTCAATCTTCTACTTGAGAATCTCCTTAGTAGATCATTGAGTTCATTAACTATATTCTCTATTTTCCTTTTTTTTTTTTTTTTTTGAGGCAGAGTTTCTGTCTGTCACCCAGGCTGGAGTGCAGTGGTGCAATCTTGGCTCACTGCAACCTCTGCCTCCCAGGTTCAGGTGATTCTCCTGTCTCAGCTTCCCGAGTAGCTGGGATTACAGGTGCAAGCCACCATGCCCGGCTAATTTTTGTATTTTTAGTAGAGACGGGGTTTCACGGTGTCGGCCAGGCTAGTCTCAAACTCCTGACCTCAAGCGATCCACCCGCCTTAGCCTCCCAAAGTGCTGGGATGACAGGTGTGAGCCACCGTGCCTGGCCTCTATTTTCCTTGTTACGGAAGGTAACAATGTTATCCAACGTTTCTTCTTTGAGGGTCTTCTATCCTCCAGCTTCTAATAACATTCTCCTTACTATCCTTTGAGTTTTGACAAAGGCCCTTCGGGCTTCCATTAACTCTCCTTGAGGCCCTTTATGATTCCACTCGTTTTTTACCTTCTGCCCAGTGCTCAGTTCCAAAGCTAGTGGCCCTATGGTTTAGGTTTTTGTTTTTGCAGCACTCCACTTTCAGGTACTAAAATCCCTAACAATTATCTTGCTGCATACCAAACCATCCGAAAACTTGGGGGATTAAAATAGCAAGTATCATTTACTTTACTCATAAATCTGCAATTTGGGCAGGACCAGGTGGGAAGGTTTGACTGGGGACTGGAGGATTCACTTTCAAGATGGCTTACTCACAAGGCTGGCAAATTGGTGCTGGCTTTCAGCTGGGAGCTCAGCTAGGGCTGTAGGCCTTGGCTTCTCTCCATATGGGCTTCTCCATGGGCTGTCCGGGTTTCCTCCTAACAAGGTGGCCAGGTTTAGAGTAAACATCCCAACACAATGAGGTAGAAGTCTTACTGCCATTTATGATCTGCCTTGAAAGTCACAAAGCTTTGCATCTTCCAGTCATAGCCTTGCTGAGATCCAATGGAGGGCACACAGACCTCCATATCTATAATGGGATGAGTGTCAAAGTCACTTGCAAAGAAAGCATTTGGGATGGGAGGTATTTTGGCCATTTTTCTGAAAATGCAATCGGTCACATTCACACCAGCAGTGTAAGAGTGTCTGTTTCCCCCACAGCTTTGCTAACAGAATATGTTACGCTTGCGGAAAATATGAAACTCATGGCAAATATCAAGCCTGACGATAAAATATCCAGCTTTCTCTAGTTTTAATACAAATTTCCTCTTGTTTTCAGTACAGATGAACACTTTTCCAGTGTTTAAGATCCATTTGAACTTTATTTGCTGTGAACAAAATTTTTTCTTTTTTTTTTTTTTGAGACAGGGTCTCACTGTCACCCAGGCTGGAGTGCAGCGGTACAAACACGGCTCACTGCAACCTTCACCTCCTGGGTTCAAGTATCTTCTGACCTCAGCCTACTGTGTAGCTGAGACTACAGGCACACACCACCACTAGTCTCCAGCTAATTTTTGTATTTTTGGTAGAGATGAAGTTTCACCATGTTGGTCAGACTTGTCTCAAACTCCTGACCTTAAGTGATCAGCCCACCTCAGCCTCCCAAAGTGCTGGGATTACAGGCATGAGCCACTGTCCCTGGCCTTTTGTACCTTTTTCTGTTGGACTCCTAATCTCTTGCTGATTTAGAGAAGTATTTTATATATTAGAAAGATTAGACCACTGTGATTTGAGTGGCAAAATATTTTTTTCAATTTGACATGTGTTTTTACTTTGCTTATAGTTTTTAAATTTTTTTCCATGCAGATGCTTTTTTTTTTTTTTTAGACGGAGTCTCACTCTGTCACCCAGGCTGGAGTGCAGTGGTGTGATCTCGGCTCACTGCAAGCTCCGCCTCCCGGGTTCACGCCATTCTCCTGCCTCAGCCTCCCAAGTAGCTGGGACTACAGGCGCCTGCCACCACGCATGGCTATTTTTTATATTTTTAGTAGAGAAGGGGTTTCACTGTGTTAGCCAGGATGGTCTTGATCTCCTGACCTTGTGATCCGTCCGCCTCGGGCTCCCAAAGTGCTGGGATTACAGACATGAGCCATCGCACCCGGCCACTTTTGGTGTTTTTAATTATGGCTTCTGGATTCTCAGTTGTAATTAGAAAGTTTTTCTTTGGTGAAAGTTATAAAGGAATTCTTCCATTTTTTTCTTGCATAATTTTTTGTGGTTTCATTTTTCATATTTAAATCTTTGATCCATTTGAAGACTATTCTGATGTAAAGTATGAGGTAGAGATCCAACTTTATCTTTTTCCAGATGTTTCCCCAGAAATCCCAACATCAATTATTGAACAAAGCAGCTTTTTATCACTGGTTTGAGATGTTACCTTTATCATATGCTAAATTCCCCATGTGTTTAATGAATGGTTATTCAGTGCTTCCTATATATATGCCAGGCATGGTGCTTGGGATGTACCAGTGAACAAAAGAGACAAAAACTCCCTGCCTTTATGAAGCTTATATACTAGAAAAGAAAGTAGACGGCCGGGCGCGGTGGCTCAAGCCTGTAATCCCAGCACTTTGGGAGGCCGAGTCGGGTGGATCACGAGGTCAGGAGATCGAGACCATCCTGGCTACCACGGTGAAACCCCGTCTCTACTAAAAAATACAAAAAACTAGCCGGGCGAGGTGGTGGGCGCCTGTAGTCCCAGCTGCTCGGGAGGCTGAGGCAGGAGAATGGCGTGAACCCGGGAGGCGGAGCTTGCAGTGAGCCGAGATCCGGCCACAGCACTCCAGCCTGGGCAACAGAGAGAGACTCCGTCTCAAAAAAAAAAAAAAGAAAAGAAAGTAGACAACAAACAGCATAACTGGGTAAATTACATAGTATGTCAGAAGATAAAAGTAAAGTAGGGTAACGGTTTGAGAATGTGGGTATGGGGCAGTTACAAATTTAAATAGGGTGGTCAGGAAAGATGGCACTGCAGAGGTGACATTTGAGAAAGAAGCTTGACAGGTTAACAGTGCAAAGGCCCCAGGGCCACGTTTAAGGAAGAAGAATGAGGCCAGGATGGCCAGAATGGAGTAAGGGGAAGAAAAGTAAATGATGAAATTCGACAGGTAACAGGGCCAGATTCTACAGGACTGTTTAGGCCATCATAAGGACTTTGGGTTTTACTCTGAGTGAAATGGGAGCCATGTGCTTTAAGCAGAGGAATGACATGATCTGATTTACCATTACCAATAGTGCCATTTCCTGGGTTCCATTCTTAGAAGTCATCTTTTTTCTTCCTTTGTTTTTACCCCTTAGCTAACCTCTGCTGTTTCTAAAGGAAAGCACTCAAATCTCCCTCCTTTCCTCCAATGACTATACTATTTTCTATCATTGAGAATGCTACAGTAGCTTAACTGGTTTTTCCCCTTTCAACTTCTGCCTCTCACAAATTCAGTTAAGATATATAGCACCAGGATGATTTTTAATGTAGAACTGGATTACTTATTATGTTATCTTTCTGCTTAAATTCCCCCAAAGGCTTTCCAGTGCACTCAGAGTAAAAGTCAGATCTGTTTTCATGGCCACAGGCTTTGTGTATTTAAGCCCTGCTCACTTCTCCAAGCTCACTTCAAGTCATTCTCTCCCTCCTTCCACGCCAACCACAGTGGCCTTCTTTTAATTTCTCAAATATACCCATGTTTTTTGCAGGTGATTTTTAGCATATGTCCAAAATGCTCTTTTCCACTTACTTTTTGTAGGTTCTATGTATCTTTTCTTTCTCATCTTAAATTTCACTTCCCCACAGTTTTTCCCTGATTCCCTAATGTGTATTCATAGCACCTTGTTTTCATTTTGTTTAAAAAACATCTCTTTTGCAATTTATTAGTATAGTTGCTAAATGTCTTTCAATAAGCTCCGTGGGTTTGGGGTCAGGTCTCTTTTTCTCAGTGATGTCTACCTGCCAAAAAGCGTAATTTTTGTCACATATGAAATAACCAGTAGACCATAAGAAGAAAAAAGGAAAAGAAAAAAAATTTCTGTTACATACTAGCTGCTCAAAAAATATTCATTGAATGAATCATCTTCCTTCTAAACATAATAAATGGTTTCAGAAAATTAAAACTAACTCCTTGGGCTAGAATATGGAAAAGCAGACATACCACCTTAGTTCTAAATGTCTTTCTATTCCTGTCTTTGGGGAGTCTTACAGTTAATTAAGAATAAACCAAATGGGCCAGGTGCGGTGGCTCATGCCTGTAATCCCAATACTTTGGGAGGCTGAGGTGGGTGGACCAGCCTGGTCAACATGGCGAAACCCCCTCTCTACTAAAATACAAAAATTAGCTGGGCGTGGTCGCGTGTGCCTGTAATCCCAGCTACTTGGGAGGCTGAGGCAGGAGAATCACTTGAACCTGGGAGGCAGAGGTTGCAGTGAGCCAAGATTGTGCCACTGCACTCTAGCCTCGGTGACACAGTAAGTCTCTGTCTCAAAAAAAAAAAAAAAAAAAAAAAAGAATAAACCAAATGAATCTATCCCTTGAAACCCAAAGACCCCAAAGCACTAATATACACCAAATAAAAGCTCAGCTCTAGCTGGCAGTCTCCTTATTGTCCCTGCTCTCGCTCAAGTTTTATTTCCTGTCTGCAGTGGTACCCCATTTTCTCTAATCTTCAAACCCTACCTGCTGGTATTGGCACAAATTCAAACTCTGCCTTTTTCATGAAGTCTTCCCTCATCCCTACAGTCTCAATCAGACTTCTCCCTTCTCCCAGCACCTGTTGTATTTGTTTTCTTTTGCATTCACAGCAGCATCCAACATCATGCATTTCTGAGTATTAGTTGTATGATGTGGGTTTTAACAAGCCCCGCCATGCTGCGTGTGGCGGCTCACACCTGCAATTCCAGCACTTCGGCAGGGAGAGGTATGAGGATGGCCTGAGCCCAGGAGTTTAAGAGCAGCTTGGGCAACATAGTGAAAGCTTGTCTCTACAAAAAACAAAAAACAAACCAAAAAAATCCCCTTCAATGAGTTTATTGGCTACATAAGAATAATGATATCACACATTATTGGAATGATAGAAATCCTATCTGAAGCAATTGAGACTGGTATCTGATGTGTTAATTTAAAAAGATGGCTAAATTAGCAATCCATAAAATAGATCTTAAACATTTTATTTTAATTTAAAACATATAAATGTGCATTCATTTTCTCAAAATCTTTGGAAATAAAACTAAGTCTTTTTTTTTTTTTTTTTTTTGAGATGGAGTCTTGCTCTGTTGCCCAGGCTAGAGTGCAGTGGCATGATCTCAGCTCACTGCAACCTCTGCCTCCCGGGTTCAAGCGGTTCTCCTGCCTCAGCCTCCCGAGTAGCTGGGACGACAGGCACTCACCACCATGCCTGGCTAATTTTTGTATTTTTAGTAGAGATGGGGGTTTCACCATATTAGGCTGGTCTTGGAACTCCTGACCTTGTGATCTGCCTGCTGCGGGCTCCCAAAGTGCTGGGATTACAGGCATGAGCCACTGCACTCAGTCAACTAAGCCTTTTCTATGCGTGATTTTAAAGACTGGGTACTCATATCTATAAAGAAACAGTTTGTTTCATGAAGTTGGAATAAGCAACTGACACATGGGAAATGATACTTGTGGAGGAATCCTGAGAGTTTTATGATTTTTCTTCAGTGATGTAGTATTGCTAACACCTAATTTGAAAGCAATTTTTCAAAAGTGACAGCATTTATCAACTCCTTCCAAAGCATTAGACTAATTTTCACAGAAACAATTCTTGTTGCACTCATACTCATCAGTTTACATAATACCCAATCAGATTATAGAATCATAACAGATTTAGGCCCGGCGTGGTGGCTCACGCCTGTAACCCCAGCTCTTTGGGAGGCTGAGGTGGGTGGATAATGAGGTCAGGAGATCGAGACCATCCTGGCTAACTCAGTGAAAGCCCACCTCTACTAAAAATACAAAAAATTAGCCGGGTGTAGCGGCGGGCGCCTGTAGTCCCAGCTACTTGGGAGGCTGAGGCAGGAGAATCATTTAAACCCAGGAGGCGGAGGTTGCAGTGAGCCAAGATCACGCCACTGCACTCTAGCCTGGGCAACAGAGTGAGACTTTGTCTCAAAAAAAAAAAAAAAAACAGGAATCATAACAGACTTAAACAGGTTTTGGAAGAGATACAACAGAGGCTTGAGAAACATTAATTTGTGATTGATGTTACCCTCAGGCATACTTATTAATCCCATTAGCTCCAAGCAGTCCTAGGGGCCTGGGCATCAGTCACTGTGTTTACAGAGAGAATGCAAGCATTGTTTAAATTTTAGTGAGCTATTTAACGATGATTAAAAGACAGTCCATTGTTTTCTTCACAACGTCCAGCACAGGCACGAATCCATGAAATGGAGTCTGGTGAAAATGCTGGAAGGAGGGAAGAGCTAGAAAGAGCTACACAGGTGAATGGAAAACGTGCTGTGGAGAGTGTATCATCTGTCACATGAATCTCCTGGGCTCTGGATTTTTGGGACGCAGTACTTCTGAGAAGTGAAAAAGTAAAAGTGCCCACATTCTGAGAACTGCAATGGCATTTCAGAGGAGAGGAAAACCGAACTTACCTGGGATCTCACCATCTGTGAGCCATCATTCATTTCTTTCTCCTCCATGTTCCCCTCCTGAGAAAAAACAGCATTCTGAGAAGGCATAACCAAGAAAAAAAAGAAGCATCTTGTTAATACATGACATGAAGGCTAAATGGAATCCTGGAGATTCTGCTTTGTGTAGGTATGGCAGACAGTACTGAGAAGCCCTCTAAGACATAAGCCTAAAGGCTGTGACGTCTCTACTTCTCTATGACATTGGGGAATTCAATGCAGAACTGTCTCTCTTCTGGGGTGCAACTCCTCGTGTTGTGGCATAGGGGAGCTCAGGGGCTTTCAGCCCTGGCTAAATACTGGTGGCAACTTGAAAAGAAGCCCTACACTCAGAGATATGGATTTAATTGATCTAGGGTGGGTCTGAGCAACAGCATTTTAAATTGTAAAGTCTCCAAGTGACTCTAAGTGTATATGAGAACTAGTAGGATGAGGTGATGGAGAGGTCATGGGTGAGGGCCCATTCTTACTCTTTACCCCCACAAGGAATGAATTCACCCCAAAGCGAACACTCCAGAGATCTGCCTCTCCTCTCCCCTAAGGTGATCCTTCCAATATACAAAGGAGACGTCACTATTCTCATTTTTCCACGTGTTTACCTTCCTTTTTGAGTCTCTGGATTCAGTCTTCCACTGGGATTACACCTCTCTGCAGTTCTTATGTTGTAAAGTCGCCAAAGCTCTGCTATCTTCTACATGACAGTCAGGAGACGCACCAGGACCAGTAGCTTCAGCAGCTGGGGCTGCTCTTGAAAGTTGATTTCCAGTACCTTATGGGGAACAGCCACTCCCTGGTACTAAAGGTGCCCCATCTCTGATGAGAGCCTCAGGAGCCAATGGATAGCCACAAGAATGATTTCTGCTTCCAGGGGTGGCCACTCTCAGAATCTTGCCTTGTTTATGCCGAGTTGAGATGTAGGGGCTCTTGAAGGTTTTTCCCCTCCCTAAAGGTAGGGGCTCTTACCGTTTTTCCCCCTCCCTAAAGGCATCACTTCCTCATGTACAGACTTCACTATGGTATTCAAATCTGTATCCTGGCAGAGATCTTGCAAGATAGAATTTTGGGTTGAAGACCTGTAATGAGATGCACCAGGGTCAGCAGAAGAAATCCAGCAGTCTCAGCCACCTAGGGGCTTACAGAGTCTGTAAAGAGATATACAAACTATTCTTCACACAGACAGAGCACAGTTAGGTGTGGCATTCTTTAATCAAAAAGCACTTTTAGAATTTCTCAGATTCACACATTACAAAAGGCAGAGATGTGTACATGTGTCAATGACAACAAATTCAGCCTCAGTCCTTTTTCCTAACCTTTTCCAGAACAGAGAACACATGCTCCTTGCCTTGAAAAACAGTGACTGTTTTCTTTAGAAAGATGGAAAATCATGTGTTTCAACAACAGAGTAAGATTGTATTATTATTTGCTAATAATCATGAAGGAATCATTCTTTTTCTGTTCACAAAGGCTGACCTGAGAAATCTGTTTTAAAATGTTGAGTGATGGAAATAAAGAAAGAAGCCATTCTGAGGAGCAATGTTTTAAAAGAGAAAACTGCAGTTCCAGTGAAATGGTCCTGTGAGATGAGGCAGCCATTCATGGCCCAAGCATGGCAGGAATCTAACATTTCAAAACCCCTTCATTAAGAGGCAGACCTTTCAGGAGTGATTTAAAAGCACTTTAAGAAATAGGTTCTTCATTCCCCAAGCATAAGCTTGGAAGAAGTCCCACAGTCAGGAGAAGCAGACGGGTTTTTCCCCAAGATGGGCGACTAGAGATGGCAGAGCCAGTTGTCTGTAGAAAGAACCAAAGTTACAGGTGAGAACGACTGTGGCTGGAGGGGAAGGCCGAGGGAAGAGTGCTGGAACCTGTCAGAGAACCCATGGGTAGAATCTGGGGCACAGTGGAGCCAGGCGTGGTGGCTCATGCCTGTAATCCCAGCACTTTGGGAGGCCGAGGCAGGCAGATCACGTGAGGCCAGGAGTTTGAGACCAGCTAGGGCAACATGATGAAGCCCTGTCTCTACAAAAAATACAAAAATTAGCTGGGTGTGGTGGTTTGCACCTGTAGTCCCAGCTACTTGGGAGGCTGAGGTGGGAGGACGCTTGAGCCTGTGAGGCAGAGGTTGCAGTGAACCAAGATCATGCCACTGTACTGAAGCCTGGGCGACAGAGTAAGACCCTGTCTTAAAAAACAAAAACAAAACTGAAAAACCCTCAACAAACCAGGCATCAAAGGAACATACCTCAAAATAATAAAAGCCATATATGACAAACCCACAGCCAACATCATATTGAATGGGGAAAAGTTGAAAGCATTCCCCTAAGAACTGGAACAAGACAAGGATGCACATTCTCACCACTCCTATTCAACATAGTAATGGAAGTCCTGGCCACAGCTATCAGGCAAGAGAAAGAAATAAAGGACATTCACACTGGAAAAGAGTAAGTTAAATGATCTCTGTTTGCTGATGACATGATCTTATACCTAGAAAACCCTAAAGATTTGATAAATGACTTCAGTAGAAGTTTCAAGATACAAATGAGTGTACAGTGGCTCATGCCTATAATCCCAGCATTTTGGGAGGCTGAGGTGGGAGGATAGCTTGAGCCTGGGAGTTCAAGACCAGCTTGGGCAACATGACGACACCCTGTCTCTGTTTAAAAAAATACATACACATATATACACACATACATATATATATTTGAAAAATGAGAAAAAAATTAATGTAAAAAAATCAGTAATATTTCAATATACTTATAACGTTCAAGCTGAGAACCAAACCAAGAAGGCAATCCCATTTACAATAGCCACACAAAATTACCTAGGAATACATTTAACCAAAGATGTGAAAGATCTCTATAAGGAGAATTACAAAACACTGATGAAAGAAATGGTAGATGACACAAACAAATGAAAAAACATTCTATGCTCATGGATTTGAAGAATCAGTATCATTAAAATGGCCACACTGTTCAAAGCAATCTACAGATTCAACACAATTCCTATCGAATTACTGATGTCATTTTTCACAGAATTAGAAAAAACAATCCTAAAATTCATAGGGAACCAAAAAAGAACCTGAATAATCAAAGCAATCGTAAGCAAAAAGAACAAAGTTAGAGGCATCACATTATGTGACTTCAAATTATACTACAAGGCTACAGTAAACAAAGTAGCACGGTACTGGTTCAAAAATAGACACACAGATCAACAGAAAAGAATAGATAATCCATAAGTAAACCACGTACCTACAATCAACTGGTCTTTGACAAAGTTAACAAAAATATACATGGGGAAAGGACATCCTATTCAATAAATGGTGCGGGAAAACTCGGATATCCACATGTAGAAGAATGATACTGGATCCCTATCTTTTTTTTTTTTTTTTTTCCTAAGACGGAGTCTTGCTCTGTTGACCAGGCTGAAGTGCAGTGGCGTGATCTCGGCTCACTGCAACCTCCGACTCCCTGGTTCAAGCGATTTATCCTGCCTCAGCCTCCCAAGTAACTGGAATTACAGGCACATGCCACCATGCCCAGCTAATTTTTTTGTATTTTTTAGTAGAGACAAGGTTTCACCATGTTGGCCAGGATGGTCTCGATCTCCTGACCTCGTGATCTACCTGCCTCAGCCTCCCAAAATGCTGGGATTACAGGCATGCGCCATCGCGCCAGCCAGGACCCCTATCTTTTACCATCTACAAAAATTAACTCAAGATGTATTACATTAAGACCTAAGCATAAGACCTGAAACTATAAGAAACCTGGAAGAAAACCTAGGAAAAACTCTTCTGGACATTGGCCCAGGCAAAGAATTTATGACTAAGACCTCAAAAGCAAATGCAACAAAAGCAAAGATAAAGAACTGGGACTTAAATTAAGAAGCTTCTGCACTGCAAAAGAAATTTTCAACACAATAAACAACAGGAGAAAACATTTGCAAACCATGCATCTGACAAAGGACTAATATCTAGAATCTACAAGAAACTCAACAAGAAAAAAAAAACAATCGCATCAAAAAGTGGGACATACAAGCAGCCAACAAACATATGAGACAATGCTTAACATCACTCATCAACAGCGAAATGCAAATTCAAACCACAAGGAGATACTATCTCACACCAGTCAGAATGGCTATGATTAAAAAGTCAAAAAACAACAGATGTTGGCCGGGCATGGTGGCTCACGCCTGTAATCCTAGCACTTTGGGAGGCCAAGGCAGGTGGATCATGAGGTCAGGAGTTCGAGACCAGCCTGACCAACATGGTGAAACCCTGTCTCTACTAAAAATACAAAAATTAGCCAGGCATGGCGGCGCATGCCTGTAATCCCAGCTATTCAGGAGGCTGAGACAGGAGAATTGCTTGAACCTGGGAGATGGAGGTTGCAGTGAGCTGAGACTGCAATACTGTACTCCAGCCTTGACGACATAGAGAGACTCCGTTTCAAAAAAAAAGGATGTTGGTGAGGATGGAGAGAAGTGGGAACATGTACACACTGCTGGTGGGAATGTAAATTAGTACAACCTCAATGAAAAACAGCACAGAGATTTCTCAAAGAACTAAAAATAGAATTACCATTCAACCCAGCAATCCCACTATTGGGTACCTATCCAAATATACATAAATTATTATATAAAAAAAGACACCTGTACTTGTATGTTTATCACAGCACCATTCACAACAGCAAAGTCATGGAATCAACCTCAGTGTCCATCAATGGATGATTCAATGAAGAAAATGTAATATATATACAACATGGAATACTAGGCAGTCATAAAAAATAATGAAATCATGCCTTTTGCAGCAACATGGGTGGAGCTGGAGACCATTATCCTAGGTGAAATAACGCAGAAACACAAAATCAAAGACTGCACATTCTCACTTGTAAGTAGGAGCTAAACAACGGGTGCATGTGGACATACAGAGGGGAACAACAGACACTGGGGACTCCAAAAGGAGGGAGGATGGGACAGGGGTTAGCGTTGAAAGATTACCTACCAGGTGCAATGTTCACTACTGGAATGATGCGTACATCAGAAACCCAGACCTCATCGCTATGCAACATGTCTATGTAACAAACCTGCACGTGGAATACCATACAGCCACAAAAAACAATGAAATCATATCTTCTGCAGAAACATGAATGAACTGACTTCAGGATGAAGCCCTTTAATGAACACAGGACAAAGAAAGTATCTGCAGTTTCCAGGGCCTAATATTTAAATACATGAAAGGCAGGCACAACTGGAAGGCAGTACACCTAGATATTTAAAAATCAAAAATCTCACTTCTATATTTAATCCCCAGTCTCCAAAAAGAAGGAAACACCACAATACCAGGCTATGCAATGCATCCACAGTGCTCCTTGCTACAAACGCTTTCAAACCAATGAAGTTTTACACTTTTCTCAGCAAAAATGCCAACATAGGAAGCAAACAGGGAAAGAACATATTTAAAAAGGGCTGGCTAAAAAAATTCCCAGAAACAGGATCTAAAAGAGAAAAAAAGTGGAGAAGATTTCCTTGCTCCAGAAAACGTGATAACCTAAATATAGGCTTTTAATTAAGCTGATTTCTGACTACAGAGCTCTAACATAAAAAGCCTTTCCAAATCTCTTACCAGATTTCAGCCGGGACAAACCTAAAATAGGTCTCCTCTTCAGGTTGTCTGGTTCTAAAACCAGCTTTTCCCCCCTAATTGCGCATGCAAATGAATTACTTTACATTTCAAAGGACCCCGTTTTGGCTACTGCTGCTTACGACCACCGCGTGTTAGGTGGGTCCACTTTCCCAGATATTTACAAGAGGATGCCCCATAAGTGTCATACACAAACCCAGCTGGTGATGGTCACAAATGTAAAACCAAGTCCCAATCCCCAAAAATAAAACACAGCTGCAATCTTAAAAGCATGCTCTATAAAATGAGACCATAGGTGCCACACTGCCAATCCCTTACCCTAACCTCCTGTCCCGAGGCAGAGGCAGAAAAACTTTGACCCAAACTTTCTGCTGTGACAGAAGCAGAAAAAAAAGAAGGCAGTTCTCTGCAGATATCTTGACCTGAATCTCCTGTCCAAAGACAGAGACCGAAGCCCTCACTCTTAAGGAAAAGGGAAGATTTGAAAAACAGCCCAAATAATGTCTACAACTTCACCCAAATAGTGGGAGGTCTGAATTCAGGAGAACTTACCAAAAATACCTGGTGGGACTGCTGAAGACGGGGAGTTCATGCTGGTGCCAAGCGCCACTTTCAAAGAGAAACACCAGTGGTGGGTGAGAGTCACTCTCAATCCTGCCTCCTTACACCAGGTATGTTGACCTAAAAGGAAGAAGTTGAGGCAAAGTTAATCTAAGTAGAGAGCTTATTTGGGCCAAGCTTGAGGACTTCAACTTGGGAGCACAGATTCAAGTTGCCATGAAAATACACTCTGATTAACAGCAGTTATAAGTGGATGATTTTTTTTTTTTTTTTTTTTTTTTGGAGACGGAGTCCCGCTCTGTCGCCCAGGCTGGAATGCAGTGCGATCTCGGCTCATTGCAACCTCTGCCTCCCAGGTTCAAGCGATTTTTCTGCCTCAGCCTCTTGAATAGCAGGGACTACAGGTATGCACCACCGCGCCTGGCTAATTTTTGTATTTTTAGTAGAGACGGGGTTTCATCATATTGGCCAGGATGGTCTTGAACTCCTGACCTGGTGATCCGCCTGTCCCAGACTCCCAAAGTGCTGGGATTACAGGCATGAGCCACAGCGCCCGGCCCTAAGTGGATTTTTAAAGGAAAATAACGAGCAGTTCCTGAGTTGTTTACCAAAAATCTACATCAAAATCACATAAGGTATTGATTGGCTATACATTGTTTTTGCATCATAAATTCCAGGAATGTGAAGATAATGGGTGAGTTTGGAACAAAATGACTCTAAACAAGTGCGCCCTGCATGGGTGCAGTGGGGCGATGTTCTGCACCCAGGGTGCAGAACAGCTCAGATTGATCCATTTTTCTTTTCAGTACAAACTGAAGAGGGCTCCAGAGATTACCTAATTGTAGTTTTCCCAAAGCGTGCTAAATTAGTATTTTATATCTGTTACATTGGTTCCAGAACCCCCATGGATACCAAAATCCATGCCTAAGGAATACCAGTGAAGCTCACTGCCTGTGCAGTAGTTCTGTCTGAGCTGTGGGTTAAACACACTTGCAGTGATTTTAAAATACACAGATGTAAATACATAGACGTCCAGGTTCCACCCAAGAGCTCTTAAGTCAGAATCTGCAGAGGTGAAATCTGCCATCTACATATTTTTTAAATGCCCCACAAGTGATTTTGATCCAAGCCAGAGTTCAGAACAACTACTGGAGCCTTTCATTTCCTTGACTTCCTCAACCTCAATGTTTTTCACTATCTTTCTACTTCAGTCACCCACTTCGGAGGTCATGCCCCTTCTGAAATCTTTCTTACCTTAGAAAGCACTAGACAGTGGGATCTAGACTGGATAGGGAAGAAAGAAGACAAGAGTGGCTTAAAAGGAAAGAAATTAGGCTGGGCGCGGTGCCTCACACCTGTAATCCAGGACTTTGGGAGGATGAGATGGGCGGATCATTGAGGTCAGTTCAAGATCGGCCTGATCAACATGGTGAAACCCCGTCCCTACTAAAAGTACAAAAATTAGCCAGGTATGGTGGTGCATACCTGTAATCCCAGCTACTCAGGAGGCTGAGGCACAAGAAATGCTTGAGCTGAGGGGGTGGAGATTGCAGTGAGCAGAGATCAAGCCACTGCACCCCAGCCTGGGTGACAGAGTGAGACCCTGTCTCAAAATAATAATAATTTAATCTCTCCAACATTAAAAACTCACTGGCCACACACCCCTTTTGCAACTACCATCCTCTCTTTTTTTCAAGGTCACAACTCTTCAAAAAATTGTCAATACTTTTTCTACTTCCTCATCACCCATTTCTCAGTTCTCTATAATCTGGCTTTTGTTCTGCCCTCAGTACTCTGCTGAAACTGCTCTGGTTATGACCACCAAAAACCTTTATGTTGTTCATGCAATGGACCTCATTACTTCTTTCTCTCTTTCTCTCTCTCTCTCTTTCTCCCCTTCCTCCCTCCCTCTCTCTCTCTCTTTCTCTCTTTCTTTCTTTCTTTGAGTCTGGCTCTGTCGTCCTGCCTAGGGTGCAGTGGTGTGATCTTACCTCGCTGCAACCTCTGCCTCAACCTCTGCCTCCTGGACCCAAGCCATCCTCCCACTTCAGCCTCCCAAGTAGCTGGGACTACAGGTATATGCTACCACACCTGGCTAATTTTAGTAGAGGTGAGTTTTCATCATGTTGCCAAGGCTGGTCTCAAACTCCTCAGCTCAAGTGATCCACCCACCTCAGCCTGGTGCTGGGATTACAGGTGTGAGCCACCAGGCCTGGCCTGACCTCATTACTGCTTCCAGGACAGTATCTGATACTGGTGACTGGTGACTCTTGCTTTACTTTCACCGTCTCTCTCAGGGAGCTGTGATCTAATCTCTTTTCCTTTGCCTGCCTTTTCCGTGTTGCTGCTTCTTAGGTTTTCCCAAGATCTACTCGTTTCTCTGTAGTTGACTTACAGGGATCTTAGAAAGACAAAAACCTGATTGTATCAGTCCCACAACTTAAAATTATTCAGGGCATCCTGCCACTCTTAGGTTGGAGTAGGAAGCCATAAAGAATCCTATGACTTTCTGTTCTTGTGATAGTTTGCTAAGAATGATGGTTTCCAGCTGCATCCATGTCCCTACAAAGGACGCAAACTCATCCTTTTTTATGGCTGCATAGTATTCCATGGTGTATATGTGCCACATTTTCTTAATCCAGTCTGTCACAGATGGACATTTGGGTTGATTCCAAGTCTTTGCTATTGTGAATAGTGCCGCAATAAACATACGTGTGCATTTGTCTTTGTAGTAGAATAATTTATAATCCTTTGGGTATATACCCAGTAGTGGGATGGCTGGGTAAAAAAAAAAAAAAAAAAGAATCCTATGACTGACTGCTTCCTGCTCTCTGCAGTCACTCTCCTGTTTGCTCGAGGCTTCATTCACACTGACCCCTTTCAGGTGCTGAAATGTGCCATGCGCCCTCCCTCCACCCCCATGACAACATCTACTTCTTTTTCAGGTCTCAGGGAAGATTTTGACATCATAGACCAGGTGAGGTTGCTCATTTACATCTTCCTTTTCCAGGTAGCATTTTTTTCCTCTCTCTCTTTTTTTAGACACAGTCCGGCTCTGTTGCCCAGGCTGGTGTGCAGGGGTGCAATCTCAGCTCACTACAACCTCTGCCTCTAGGTTCAAACAATTATCCTGCCTCAGCCTCCCGAGCAGCTGGGATTACAAGTGTGTGCCACACCTGGCTAATTTTTATATTTTTAGCAGAGACAGGGTTTCACCATATTGGTCAGTCTGGTCTTGAACTCCTGACCTCAAGTGATTCTCCCGCCTTGGCCTCCCAAAGTGCTAGGATTACAGGTGTGAGCCACCACACCTGGCCATGGGTAGCATTTTTTTTCATCGCTGTAATTATTTGTCTAATAACCCATCTTTATACCTCACCACTGTGTTTTGTTAATCCCCATGACGGTAGGAACCTGGTCTATCTGGTTAACTATTCTATTAATATTTTCAGTGTCCAGTGCCTGGCACATAAAAGGCACTTAATAAATATTTGCTACATTTGTAAATGAAAGGATTCTGGTGTTTCCTTTTCTTTTTTTAATTTTTTAAAAACTTTAAATTTTAAACCCATTTTAGACTTACAGGAAAGTTGCAAAATAGTGGAGTTCCTGTATACCACTCACTCTGCTTGTACTAATGTTAACAGTTTACAAAACCATAGTATAATGTGCAAAACCAGGAAATTAACACTGGAACTTTGTTTTTTTTTTGAGATGGAGTTTTGCTCTTGTTGTCCAGGCTGGAATGCAACAGCACGGTCTTGGCTCACTGTAATCTCCATCTCCCTGGTTCAAGAGATTCTCCTGCCTCAGCCTTCCAAGTAGCTGGGATTACAGGCACCCACCACACCTGGCTACGGGTACAACATTATTAACTGAAATTATTCACATTTCACTAATGTTCTTTCTCCACTAATGTTCTTTCTCTGATCTAGAATACACACTGCATTCAGTTTTATTTTTCCTTAGTTTCCTCCAATCTGTAATAGTTTCTTAGGCTGTCTTTCATGAGCTTGACACTTTTTAAAAAGATTGAAAAGCATTTTATGATGTTACATATATTTAAGAGATAGGGCAAAAATGGAGAGATATAGGTTATATGCCTGAGCATCAAGCCTGAGAGACCACCTCCCTGTTCAGGCCCAGGCTCTGGAGTTCATTCCCATCAATGCCATTTTGATTGTGTAGTAAGATGAAAATTTGTCTATAGTTGGGGTGACAAGAGAAATTCACACACTTATGTATCAAATAGCAAGGTGATGAAGTAAATTATAACAGCATGACAATGCAGGAGCAAGTAACCAATAGATTAACATTACACTTTGTCTATTAAATGCTTCAGTGCCCTTGTATACTTACCAATGATTTAAATGGTTTAATAAACACCTAGTTTTACTACACTTTGTACTAGAATAATCTCAAAGATACAATATAATGTATTTTAGCAAAAGAGTAAAATCCTATCAGTTTTCTATTCCTTTTTATATATTGACATTCTTATTTTATTCTTATTTTTTTGAGATGGAGTCTCACTCTGTCACCCAGGCTAGAGTGCAGTGGTGCAACCTCAGCTCACTGCAACCTCTGCCTCCCGGGTTCGAGTGATTTTCCTGCCTCAGCCTCCTGAGCAGCTGGGATTACAGGCACACGTCACCAAGCCTGGCTAATTTTTGTATTTTTAGTAGAGACGAGGTTTTGCCACGTTGACCAGGCTGGTCTCAAACTCCTGACCTCAGGTGATCTGCCTGCCTTGGCCTCCCAAAGTGCTGGGATTACAGGCATGAGCCACTGTGCTCAGTCATATTGACATTCATAATTGTCATGTCAGTTGATGCAGCAAACTACATGTCATGTGTTAGTAAGTGATACAAAGGTTTGCTTTGTAGATAATAAGCTGCACCATGGCTGCAGTAAAATCATAATATGTGATCTGTTTAATGAAGGTTAAATCCCTTGTGTTCACTTAACTCAGGAGCAGCCAAATGTAAGAGGTAAATTGGGCAAGGGGTGGAGGGTTGGTGGGTGCAGAGTTTCCATGCCCTCTCTGGGCATGGCAACCTCCAGACCTGTATGTGTTCACCAATCTGGAAGTTCTCCAGACTCCTTTTTTTAGTGTTTCTATGGAGGCTGCATTATATAGTCAAGATTGATTAAACTACTGGACATTGGTAACTTTAATATTTTTTAAAATTTCTAATTGACAAATAGTAATTGTATATATTTATAGAGTACAATGTGATGCATTAATATATATTTACATTGTTGATGTGGTTTGGCTGTGTCCCCACCCAAATCTCATCTTGAATTCCCACATGTTGTGGGAGGGACCCAGTGGGAGGTAACTGAATCATGGGGGCAGGTCTTTTCCATACTGTTCTCATGATAGTGAATAAGTCTCATGAGATCTTATGGCTTTACAAGCTAGAGTTTCTCTGCATAAGCGCTCTCTCTCTCTCCTCTCTCTCTCTCTCTCTCTCTCTCTCTCTCTCTCTCTCGCCTGCTGCCATCCATATAAGATGTGACTTGCTCCTCCTTGCCTTCCACCATGATTGTGAGTCCTCCCCAGTCACTTGGAACTGTAAATCCATTAAACCTCTTTCTTTTGTAAACTGCCCAGTCTTGGGTATGTCTTTATCAGCAGCGTGAAAACAGACTAATACAAATTGTGGAACAGCCAATTATCATATCTGTCACCTCATATACTTTTCAATTATTTGTGGTGAAAACATTTAAAATCTACTCTTTTAGTAATTTTGAAATATACAATGCATTATCAGCCAGACGCAGTGGCTCAGGCCTGTAATCCCAGCACTTTGGGAGGCCGAGGTGGGTGGATCACTTGAGGTCAGGAGTTTGAGACCAGCCTGGGCAACATGTTGAAACCCCATCTCAAAGAGAAAAGAAAAGAAAAGAAAGAAAAGAAAAGAAAACAAAACAAAACAAAAGAAAAGAGAAAAGAAAACAATGCATTGTTATTTTATTATTTTAGTCATCACTCTGTGGAATAGATCACTAAAGCTTATCCCTTCTGTCTCACTGAAACTTTGTACCCTTTGGTCAACATCTCTCTAGCCCCCTACCACACAGCCCCAGATTCTAGTAACAACCATTCCACTCTATACAAGTTCAACATTCTTAGAGTCCACGTTTTAAGTAAGATCATGCAGTTTCTGTTTTTCTGTGCTTGGTTTATTTCACTTAATACAATGTCCTCTAGGTTCATCTATGTTGTCACGAATAATATAATTTCCCTCTTTTTGAAGACTGAATAGTATTCCATTGTGTATATATACCACATTTTTTTTTTTTTTGAGACAGAGTCTTGCTCTGTTGCCCAGGCTGGAGTGCAGTGGTTCGATCTCGGCTCACTGCAACCTCCACCTCCCAGGTTCAAGCAATTCTCCTGCCTCAACCTCCTGAGTAGCAGGGATTACTGACACGTGCTGCCATGCCCAGTTAATTTTTGTATTTTTAGTAAAGACGGGGTTTCACCATGTTAGTCAGGTTGATCTCAAACTCCTGACCTCGTGATCCACCCACCTCGGCTTCCCAAAGTGCTTGGATTATAGATAGGGCTAAGTCACCGTGCCTGGTGACCACATTTTTTTTTTTTTTTTTTTTTTTGAGACGTAGTCTCGCTCTGTCGCCCAGGCTGGAGTGCAGTGGCCGGATCTCAGCTCACTGCAAGCTCTGCCTCCCAGGTTCACGCCATTCTCCTGCCTCAGCCTCCCGAGTAGCTGGGACTACAGGCGCCCGCCACCTCGCCAGCTAGTTTTTTGTATTTTTTAGTAGACACAGGGTTTCACCGGGTTAGCCAGGATGGTCATGATCTCCTGACCTCGTGATCCGCCTGTCTCGGCCTCCCAAAGTGCTGGGATTACAGGGTTGAGCCATCGCACCCAGCCAGTGACCACATTTTTTAAATCCATTCATCCAGTGGACATCTAGGTTGCTTCCATATCTTGACTACAGTGAATAATGTTGCAATAAACATAGGAGTACAGATATCTCTTTGGCATACCCATTTCAATTCCTTTGAATATATACTCAGGTCCTGGTGTGGTGGCTCACACCTGTAATCCCAGCACTTTGGGAGGCTGAGGTGGGGTGGATCATCTGAGATCAGGAGTTCAAGACCAGCCTGGCCAACATGGTGAAGCCCTATCCCTAATATAAACACAAAAATTGGCTGTTGTGGTGTGGTGCATGTCTGCAATTCCAGGTGCTTGAGAGGCTGAGGCACAAGAATCACTTGAACCTGGGAGGCAGAGGTTGCAGTGAGCTGAAATCGTGCCACTGCACTCCAGGCTGGCTGATGGAATGATACTCCGTCTCAAAAAAAATAAAAAATAAAAAAACCCAGAAGTGGAACTGCTGGATCATATGGTAGTTTGATTATTTTTATTTTTATTTTTATTTGAGATGGAGTCTCGCTCTGTCACCCAGGCGGGAGTGCAGTGGCGCCATCTCGGCTCACTGCAACCTCCACCACCTGGTTCAAGCAATTCTGCATCTCAGCCTCTGATTTTTTGTTTTTTGAGGAACTCCTGTAGTTTGCTGTGATGGCTGTATTAATTTACATTCCCACAAACAGTGTATAAGTGTTCCCTTTTCTCCACACTCTCACCAATACTTGTTATCTTCTGTCTTTTTGATAATAAGCCATTCTAAAAGGGGCAAGTGCTCTCTTATTGTGGTTTTAATCTGCATTTCCATCATGATCAGTCATAAGCATTTTTTCATATCTCGGATGGCCATTTGTATGTTGTTGTTTTTTAGAAATAAATGGGAAAATCTGAATTTAATTTTCTGTGAATGAGAATGTCTATTCAGGACATTTGTCCATCTTAAAATTGGGTTACTTGTTTTCTCGTTATTGAGTTCCTTATATATTTTGGATATTAGTCCCTGATATGGCTTGGATTTGTGTCCCCCACCCAAATCTCATGTTGAATTGGAAGGCGACTGGATCACAGGGTGGATTTCCCTCTTGCTGTTCTCGTGATGAGTGAATTCTCATGAGATCTGATGGTTTAAAAGCATGTGGCACTTTGCACTCTCTCCTCCCGCCACATGAAGAAGGTCCTTGCTTCCCCTTGGCCTTCTGCCATGCTTGTAAGTTTCCTGAGGCCTCCCAGTCATGCTTACTGTACAGCCTGTGGAACTGTGAGTCAATTAAACCTCTTTTCTTCATAAATTACTCAGTCTCAGGTAGTTCTTTATTAGCAGTGTGAGAACAGACTAATACAGTCCCTTATCAGATGTATCATTTGCAAACATTTTCTCCCAATCTTCGGTTTTTCTCTTCATTTATTGATTGTTTCCTTTGCTGTGTAAAGCTTTTTAGGTTGACGCAAACCTATTTGTTTACTTTTGCATTTGTAGTCATATCCGCAAGAAATCTGTGTCTAGACAAATGTCATGAAGCATTTTCCTCTCTGGTAGTTTTATAGCTTCAGGTCTTCTGTTTAAGTCCTTAATGAGTTGATTGTCCATTGATGATTAACTCTATTTTTCAACCCCTTTCTTCTCCTCAGAGGTGGGGTGGGGTTTGGGGTTGGGACTTAAAGTTCAACCCTCTAATTACAAGGTAGGTTCCTTTAGCCACTAGCCTCCATCCTGAAGCTACGTAGGAACTTGGAGTCACCAGTCATTTCATTGGTTATGAATAGCAAAAGATGCTTCTATCATCCCTATCACTCAGAAAATGATGAGGGTTTTAGGAGCTCTGTGGCAGGAACTGGACAGGAAGATCTACTCTATACGATGTCAATATGTCTACGATGTTTACAATGTCAACATGTTCACAATATCAGTATGTCTCATTAATGGTAATATGGCTCATTAATGGCAGTATGTCTCATTAACGGTAATATTTACCATTATCACTTGGTCAAGGTGGTGTCTACTAGGTTTCTCTATGGTAAAAGTTACTATCTTTCCTTTTGTTGCTAATAAAGATCCTGGGGAAGATACTTTAAGGCTACCTATAGGACGGACGGCTCATGCCTGTAATTCTAACACTTTGGGAGGTGGAAGTGGGAGGATGGCTTGAGCCTAGGAGTTTGAGACCAGCCTAGGCAACATAGTGAGACCTTCATTATGAAAAAAAAAAGAAAAAAATAGCTGGGTTTGGTGGTGAGTGTCTGTAGTCCCAGCTATTTGGGAGGCTGAGGTGAGAGGGTTGCTTGAGCCTGGAAGGTGGAGGCTACAGTGAGCTGTGATCATGCCACTGAACTCTAGCGAGCCATGATCACGTCACTGCATTCCACCCTCGGTGAAAGAGTGAGACCCTGTCTCAAAAAAAAAAAAAAAAGAAAGAAAAAAGATTATGTGTACATCTTGCTTCTCAAACCCATTAATTACATCATCAGTGTATCTCATCATCTGCAACAATTATTAATGTGGTGTTTACCTAATGGTGTTCTTCTATTTCCCTCTTACTAATTTAGTATTGGAATTTTTCCATAAGGAAAAGCTGCTTCTTATCCCCTATTCATTTGTTTATTAGATTATTTGTTTATATCTATAGAGACTCATGAATATTTATTATATTCTATAAGTTAAAAGTCAAATACTTTTATTATTTATTTTATTGCACAAATTCTTCCAGCTTTGGCCATTACGAGACTCCTGTGTTATTTCAACCAGGCTTTCTCCTTTCTTAAGCACTTTCTCATTTCCTGGCAATGTAAGATGTTTCAGGCTCTTGCATTTTTCCTGCCCAGCCCTGGAATCAACCGTTTCTCCAAAGTGCCCTGGTTCCTTTTACTGGAGAAGAGGACTTAGAAACAAAGATTTGGGTGCTAGGTGTGCTTATTGCTGCTGGGGCATCATTGCTTCTAGGCTCTCTTAGCAGACATAGCTAGGAAATATATAATATATATATATACACACACACGCACATACTAACCATGTATATACACACATCGATTACATGTGTGTTTATGTGTATATATGTGTATATATACACATACATATATATTAAATACCATGAGTTTATACTGATATCTGATTCCAATCTAATACCACAAGGTTCACTTTAGTCTTCCCTTTTTCCTTACTGGTAACTTCCTTCTTCAACAGTAAAAAATTGGTGGCTCTCATTATCTACTTATTTGTTCAATTGTGATATACATATAACATAGTTTTATAATAGAGTTGCTAACTCATACCCTTGTGAGAAACACAATTACTGACTTGATTACAGCATTTATGTGGAATTCTTTTCATCTTTAGCCTTACAGTACCCAGTTAAGATACTGTTTCCTAAAGTTATTTAAGGCTAGTTCTTTTCTTCCTCACCTCTTTCAGTGTGGTTACATCCTTCCTTTGTAATGTAGTTAGGTCCATTTATTAGTGTTTAATAGTCTCCTCTATTTTTTATTGTATTTATTCTCAGGTGGTTTCTCTCATTGCCTTGGTTTCACTGCTCATCCTTTCTGAGCTACAGAAAAACATACAAATGTAACCACCCTCCTGGACAACCCCAGTAGATGTCCCTCATATTTCTCAAGCCTAACATATCCAAAACTCATTCTCTCTCAAGTCTCTTGCCATTAATGTGCCATGCAGTAAGGCAGGTCAGAATGATGACTCCACACCAAACCAAATGGGTTTGATTCCCAGCTCCATGACTTTAGCTGTATGAGTCTGGTTGGGTAAATTACTCAACCTCTCCAGCCTTCCATTTCCTCATCTATAAAACTAGGAATAATAGTATCTACCCGTGGGTTTGTTGTGAGGATTAAGGAAGAGCGAAATGGGTAAATATTTAGAATATAACAGAACAGGCCAGGCGCAATGGTTCACACCTGTAATCCCAGCACTTTGGGAGACCAAGGCAGGTGGATCACCTGAGGTCGGGAGTTCGAGACCAGCCTCACCAACATGGAGAAATCCCGTCTCTACTAAAAATACAAAATTAGCCAGGTGTGGTGGTGCATGCCTGTAATCCCAGCTACTCAGAAGGCTGAGGCAGGAGAATCGCTTGAACCCAGTAGGTGGAGGTTACAGTGAGCCAAGGCCATGCCAATGCACTCCAGCCCGGGCAATAAGAGCAAAACTGTCTCAAAAAAAAAAAAAAAAAAAAGAATATAACACCACATAATAAGCAGTAGATAGAGAGATATATCTTAATTCTAACTCTTCTATCATATTCCCCATCTCAGTGAATAGCAACACCAAGCCTGAAACCTGAATGGCATCCTGAGCTCCCTCGTTCTTCCTTAGGCTCTCTGTCTAATCAATGTCACATTCTGGTATATGTATTCCCTTCAGTATCTCGTGAACATTCACGAGATAAGATTAAGAACATTCTGGTCTTAATCTTCATGTCTAGTACGTTGGTTCAGCCGCCATCATCTCTCACTTTGATTACTGCCATTCCCATCTAAGTTGTCTCCTTGACTTTAGTCTAACCTTTTCTTCATACTGCAGCCAGAGTGATCTTTCCTATACCCCTCTCTATCATGGAAATACCCTCATTTTACTCTTTGGCAAATATTAAAACACAAATTTCAGTAAATATTAAAAAAAATGAAAATCACCTATAATATCTCCTAGAGATAATCAGTTACCTTATTTTCAGGATTTATCCTTTCAGGCTTTTTCCATATATACACACACAAGGATACACATGCATATATTATTAAATGTATAATTTTCTTTTTAGAAATCTACATTTTAATTGACAATATTGTGATCTCACTTCACGACAGAAAACAAAAGTCAAAACATTAATTTTCTTAATAGATTCATAATATATTTCTTTGCATGGAATAACCAAAATTTATTTCATTATTAACAGACCTTTAGGTTGTTTTCTTGCTTGCTTGCTTTTATAGACAATAGCAAACACTTGTTAGACATAGAGTTTTTGAATGATTTTGCCTGATTAGTTCCTTAGGAAAAGTGTCATTGTAGGGTCAAAGAAAAGGCAAAGCACTGTCCAGGAAGGTTGTATCAATTTATATACTCATCACTGATATATGAGACCATTAACCATGTCAGGCTTTGTTCTTTTGAAATTCATAAACATATTTACACTGAGACAGAAATGTTTATATTTTTAGCTTTATTTTTTAAATGTATTAGCCTTTCGTGTCATCTGTCCATTTTTCCACTATTGTCTTTTTCTTACTGATTTGCAAGAGGTCTTTAGACAGAAGATAGCATGAAGTCAGGGGATTAACTCAGCAGAACTGGATGGTCCAAAACCTGAACACTTCAAGGAAAGGTACCCTGGCCTGCCTCCTTGTGAGACAACCTCTAAAGCCTTGGAATATCCTACCAGTTAAGGGTGTCTTTGTTTGCCTGAGGCCATGGGACATGTCCAGATGTTAATGTTAACAAACAGACCCTGTTATGTTGAGACCCGCAGGCCGTGTGGTAGCTCCTCCTCTGAAAGGGCTAGAGAGTGCAGATCAGCCACAAGGGTGGTCAGCCAAGCCTATATGACTGGCGTTGGGGCTCAGAAAATGATATTGCAAATTAAAGGCCTCAAAAGCACAAATTTCTCTCTGGCCTTCTCCTGCCCTCCTTTCTGTCACCCCTCATTCTCCCCCAAGACTAGGTTTAGAAACTAGAATACCCCTTCCCCAAGGCAGGTCATAGAAACAACAACCCTTGGTCAAGCGTGGTGGCTCATGCCTGTAATCTCAGCAATTTGGGAGGCCAAGGTAGGCAGATCATTTGAGGTCAGGAGTTTGAGACCAGCCTGGCCAACATGGTGAAACCCTGTCTCTACCAAAAATACAAAAATTAGTCAGGTGTGGTGGCAGGTGCCTGTAATCCCAGCTACTCGGGAGGCTGAGGCACGAAAATGGCTTGAACATGGGAGGCGGAGGTTGCAGTGAGCCGAGATCGTGACACTGCACTCCAGCCTTGGCAACCAGCAAAACTCAGTCTCAAAACAAACAAACAAAAAACAAAACGAAACAACAACAACAAAAAACAGGAACGCTTTTTCTCCAAAGCCAGTCATAAAACCTAAAAATATTACCCTAATTCCCTGCTTTCTGTATCATAACTGGCTATAAATAAATTATCTGACCTACTTTGTTTCATTGTAGGTCATAAGACCCTCATTCCAGAGTGGTCCTACCGCACACTGGGTAGGAAGGAATACTTCCCAAAGAGAACAAGAAGAATCTGAACAGCCAGGCCTGGCTGCATTTCCCCATTCAACCTATAGCATGAGATCATACCCTTTTTGTCCAATCATATTTCTACACAGACCTAAACATAAACTGTATGTTTATGTTTCCCCGTACCTTTGGGTCTTCAGTCTGAAGGCTCCCATGTCACATAAAACTATGATCAAAGAGTCCAGGCACGGTGGCTCACACCTGTAATCCCAGCACTTTGGGAGGCCAAGGCGGGCAGATCACGAGGTCGGGAGATCAAGACCATCCTGGCTAACACAGTGAAATCCCGCCTCTACTAAAACTACAAAAAATTAGCCGGGCGTGGTGGCAGGCACCTGTAGTCTAAGCTACTAGGGAGGCTGAGGCAGAAGAATGGCGTGAACCCAGGAGGCGGAGCTTGTAGTGAACCGAGATCGCGGCACTGCACTCCAGCCTGGGTGACACAGCAAGACTGCGTCTCAAAAAACAAACAAACAAACAAAAAAACTCTATAATCAAATAAACTTGTATGCCTTGTCTCCTATTACTCTGCTTTTTTTTTTTTAAACAGTGTCACTCTTGTTGCCCAGAATGGCGTGCAATGGCGTGATCTGGCTCACCGCAACCTCACCTCCCAGGTTCAAGCAATTCTACTGCCTCAGCCTCCGAGTAGCTGGGATTATAGGCTCCCTCCACCACACCCAGATAATTTTGTATCTTCAGGAGAGATGGGGTTTCTCTATGTTGATCAGGCTGGTCTCAAACTCCCGACCTCAGGTGATCCGCTCACCTCAGCCTCCCAAAGTGCTAGGATTACAGGCGTGAGCCGCCGTGCCCAGCCTATTCTGCTTTTGTGTGTGTGCGTATATGTCAGTGCTTTTCAGCAAACCTTCAGAGGGCAAAGGGGAAGTTATAAAACTATTATCAAATAAACTTGTTATGCTTTTCTCTTGTTAACCTGTGTTTTGTTACAGGGTTTTCTGTCATGACCCTTATGATAGGGAGAAAAGGGATCACCCCTACACCAGCCCCCAAGTAAAACCCTGAACACCAAGCTAGAGTGAGCTTCCCTGGTTCTGTATGGCACGAACACAAATCTATCACACATTGTTCCTGGGAGATTTTTTCTTTTCTTTCCTTTTTTCTTTTTTGAGACAGAGTTTTGCCCTCGTTGCCCAGGCTGGAGTGCAATGGTGTGAACTCGGCTCACCGCAACCCATGCCTCCTGGGTTCAAGCGATTCTCCTGCCTCAGCCTCCCGAGCAGCTGGGATTACAGGCATGCGCCACCGCGCTCGGCTAATGTTGCATTTTCAGTAGAGACAGGGTTTCTCCATGTTGGTCAGGCTGGTCCCAAACTCCCGACCTCAGGCGATCCACCCGCCTCGGCTTCCCAAAGTGCCACTGCGCCCGGCCTGTTCCTGGGAGATTTAAAGGTTATCAGTAAAATGCCACAGAGAGAGAGGGCAATGGGAAGCCTGCACTTGGTCTCTCCTGGACCGTGGAGCTTGCTCTATGTGCTTTTTTCTGTTGCTGTTTTCTTTTTTGAGATTGAGTCTCACTCTGTTGCCCAGGCTGGAGTGCAGTAGCAGAATCTCAGCTCACTGCAAGCTCCACCTCCTGGGTTCAAGCGATTCTCGTGCCTCAGCCTCCCAAGTAGCTGGGATTACAGGCACCTGCCACCATGGCCAGCTAATTTTTGTATTTTTAGTAGAGATGGGGTTTCGCAATGTTGACCAGGCTAGTCTTGATCTCCTGACCTCAGGTGATCCACCCACTTCGGCCTCCCAAAGTGCTGGGATTATAGGCGTAAGCCACCACGCTCAGCATGTTGCTGGCTTTTAATCTGCATCCTTTCACTCTAACACTCTACCATAAATGCAACACAGTATTTGCTGAATTCTAGGAGTTCTAGCAAATCTCTGAACCAGAGGGTGGGTGGTATTGGGGACCCAAGAACACAGACAGTAACCAACGACTCCCTTGTCAAACACACATACACATATAGTCTCCATTCCACCATTTGTCTTTTATTTTTGCTGCTTTCTAAAAGGAGTTAATTTGTAAAAAGTCTGCATTGTAAAATTTGTTTTTCCTCTCTGTAGAGGTCCTAAGCGTGCGTGAGGGTTTTCTTCTTTTATTCTTTATATACGTTAAACACATTATTTTTTAAACTCAAGTTCCACACATTTTTTATATAAACTCACAAGGGAAAAAACTTGGGAATATATGGAGTAAAATGTGAGGGCCCTTCAACTCCTCTTTTTGTTTTGTTTTGTTTTTGAGACAGAATATCGCTCTTGTGCCCAGGCTGGAGTGCAATGGCGCGATCTCTGCTCACTGCAACCTCCATCTCCCAGGTTCAAGCGATTCTCCTGCCTCAGCCTCCCAAGTAGCTGGGATTACAGTCATAAGCCACCACATCCAGCCTCTCCTTAATATTTGATTCTCCTGTGTATCTGTGATACCAGGACAATTCTTAGATCTTTATACAGAATTCCCTTAAGGGATACATTTTTTTCTTGTAATAATGATTTGAGGCAGTTTTAATCTTACAGAAGATTAGAATTTTCAACTCATTTTGATATTGTAACTGTTATGGACTAAATTATATTCCATATAATATATTCCCCCAAATTAATATGTTGAAGTCCTAACCCCCAATGTGACTTTATTTGGAAATAGGGCCTTAAAGGTTGTATTCTTTTTTGGAGACAGAGTCTCGTTCTCTTGCCCAGACTGGAGTGCAATGGCGTAATCTCAGCTAACTGCAACCTCTACCTCATGAGTTCAAGCAATTCTCCTGCCTCAGCTTCCCAAGTTGCTGGGATTACAGGCACCCACCACCACACCCGGCTAATTTTTTTTTTCGAGACAGAGTCTCGCTCTGTCGCCCAGGCTGCAGTGCAGTGGCGTGATCTCGGCTTACTGCAAGCTCCGCCTCCTGGGTTCACGCCACTCTCCTGCCTCAGCCTCCTGAGTAGTTGGGACTACAGGTACCCACCACCATGCCTGGCTGAATTTTTTTTTTTTTTTTGTAGAGACGGGGTTTCACCATGTTAGCCAGGATGGTCTCCATCTCCTGACCTTATGATCCGCCCGCCTCGGCCTCCCAAAGTGCTGCACACCCTGCTAATTTTTGTATTTTTAGTAGAGATGGGGTTTCACCATGTTGGCCAGGTTGGTCTCAAACTCCTGACTTCAGGTGATCCACCTGTCTTGGCCTCCCAAAGTGCTGGGATTACAGGCGTGAGCCTGTAATTAAAGTTAAATAAGGTCATAAAGGTGGGGTCTTAATCCAATAGCAATAGTGTCCTCATAAGAAGACGAAGAGACACCAAGAGTGCATGCACACAGTGCAAAGGCCAGCAGAAGAGGACACAGAGAAAAGCCAGTTCCTTCTGCAAGCCAAGAAGAGAGGTTCACTGGAAACCAACAGGGCACACACTTTGATTTTGAACTTACCACCTTTAGAACTGTGAGATACCACATTTCTGTGTTTGCACTCAGTCTGCAGTATTGTATAGCAGACTAAGCAGGCTACGACAGTCAGTCACCCAAGATGCATACTCTAAGGTAAAAATTAAAAGCATGCTCTTCACAGCTGATATTTCCAATCAGATGAAAATGACACCAACATATTACAAGAACTATAACTCATACAGATTTATACAGTCCTCTTTTCTAATGAAATTCACATACAAATCTGCACTCAAGTTAAACTGTTTTTTTGGGGTAAAAAAAAGTGCAAGGGTGTAAGGCAAAGCCAGATGCAATATCAAGATCATAAAGGGCTTTGAGGGCATCACTGAGGAACTAGAACATTTTCCTGATGGCAGCAGGGAGCCACGTGCAAGTTTTCAGCAACAGAGTGACTTTCAACCAACATTCATCACTGAATAGCTATCTATTTAGAACCTACTAATTGCTACAACCTACTAAGTGCTACAACTTGCCTTTTAAAAAATTATTATTATTATTATTATTTTACTTTTCTGTATCTTTCAAATGCCTCACAATTTAAGTTAAAAGAAATAGATCAGGGCGGGCACGGTGGCTCAAGCCTAGTAATCCCAGCACTTTGGAGGCTGAGGTGGGCGGATCACCTGAGGTCAGGAGTTTGAGACCAGCCTGACCAATATGATAAAACTCCGTCTCTACTAAAAATACAAAAATTAGCTAGGTGTGGTGGCATGTGCCTGTAATCCCAGCTAATCAGGAAGCTGAGACAGGAGAATCATTTGAACCCAGGAGGCAGAGGTTGCGGTGAGCGGAGATCACACCATTGCACTCCAGCATGGGCAACAGGAGCAAAACTCCGTCTAAAAAAATAAATCATTATATGAAAGGACATAATTAAGCGGGATTTGCTTAAAACATTTATTTTTTGAGACAAGGTCTGGTTCTATCGCCCAGGCCGGAGTGCAGTGCTGGCTCACTGCAACCTTCATCTCCTGGGCCAAAGACATCTTCCCACCTCAGCCTCCTGAGTAACTGGGGACTACAGGCACACACCACCAAGTCGGGTTAATGTTTCTAGCTCCTTTGTAGCAACAGGCTCTTGATATATTTCCCAGGTTGGTCTCGAACTCATGAGCTCAAGTGATCCTCCTGCCTTTGCCTCCCAAAGTGCTGCAATTACAGGCGTGAGTCACCGCAACCGGCCTAAACATTTTAAATGAAAAAATGTATGTATGTATGTATATATGGATATATATTCAGTGCAGAAACTGTCAGGGCAGTGAAAGAATCTAGAAACATCTGACCGAACGCCGTGGCTCACGCCTGGAATCCCAGCACTTTGAGAGGCCAAGCTGGGAGATCACTTGCGCTCAGGAGTCCGAGATCAGCCTGAGAAACATGGTGAGACCTGGTCGCTAACAACAACAACAAAGAGCCGCGCGTGGTGGTGCGCACCTGTGGTCCCAGCTACTGGGGAGGCTGAGGCAGGTGGAGCTCTTGAGTCCAGGCGTTTGAGGCTGCAGTGTGCCATGATCGTGTCACTGCACGGCAGCCTGGGTGATAAAGTGAGATCCTGTCTCAAAACAAAAACATAAATAAACAGAAACACATTTGAGTACACACACACCTGCAAAATGTAATAAAAGTGTCATCGCAATTCCGTGGAAAAGTGACTCAACGGATAACGGCAAGGCAATGAGAGAAAAAGGTAAATCCCTAACTAACCCCTTACCACAAATATCATACTCAATGAAATACAGATAAAAAGGAGAAAAAGAAAATATTTTTTCAATTCTTTAAACGTATTAGAAGAAAATAAAGGCGAACGTTTGCATAATCCTGAGATGAGGAAAAACTTTCCCCCAAAATGACACCTATAGACGCTTGTCCAAAAATAAATTGCAGATTTTTTTTCAGCCTCAGAGGCATTCGCAGATAGTAGAGGACAATGTGTTTATAATATTGGAACGGGTAAGACCGTCCTATAAAAGACCAAAAATCCGAAAGGGACACGGGGCGGGTGAAAGAAACGGGAACAGCGGGGACAGCGGCCGCCCCTCCCCCGCCCTCCGCCCGCCGCCCGTCGCCCGTCGCCTCCCACCTCCCGCCTCCGCCTCCTCCCGGCGCGCACTCACCTCCAGAGACAAAGGGCGCTCCGGCAGGCTCCGCCCCTTGACGCCGCCGCCGCCGCCAGGGTGGACCCGGGCGGGAGAAGGTGCCGAGGGCCCCACCGCCTGAGCCAATGACGCCCGGTGACTGGGCTCCTGGGGCCGGTCCAGCTGCCCGCGCGCCAGGCCAGCTCTGACGACAGCCTCCCCGCAATGGCGGCGCAAGGCACTGGCCTCAGATCCCCAATACGCATGCGCCGGCGGCGCCCGGAGCCTCCTTCCCTCATCGCCGCCCTCATCGCCCGGGGTCCTGACTCCCGCTAGCTTCCCCGGGTCTGCTTTTCATCCGGGCTGTGCCGACCCTGCGCCCTCGAGCCTTCCCAGGATTTTCCGGTCCGAGAGGGTCGAGGGGGACGGGCCGAGGACCCGTCCCTTGGTCCCTGCCAATCAGAAGCGTTGGACTGTCCGTCTCCATGGTGACGACACAAGCCTTGCTCTCAGTCTTGGAACCACTCCTCCTGCCCATCAATTTCATACTGATAAAACTCAAAATATAATGATGATGATATTGGCCGGGCGCGGTGGTTCACGCGTGTAATCCCAGCACTTTAGGAGGCTGAGTTTGGTGGATCACTTGAGGTTCGAGACCAGCCTGGCCAACATGGTGAAATCCCCTTCTCTAATATACATACAAATATTAGCTGGGCGTGGTGACGGGCGCCTGTAATCCCAGCTATTCGGGAGGCTGAGGCAGAAGAATCGCTTGAACCTGGGAAGGGGAGGTTGCAGTGAGCGGAGATCACATCATTGCACTCCAGCCTGGGCAACAGAATAAGACTCCATCTCAAAAAAAAAAAAAAAAAAAAATGATATCATTATATCATTATATAGTAATGCTACTGATGCAAAGAATGGAATTTTTCTTTTTTTAGGCTTAACATTTTGCTTAATTGGAATTGAGAGTTAGTGAGTTTTTTTTTTTTTTTGTTTTGTTTTTCAGACAGGACCCTGTCCTGTCGCCCAGGCTGGAGGACAGTAGTGCCATCATGGCTCGCTGCAGCCTTGAACTCCTGGGCTCAAGCATCCTCCCGCCTCAGCCTCCTCGGTAGTGAGGACTACAGCAACCCTGAGCCACTGTGCCCCGCTAGTTTTTAAAACATTTTTGTAAAGATGGGGATCTCACTATGTTGTCCAGGCTGGTCTAGAACTCCTGGGCTCAAGGGATTCTTACTCCTCAGGCCCCCCAAGGTGCTGGGATTACAGTCGTGAGCACTGTGCTAGGCCCCAGAGTTAGTGTTCTTCAGCATCAAAATTGTGTACATCTGTTTATACCAGTTATAATGAGATTTTACATATTTCATCTTTGAAAATGTTTTTAAGATAGATACATACTGCCAAATACTGATCATCCATGAACATATGATTTAACTTGAGTATATTCATTGCTTGGAAGACAATTATAGAGTTCTGTTATATTCTTCTCTTGAAATTTGCACTTTAGCATGTCATTATATGGCAGATTAATCACTTCCAATTGAAGGTTAGGTGGGAACTCCTGAACTACACAGTTACAGGGATATTGAAATATAGAAATGTGCTTTGCATTTGCATAGAGGTCCAAAAATGCTACCAGAACTATAGATTGAGCATGGAAAATACAGCCACTGCTAATTTTGAGTAGGGGTGGTGATCTTGCTTCCTGTTTTAACTTTAGACAGCACTGAAAGTATATAAAGCAGCTTGATATTACTTGTGATTCAATGTGGTCATTGAAATGACTTTATGGTAGTATAAGTTATAGGTTACAAGGTTTTGCCTTGTAATTTTAGTTTGAATTCATTAAGTAATATTATCAAGTCTGCAGCAAAAGCTAATTTCCAAAGCCATTTGGTGTTTTACAAGTGGTTGGGGGTGGTTCTTTTCATTTAGAAAAAAATTTAATCTCAGCCCTGAGCTAAAAACAAACATCTTGATAAATCTTTACCACTGTCAAGCCATCAAACTGCTGTGTGGTACGAAAGTCAGGATATTTAGCTTCTATTTCTGACAATAATTCATGAAACTGACAATGGCTAAGTTAAAACTGACAATGGCTAAGTTAACGAGAGCAAATGGAGCTCTCTGTTGGTTCAATAGCCTATGGCAGATCCAAATATTTTCCACAAAGTACCGCTTAGCAAATTCCACTTGAGTTGTGCTGTGGTTTGAATGTGTTCCCCCCAAAGTTCACATGTTGGAAACTTAATTCCCAATGCTGCAGTGTTGGGAGGTGGGGCCTTTAACAGGTGATTGGGTCCTGGGTTAAGCACTCATTAATGGATTAATGGTGTTATGGAGGGAGTTAGTTTTCTTAGGAGTGAAGTAGTTCTTATGAGAGCAGGTTGTTATAAAAGTGAGCTTAGCTAAGCAATTGTAGTTTTTGGCATTAAAAGTAATGGCAAAAACCACAATTACTTTTGTACCAACCTAATACTACATTAGGGTTTTCTTAACTTCTTTAAAAATATTCTTGCCTGACCAGGTGTGGTGGCCCACACCTGTAATCCTAGCACTTTGGGAGGCTAAGGTGGGCAAATTGCTTGAGCTCAGGAGTTCAAGACCAGCCTGGCCAACATGGCAAAACCCCCTCTCTACAAAAACATACAAAAATTAGCCAGGCGTGGTGGTGTGAGCCTGTAGTCCCAGCTACCTGGGGGACTGAGGCAGGACTCTAGTCTGGGTGACAAAGCGAGACTTTGCCTCAAAAAATAAATAATTAATTAAAAAATAAAAATATTCCTTCCTGAAGTTGTTCTATTATACACAAACTATTTATAAAAGCAAATTCTTCAGTTACTTTGAAATTCGAACTGACTCCTAAATAAACGAACAAAAATTGAACAGTATTGGTGGCATATGTTGACTCATTAAGAGCCAAACAAATGTACTTTAGTTGGATCCTTGTTTTCAGTTTTAATCTTTGTAGGAAATTCAAGTGTAAGAAATCCAGTCTGCCCTGTGTACTTGTGAGTTCTGCATCTGTGGATTCAACCAACCATAGAGCAAAAATATTTGGAAAAAAATGGGTGGTTGTATATATATTGAACATTTACAGACTTTTTTTTTCTTTTGATTATTCCCTAAACAATGCAGTATACCAACTGGATACATGCTATATATTATATAGCTTTTACATTGTGTTAGGTATAAATAATCTAGAGAAGATTTAAGGTGTATAGGAGGATGTGCATAGGTTATATGCAAATATGATGCCATTTTATATCAGGATTTTGGTATCCAAGGATGTCCTGGAAACAATCCTCCATGGATACAGAAGGACGACTATATTCCACTTCAAGTTTTCTAAGTTTTCTGATTGTTGCTCCCTCACAAAATTATCGTGATACTCTCTGGCCTGCATTCAGCTTGTGGGTGGGATCTAAAGTGAGTGGATGGTTTGGCAGGTTCCTTGCAGGTTACAATTAACACTCTAGTAGTTCTGTAAGTCAAAATTTCAGGTATGGTGTCATTCAGTTGAGTCTTTAGTTTTGAGTCTTGCAAGGACCAAATTAAATGTCAGCAGGGCAGTGTTCCATGCTGGAGGCCCTGGGCACGAAACTACTTCCAGTCTTATTCGGATTGTTGACAGAATTGAGTTCCTTGCCATAGTAGGACTAAAGTCTTTCCTTGCTGCCTGCCACCAATAAGTGATCTTTGCTCCTTGTATTAGTTTGCTCTCATACTGCTATAAACAACTACCTTAGGCTGGGCATGGTGGCTCATGCCTGTAATCCTAGAACTTTGGGAGGCTGAGGCAGATGGATCACTTGAGGTCAGGAGTTTGAGACCAGCCTGACCAACATGGTGAAACCCCATCTCTATTAAAAAGAAAAAAAAAAGAACTACCCGAGACTAGGTAATTTATGAAGAAAAGAGGCTCATGGTTCATAATTGCACAGGCCATACAGGAAGCAAGGCTGGGGAGGCCTCAGGAAACTTACAATTGTGGTAGAAGATGAAGGGGAAGCAAGCACATCTTACATGGCAGGAGCATGTAAGATGCTTTTTTTTTTTTTTGCTAAGCATGGTTGGAGGACAAGCAAGGCCCCCACAGCTTTTGCTGGGACACACTTTTAAACAAGCGGTCTCAGGAGAACTCTATCACAAGATGGTACTAGATACATGGTGCTAAATCATTAGAAACCACCCCTATGATCCAATCACCTCCCACCAAACCCATCTCCAACACTTGGGGTTACAATTCGACATGAGATTTTTGCAGGGACACAGATCCAAACCATATTTCTCTAGAGGCTGCCTACATTCCTGGGCCTGTTTTCCACGTGAGCCCCTCCCTCTCCAGCCATAGCCGGTCAGGTCCTTCCTGTGCTCTTAATCTCTCTTACTTCTGCTGCATCTCACTGAGCTAGCCTTGGTCTTTTTTTTTTTTGAGACGGAGTCTCGCTCTGCCGCCCAGGCTGGAGTGCGGTGGCTGGATCTCAGCTCACTGCAAGCACCGCCTCCTGGGTTTACGCCATTCTCCTGCCGCAGCCTCCCGAGTAGCTGGGACTACAGGTGCCCGCCACGTCGCCCGGCTAATGTTTTGTATTTTTTAGTAGAGACGGGGTTTCACTGTGTTAGCCAGGATGGTCTCGATCTCCTGACCTTGTGATCCGCCCGTCTCGGCCTCCCAAAGTGCTGGGATTACAGGCTTGAGCCACCGTGCCCGGCCTTTGGTCTTTTTTTTTTAAAACACCAGGGTGACTCCTGATTTTAAAAAATAACGAGGTGGAGACTCAGCCTTTTTTTGCCTTGGTAAATTGAGTTTTTATTTTATTTTACTTTATTTTTTATTTCCATAGGATTTTGGGGAACAGGTGGTGTTTGATTACATGAGTAAGTTCTTTAGTGAGATTTTGGTGCACCCATCACCCGAGCAGTATACACTGTACCCAATTTGTAGTCTTTTATCCTTCACCCCCCTTTCACCCTTTCCCTTGAGTCCAAGAGTCCACTGTATCATTCTTATGCCTTTGCATCCTCATAGCTTAGCTCCCATTTATGAGTGAGAATATACGATGTTTGGTTTTTCCATTCCTGAGTTACTTCACTTAGAGTAATAGTCTCCAATTCCATTCAGGTTGCTGTGAATGCCATTATTTCATTCCTTTGTATGGCTGAATAGTATTCAATGGTATATACATACCACATTTCCTTTTTTTTTTTTTTGAAACGGAGTCTTGCTCTGTCACACAGGCTGGAGTGCAGTGGTGCAATCTCTGCTCTCTGTAACCTCTGCCTTCTGGGTTCAAGACATTCTCCTGCCTCAGCCTCTCAAGTAGCTGTGATTACAGGCACACACCACCACACCCAGCTAATTTTTGTATTTTTAGTAGAGATGGTTTTTTGCCATGTTGGCCAGGCTGGTTTCGAATTCCTGACCTCGGATGATCTGCCGGCCTCAGCCTCCCAAAGTACTAGGATTACAGGCATGAGCGACCATGCCCAGCCACCACAATTTCTTTATCCACTCATTGATTGATGGATATTTGGGCTGTTTCCATAGTTTTGCAATTGCGAATTGTGCTGCTATAAACATAATACAAAAAAGACACTTGCACACACATGTTTATAGCAGCACAATTCGCAATTGCAAAACTATGGAAACAGCCCAAATATTTCCTCTGGGTAGATATCCAGTAGTGGGATTGCTGGATCAAATGGTAGTTCTGCTTTTAGTTCTTTAAGCAATCTGTGCACCGTTTCCCATAGCAGCTGTACTAGTTTACATTCCCACCAGCAGTGTAGAAGTGTTCCCTGCCCACCGCATCCATGCAAACATCTATTCTCTCTTTTTTATTATGACCATTGTTGCAGGAGTTAGATGGTATCACATTGTGGTTTTGATTTGCATTTCCCTGATCATTAGTGATGTTGAGCATTTTTTCACACGTTTATTGGCCATTTGCATATCTGCTTTTGCGAATAGACTATTCATGTCGTTAGCCCATTTTTGATGGGATTGTTTGTGTTATTCTTGCTAATTTGTTTGAGTTCCTTGTAGATTCTGGATATTAGCCTTTTAATTCACACGTCTCATGCCAGGGTAGGAGCCAAAATAAATGGAGCACCTATGAAGATTATAAATGTGCCCACAGGATGGCGGTAGGGAGCTGTAAAATTGAGTTAAAACTTGCTTTGCAATCTGAAATCCTAGAGTCTCTTTCCTTCCTTTAAAGTTCGAGGCATGGGCTGTGCCTTGTTATTGATGTCCTCTGCAGTACTGGAAATAGTATAATCAGTCTTGGTGAGTGATTGTGAAAGTAATGAATTTTTTCATTTTTGAGACGGAGTCTTGCTCTGTGGCCCAGGCTAGAGTGTAGTAGTGTGATTTCAGCTCACTGCAACCTCCGCCTCCCAGGTTCAAGCGATTCTCCTGCCTAAGCCTCTGGAGTAACTGGGATTACAGGCGCGTGCCACCGCGCCTGGCTGATTTTTGTATTTTTAGTAGAGACGGGGTTTCACCATCTCGGTCTCCAACTCCTGACCTCGTGATCCACCCACTCGGCCTCCCAAAGTGCTGGGATTACAGGCATGAGCCACCGCGCCCAGCCAGAAATGAATTTTTTAAAGTGCACTTACAAAGGTCCAGGATATAGTGTCCCAAATATTTTAAAAACAAAAACCCCAAACAAGAACGAATAACTCATTAGTAAATAGTTACAATTTGGCATCATTAACTGGCATACAGAAGCTGCGATGGTGAGAATCTTAAAAGATTGAGTTGCTGCCAGGTGTGGTGGCTCATACCGGTAATCCCAGCACTTTTGGAGGCCGAGGTGGGTAGATCACCTGAGGTCAGGAATTCGAGACCAGCCTGGTCAACATGGTGAAATGCCATCTCTATTAAAAATACAAAAATTAGCTGGGCGTGGTGGCGGGTGCTTGTAGTCCCAGCTACTCTGGAGGTTGAGGCAGGAGAATCGCTTGAACCCGGGAGGCGGAGGTTGCAGTGAGCCGAGACTGCGCTACTGCAGTAACATATTGAGTTAGTTAAGACAGGAGCACAGGAAATCACAGTGTGGAAGAACAGAAGGACATTAAATAAAGTGGCAGCTAGAACATTTTGAGGAACACATTTCAAGAGAGTTCCTTTTTGAAAAGGACCAGCCAGGGACTCAGCTGTCCTTGGTGAAAGAAAGGGTCTCCTAAATGTGATCTTTGCAAAAAATGATTTTAGAAACATTTGAGAATTTCTAAGATTTCTATTCTTTTCAAGTTCACACTCAGCAGTCAAAAATGTCCAGAAGTTTCCCGTCTCCATCTGTGATGATGTTCCAAAAGGTCTTCCGTGAAGGGTTAGAACCTCCAAAAGATGGTTAAACAAAGTAACCCTCTGAGGCTCACTTCAAACTGGAGAAGTCAAAGTATTAATAGAATCACCGGGAAGATCCTTATAATTAAACTGTGTCCCTGGGCCCAACCATGAAACTATTTTCAAAACAGTCATTTTGGCTGGGCGTGGTGATTCATGCTCATAATGACAGCACTTTGGGAGGCCGAGGAGGGTGAATCGCTTGAGCACAGGAGTTTGAGACGAGCCTGGGAAACATAGCAAGATCCCATCTCTATAAAAAATTTTAAAAATTGGCCAGGCTTGGTGGGGCATACCTGTAGTCTCAGCTACTTGGCAGGCTGAGGTAGGAGGATCGCTTGAACTTGGGAGGTTGAGGCTGCAGTGCACTGCACCATGCACTCAGCCTGGGAGATAGAGTGAGACCCTGTCAGGAAAAAGAAAGAGAACAAGAAAAAAGGGAGGGAAGGGGAAGGAAGGAAGAAAGGAAGGCAGGAAGGAAAGCAGACAAATCCAATTTCTTAGTAAGAAACATTTAATAGGGACTTATGAACAGAGCCATGTCTGTGTTTTGGGCAGTGGTGAGACAAGATGGTGGATCCCAGCATCATCACCCTCTTGACCCAGGGCTTTGTATACCATAGGGAAAGGGTGATTCAGAAGGGATGGGCTGGACAATTAAAGTGTGATAGCATCAGGGTTGTTTGACCCAACAGCAGGACTTACAGAAAGCACCTGCTCTTACACAAGGAATAACAGATAAACTGGAAACTTAGAGGTCTTTCTGGAACAGGGGATAATCAGAAACCAATGGCGGATTGGTTTCCAAGATGGAGTTGCTTTAGCCCCGCAATTTTCAAAATAAATTTCACCTGCTGATTCTCACTTTTTTTATGTGGCTATCAGAAAATTTTAAATTACGTGCGTGGTTCACCTTATGTTTCTACCGGACAGAGCTAGTCTAGAGTATGTCAACTGCCTGTTTATATCTGTCCTTGTGCCCCTTTTCTGAATCAATTTTCTTCAGGCTTCCTGCAAAATTGACATGATACACCTGGGCATGGTTGCTCATGCCTGTAATCCCAGCACTTTGGGAGGCCAAGGTGGGCAGATCACCTGAGGTCAGGAGTTCAAGACCAGCCTGGCCAACATGGTGAAACCTCATCCCTACTAAAAATACAAAAATTACCTTGGTGTGGTGGCAGGTGCCTGTAATCCCAGCTACTCGGGAGGTTGAGGCACAAGAGTTACTTGAACCTGGGAAGCAGATGTTGCAGTGAGCCGAGACTGCGCTACTGCACTCTAGCCTGGGCAACGAGAGAAAACTTCAGCTTCAAAAAAGTCACACACACACACACACACACACACACACACACAAATTGACATGATACTTTTTAATGAAAGACAAAGTGAATTATATTTCAACTTCCATGGGATTTTGCTCACTCAAGTAACTTGAAGTTCATTGTTCTTATTCCTTGCCAAAGAATCCACCAGGATAAATGACATGGAGGGGGAGACTCATTGTGGGATATGTTGGAAGGAGATTCTTGGCTCCCCTCGTACATCATCTTAGGACTCATGTGGTGTGTGACCGGAAACTGTTCAGTCTCCCACAAAAAAATGACTGTTTTTTGTTTTTTATTTTTATTTTTTTTGAGACAGGATCTCCTTCTGTCGCCCAGGCTGAAGTGCAGTGGTGTCATCATAGCTCACTGCCGCCTTGACTTCCTTGGCTCAAACAGTCCTCCCTCTTCAGCCTCCTGAGTAGCTAGAGGCATGCACCATGCCTGGTTAATTTTTAAATTTTTTGTAGAGATGGAGTCTTGCTATGTTGCCCAGGCTGGTCTCAAACTCCTAGCCTCAAGTGATCCTCCTGCCTTGGGCTCTTAAAGTGCTGGGATTACAGGTGTAAGCCACCATGCCCGGTGGCTTTTGATGAGCTGCTGCTCATTACTAAGGAGGAGGGTGGAGAAGGAGGGCAGAGAAGGAGGGCATCACTACCTATTGTGAGGAAAAGTTTTAGTTTTGGCAACCACGAATATCTTACTCAGCAAAACAGACTGCCATCTGGAAATTTATCTCCTAGACTGACTTTGTGAGTGCAGTCTAATCCAGTTGCCTGAGCTTAGTGGGACATGGCTTAGGCCAGAATTTGGGGTTTGGAGGTGAGACGGGCTAAAGTGGCCTGAGGAGCCATGCCCAGGACAGAACCTGGGTTGGAGGACATAGGATGCAAAGACAACCTTTGTGGGTTTGGAAGGCCAAGGCTGAGGAAGTACCCAGAGCCCACTCTGTACGCGTGTGTGTGAGTGTTTTGGGACATCCGCTCTCAGCAGGGTGGGTGTGTTTGTGTGTGTCACTAGTGGTCTGTGTGTGACAAACATGTGCTCTCTGTGTGTGTGTGTGTCTGTCTGTCTGTATTTGGGGGATAGTGTGATTGTGTAGTGTATTGAGGCAACCCATGCCCACAGTGATGTGTGATTTGTCTGTTTGCATGTGCACGTGGTGTGAGTAGCTGTATGGTAAGTGTCCTCTGTGGTGAGTGTGTGCATGCGCACATGCATGTGTTTGTGTGTGTGGCAGGGTGGATGTGTGACTGATGGTGTGTATGGTCTGTGTGGAGAGGAGCATGTGAACTAAGCATGTGAGTATGTGTGTGTGGGGTATATGGTTGTGTGGTGCATTGGGGGAATGTGCATCATCAGTGGTGTGCTGTTTGCATTTATGTGTCAATGTGTATGGGGTGTGTAAAGGGTGACCATTCTCTCGTGGGCCCCTGCCTTTCCACATCATGCAGCATACACACACCCAGGTGCAGCTCTGTGAGCCTTGAGGGTGGTGCATCAGCATAAATCAAGTTTCATTGCAGCAGGAAGAAGGAAGACTGGGCCAGGTGCGGTGGCTCACACCTGTAATCCCAGCACTTTCGAAGGACGAGGTGGGTGTATCACCTGAGGTCAGGAGTTGAGACCAGCCTGGCCAATGTGGCGAAACCCCGACTCTACTAAAAATACAAAAGTAGGGCATGGCAGCACGTGCCTGTAATCCCAGCTACTTGGGAGGCTGAGGCAGGAGAATCACTTGAACCTGGGAGGTGGAGAGTGCAGTGAGCCGAGATCGCGTCATTGCATTCCAGCCCAGGTGTCAGAGTGAGACCCTGTCTCCAAAAAAAGAGAAAAAAAGAAAGAAGACTAAATATGAATTAACAGGAGTTAGGAAAGTTTTCCTGGAAAGAAGGACCTCCAGTCTATGCCTGTGCTCTATTTGGCTGGGATTTCAACAAGCAAAGGTAAGTGTTCTGTTTGGGAGATAGAGGGAGAGGTAAACTTATCATATAGGACCTTGCAAATGACCAAAGAGCATGGCAGGTGATCCTGGGAGGGTGACTGACAGGGAGCAGGGGCATCACAAGAGAGCTGAGGTGTCAGGCCCAGAGCACCATATCCAAGAGCCAGGGTTTGCTTCTGTGCACAGGGAAGAGTCAGTGAGCATTCTTGGGCTTGGGAGTGACAGGTTCCGGCCTGGCCACTGCCAAATAGATATTGAAGCTGGGGTCAGTGGCTCACACTTGTAATCTCAACACTTTGGGAGGCTGAGGTGAGCGGATCACCTGAGGTCATGAGTTCAAGACCAGCCTGGTCAACATATAGTGAAACCCTTATCTCTACAAAAATACAAAAATTAGCCAGGTGTGGTGATATGCGCCTGTAGTCCCAGTTACTCAGGAGGCTGAGGCAGGAGAATTGCTTGAACCTGGGAGGGGGAGGTTGCAGTGAGCCGAGATTGAGCCATTGCACTCTAGCCTGGGCAACAGAGTGAGACCGTCTCAAAAACATAAAAGGTTGGACGCAGTGGCTCACGTCTGTAATCCCAGCACTTTGGGAGGCCGAGGCAGAGGCAGGTGGATCACAAGGTCAGGAGTTCGAGACCAGCCTGGCCAACATGGAGAAACCCTGTCTTTACTAAAACATACACAAAAATTAGTGTGGCAGCATGCACCTGTAATCCAAGCTACTTGGGAGGAGAATCACTTGAACCCAGGAGGCAGAGGTTGCAGTGAGCTGAGACTGCACCACTGCACTTCAGCCTGGGCGACAGAGTGAGACTTAGTCTCTCAAAACCAAAGAAAAAAAGAAAAAAAATAAACATTTGGGGGAAAGGGTGACATTCTTCAAAATAGACCATATGTTGTGTCATAAAACACACAATACATTTTTTAAATATTGAATTATATAAAGTATCTTTTATGATCACAATGGAGTGATGCCAGATATCAATAAGCATAAGAAAACTGAAAAATTTGCAAACATATGCAATTAAAACATTAAAACAATTAAAAACAAAACACTAGTTTTTTGGAAGCAGAGGACAGGGTCTTGCTCTGTCACCCAGGCTGGAGCGCAGTGGCACGATCATGGCTAACTGAAGCTTCAACCTCCTGGGCTCAAGCTATTCTCCCATCTCAGCCTCCTGAGTAGCTGGGTCTACAGGCATATATCACCACACCGAGGTAATTTTTTATTTTTTGTAGAGATGCAGTCTCACTGTGTTGCCCAGACTGGTCAAACTCCCGGGCTCAAGCAATCCTCCCACCTCAGCCTCTCAAAGTGCTGGGATTACAGGTGTGAGCCACCATGCCCAGCCTGTTATGATGTTTTTATTTGGTTTTAATATTTGGACAATACTGACCTCACAGAATGAGTTAGGAATTGTTTTTTCCTCTTTCCCTTTTGGAAGAGTATGAGAAGGATTGCTGTTAATTCTTTTTGAAATGTTTGGTAGAATTCACCAGTGAAGCCATTTTTTCATGGACTTGACTTTGTTGGAAGGTTTTTAATGCCCTGTTTTACTACTGCTATTCAATATTCTACTAGAAGTTTCAACAAGAACAATTAGACAATTAAAAAAATGAAAAATATCAAAATTGGAGAGGAAGTAGTCAAACTATATTTATTTGCAGATGAGAATACATATCCCAAATATATAGCAAATCCAAAAGAATCCATGAAAATGCTACTACAGCTAATAAATGAATTCAGCAAAGTTGCAGGATGCAAGATTAACATATGCACAAAAATCCATTATGTTTCCATACAATTGAAATAAATAAACAAAAAAGTTAAGAAAGTAATTCCATTTGCAATAACATCTAAAAAGTAAAATACAGGCCGGGAGCAGTGGCTCACCCCTGTAATCCCAGCACTTTGCGAGGCCGAAGCAGGCAGATCACCTGAGGTCAGGAGTTCAAGACCAGCCTGGCCAACATAGTGAAACCCCATCTCCACTAAAAATACAAAAATTAGCCGGGGAGGCCGGGCGCGGTGGCTCAAGCCTGTAATCCCAGCACTTTGGGAGGCCGAGGCGGGCGGATCACAAGGTCAGGAGATCGAGACCATCCTGGCTAACACAGTGAAACCCCGTCTCTACTAAAAAGTACAAAAAAAAAACTAGCCGGGCGAGGTGGCGGGCGCCTGTAGTCCCAGCTACTTGGGAGGCTGAGGCAGGAGAATGGCGTAAACCCGGGAGGCGGAGCTTGCAGTGAGCTGAGATCCGGCCACTGCACTCCAGCCTGGGCGACAGAGCAAGACTCCGTCTCAAAAAAAAAAAAAAAAAAATTAGCCGGGGATGGTGGTGCGCGCTTGTAGTCCCAGCTACTTGAGAGGGTGAGGCGGGAGAATCGCCTGAACCTGGAAGGCAGAGGTTGCAGTGAGCTAAGATCGTGCCACTGCACTCCAGCCTGGGAGACAGAGTGAGACTCTATCACAAAAAAATAAAAATAAAAAACAAAATAAAATAAAATACATAGGATAAATTTGAGATGAATGGCTTATACACTAAAAAGAACACAGTGTGGCTAAAATAAATTAAAGAAGAGCTAAACAGAAAAACATCTGGTCATGGGTAGGAAGACTCAGTTTTTTTTTTTTTTTTTTTTTTTTTTTTTGAGACGGAGTCTCGCTCTGTCACCCAGGCTGGAGTGCTGTGGCCAGATCTCAGCTCACTGCAAGCTCCGCCTCCCGGGTTCAGGCCATTCTCCTGTCTCAGCCTCCTGGGTAGCTGGGACTACAGGCGCCGCCACGTCGCCCGGCTAGTTTTTTGTAGTTTTTAGTAGAGACAGGGTTTCACCGTGTTAGCCAGGATGGTCTCGATCTCCTGACCTCGTGATCCGCCCGTCTCGGCCTCCCAAAGTGCTGGGATTACAGGCTTGAGCCACCGCGCCCGGCCTGAAGACTCAGTATTGTTAACATGTCAAGATTACTCAAAGTGATCTGTAGATTCAACATAATTCCAGTCAATATCCCAACAGCCTTTTATGAGAAATAAGTAAGACAATGCCTACATCCATATGGAATAATTATAAAGGGCTCCAAATAGCTAAAAGCTTGTAAAGAATTACAAAGTCAGAGGAATCACACTTCCCAATTCCAAAGCTTGCTTTTTTTTTTCTTTTTTAAAGGATTTTTGTTTAATACATCTGAAAACAATGTATATACAAAGAATTGAGACACGAGAAAGCATTAGTTCAACAGTAATGAATCTATAAGAATTAGGATTGGGAAGGTGGAAAAGATTACTTCAATGTTTTTAAAAATTAGAAACTGCAACCAAAACAAACTAATAAAATCCCTATTAACACTTATGGAGAGTCTTCATAAGACTCTTTCTGGCTGGGCATGGTGGCTCACACCTGTAATCCCAGCACTTTGGGAGGCCGATGTGGGTGGATCACCTGAGGTCAGGAGTTTGAGACCATCCTGACCAACATGGAGAAACCCCATCTCTACTAAAAATACAAAATTAACCGGGTGTGGTGGCACATACTTGTAATCCCAGCTACTCGGGAGAATAAGGCAGGAGAATTGCTTGAACCCAGGAGGCAGAGGTTGCGGTGAGCTGAGAGCCACAGCACTCCAGCCTGGGCAACAAGAGGGAAACTCCGTCTCAAAAAAAAGAAAAAAACAAAAAGGCCGGGCTTGGTGGCTCACGCCTGTAATCCCATCACTTTGGGAGGCCAAGGTGGGCAGATCACGAGGTCAGGAGATCGAGACCATCCTGGTTAACACAGTGAAACCGCTTCTCTACTAAAAATACAAAAAATTAGCCGGGTGTGGTGGCGGGCACCTGTAGTCCCAGCTACTCAGAAGGCTGAGGCAGGAGAATAGTGTGAACCCAGGAGGTGGAGCTTGCAGTGAACCGAGATCAGGCCACTGCACTCCAGCCTGGGTGATAGTGCGAGACTCCATGTCAAAAAAAAAAAAAAAGTCTCCATGATTTTTATTAAACTAGAGAGCCTTACCTGGCTGCTTTAGGGTTCCTCATATGCAAAACAGAAATAAGGGGATTCCCCTGACTGGTCCCCATGTTGTTAAGTGTTCTCCACATCCCCACCCTACCTCCAACCAACTTCTTAATGAAGCAGACCTCCATCCTTCTAACTTGAGAGGATGTGAATCATTCCACAGATGTCTGTCTTATAGCACCACCCACCCCTCATATTTCCTCTACATACCAGTTCTTCAGCTGCATTCTAGGAACACCATATACTACTGAGTTGCAAATCTATGCTAAACATATAAGACAATGACTGACAGGGAAAAAAGTTTTTCATTACAAACTCAATTCATTTGATTCATTTGGTGTATTTCAAAGGTGCAGTACTTTTCTTCATTTACCAGTGAAAGAGGTTAGAAATTAACTTCCCCCAAAAATCAGCAAATGGCAAACAAATGTCCTTGAAAGTCACAGTCACCTACAGTGCATCCTAGAAAAGAGAAGGGGCAAGACAGGCTCCACCCACTTTCGTGAGTTTCATCAAATACTGAACCTACTCGAGGGTGGAGAGAAAAGGCAACTTTCAAAAAGGAGCATGTTACTAAATGAGGCATTTACTCTACTCCTTCCTAAGAGCACCAGATGAGGAGCATGGTTTCTCAACTAGATCTAGGAAGTGGAATGTGGAATCATTCTGTCCTCCTCCCTTTAAGGGCTATCCACTGGTTAATGAATTAAAAAAACAGTACTGAAAAAAAACCCCACACACACTCCCCACAAAGAAGAGGAGAAAAAAAACAACACTAAGATGTCCCAGATTACTCTCCAGAGTGGAAACAGGGAGCAGCTTCAACAATTGCAGTTAATTTATTACAAAGTCATCCACAAGCATGCCTTGCTTTTTTTTTTTGTGAAATCGTCTTGCCCTGTCACCCAGGGTGGAGTGCAATGGTGCAACCTCGGCTCACTACAACCTCCCCCTCCCGGGTTCAAGTGAGTCTCCTACCTCAGCCTCCCAATTAGCTGGGACTACAGGCACGTGCCACCATGCCCAGCTAATTTTTTGTATTTTTACTAGAGACGGGGTTTCACCGTGTTAGCCAGGATGGTCTCGACCTCCTGACCTCATGATCTGCCCGCTTCAGCCTCCCAAAGTGCTGGCATTACAGGCGTAAGCCACTGTGCTCGGCCCATGCCTTGCTTTTAAACAACAACAAAAAAATTGTTTGAAACAAAACAAAAACTAGTACTAATCACTTTTCTGACAATACACAATTACTCAAAATTAACTAGTCCTGGGAGGGGGAGGGGCCATGCCTATGGGCCTTGTCTCACATGAGTGAGTGCATGTGGGTAGGTGCACGGCATTTGTCATTATTCCAAAAATGAATTTTAATTTTTAATCTTTAGTTTGATTTAAACACTGCTTTTACTATGATGCTGACACCAGCTGTGCAGAAAGGGCTCTGGAGAGATGTTCATAGCAGCACACATCTGTAGCTCTTCTTCAATTCTGGAGGCTCCAGGGCAGCCAATATTGCTTTGTCAAAGACATTCTTTAGGCCTTTCTGTGTGAGTGCGGAACACTCCACATACCTTACTGCCTTCAGGTCATGGACCAGCTTTTCAGCAGTCTCTGGAGTGATAGGCTTCTGCTTGTTCTTGGAAAGGTTCTCAATAATAGAGGGGTCATCTCTGAGATTAGTTTGGGTCCCAGCAAGCAAGAAAGGAGGCTTTGGACAGTGGTGAGTTATCTCAGGCACCCACTTTTCTTTCACATTTTCAAATGAAGGTGGAGAGACCACTGAAAAACAGACTAGAAATACATCTGTCTGTGGATAACTCAGTAGTAGTAATCTGTCATAATCCTCTTGCCCTGCAGTATCAAAAAGCCCAAGAGTATATGGTTCTCCACCAATCATAACTGACTGCATAATTGTCAAAAACAGTCGGTACATATTCCGATGGAAATTTATTTGTTGTGTAGGATATCAGGAGACATGTTTTACTAACAGCACCATCGCCCACAACACCACACTTAATTGTCTGCATTGCTGAAATAGTTTTGTATCCACTTTAAATATTTCAAATCTGATGTTGACCTCAGCTTCTCCACCGGGGTGTCGGCAGCACTCCCCAGTTTCAAAGCTTTCTACAAAGCTACAGTAATCAAAACTGTGTGGCAGTGGCATATCGAAGGACAATATCAAGAATATCAAAAAAGTGAAAAGACAACTTACAGAATGGGTGAAAATATTTTCAAATTGTATATGTGATAAAGGTATGATATCCAAAATACATAAATAACTCCTACAACTCAACAGCAAAAAGGAAAAATAACTAAAATGGATGAAGGACTTGAATAGACATTTTTCCAAAGAAAATATACAAACGGGAAATAAGATGCAAAGTTACCACTTTATACTTACTAGGATGGCTACTGAAAAACCAAAAACAGAATATAAGTTTTGGCAAGGTGGTGAAACTGGAACACATACATTGCTGGTGGGGGTTGTGGCTGCTCTGAAAAACAGTGTGGCCATTCCTCAAAAGGCAAACAGGCCAGGTGCAGTGGTTCAAACCTGTCATCCCAGCATTTTGGGAGGCTGAGGTGGAAGGACTGCTTGAGACCAGGAGTTTGAGACCAGCCTGGGCAATGTAGTGAGACCCTCATCTCTATAGAAAATACAAAAATTAGCCAGGCATGGTGGTGTGCACCTGTAGTCCCAGCTACTTGGGAGGCTAAGTTGGGAGGATTGCTTGAGCCTGGGAGGTTGAGGCTGCAGTGTGAGCCATGATCATGCCATTGCACTGTAGCCTGGGTGACAGAGCAAGACCCTGTCTCAAAAAAGGAAGAAAAGGGAAGAAAAGAAACAGACTTAGGCTGGGTGCAGTGGCTCACGCCTGTAATCCAGCACTTTGGGAGGCTGAGGTGGGCAGATCACCTGAGGTCAGGAGTTCGAGACCAGCCTGGGGTTTCACCAACCCCATCTCTACTAAAAATACAGAATTAGCCGGGCATAGCGGCACATGCCTGTAATCCCAGCTACCTGAGAGGTTAAGGCAGGAGAACTGCTTGAACCCGGGAGGTGGAGGTTGCAGTGAGCCGAGATCAGGCCACTGCACTCCAGTCTGGGCAAAAAGAGTGAAACTCCATCTCAAAAAAAGAAAAAGAAAAAGAAAAAGATTACAAAAAGCACTGTTGGGTTTCTGAGAAGTAATGTGTTAGGCAACTTATGCTTTATCTTTGTGTAACATTATTTTTAAAATCAACATATAATGTACACAGGAAAATGCAGGGATTTTAATGAGCTTTTACCAACATTTAAATCCAGAAAGTTTCTTCAGGCCCCTTTCAAGTCAGCCTTCTCATCTTAATGGCAAACACTGTTCAAATTCCTCTTGCCCTGAAATAGCTTTGCCTTTTCTGAAGTTTCACATGAATGAAATCAAATAGTACAGATAATTTTGTTTCTGGCTTTTTCTACTCAGTATCTTGACTTTGAGATTCATCCACTCTGTTTCATATATAAACAAACTCGTCCATTGCTAACTAGTCTTCTTTGAATAAATACACCACAGATTGTTTATAGCCCTCTTGTTGGACATATTGTTTATAGTTTTAGGTTATTTTGATAAAGGTGCTATTCACATTCTTATGTAAGTCTTTTTTTTTTTTTTTTTTTTTTTGAGACGGAGTCTCGCTCTGTCGCCCAGGCTGGAGTGCAGTGGCCGGATCTCAGCTCACTGCAAGCTCCGCCTCCCAGGGTTACGCCATTCTCCTGTCTCAGCCTCCGGAGTAGCTGGGACTACAGGCACGCACCACCATGCCTAATTTTTAAATTTTTCTTCTGTAGAGACCGGGTCTCGCTATGCTGACCAGGCTAGTTTCAGACTCCTGGGCTCAAGCAGTTCTCCTGCTTCAGACTCCCAAAGTGCTGGGATTGCACAATCCACCTCGCCTGGCTTAGTTATTTTACTTAGTGTTACAAACTATGCTTCATTCATTTTCAAGAATCTGTCTTAGAAATCCCCAAGCTTAAATCATCAGTGTTTGTCAATTGCACTTGAAATTAATAATATTCCATGAAAAAAAGGAGTTCCTATTTCTCAAAACTCGATCAATCACAGAACTTGTTTTCCTCAAGACAACCATCATACTTCTATACAGTATAAATGCTTTATGGGTATTCATTGGTTTTTGTTGTTGTGAATATGTGAGGTGAATAGTGCAATAACTAATAATACAATTTGGAGCCATTTTTTTGATGAAGGTAGCAGGTTTTTTTGTTTTGTTTTGAGACGGTGTCTCACTCTTGTTGCCCAGGCTGGAGTGCAGTGGTGTGATCCCTGCTCACTGCAACCTCTGCCTCCTGGGCTCAAGCAATTCTCCTGCCTCAGCCTCCCGAATAGCTGAGATTACAGGTGCCCACCACCACACCCAGCCATTTTTTGTATTTTTAGTAGAGACATGGTTTCACCATGTTGGCCAGGCTGGTCTCGAACTGCTGACCTCAGGTGATACACCCACCTTGGCCTCCCAAAGTGTTGGGATTACAGGTGTAAGCCACTGTGCCCAGCCGAAGGTAGCAGTAGTTTTAACCACCATTGCTTTTGAACCATCAGTGTAAATATCAACACAGTGGAAAGGCAAATTAAATCCTAGTATGGGCTAAGTGCAGTGGCCATACTACTCACACCTGTAATCCCAGCACTTTGGGAGGCCAGGCAGAAGAATTACTTGAGTTCAGGAGTTCGAGATCAGCCTGGGCAACATGGCAAAACCCCATCTCTACAAAAAAATGCAAAAATTAGCAGGGTGTGATGGCAGATGCCTGTAATCCCAGCTATTTGGGAGGCTGAGGTAGGGAGGATCGCTTGAGCTTGGGAGGTTGAGGCTGCAGTGAGTTGCGACTGCGCCACTAGATTCTAGCTTTGGTGACAGAGTGAGGCTCTATCTCAAAACAAAAACAAAAAGCCCTCGTATTATTAGAAAAAATTGAACCCATGGGTCCCCCCAAAGAGTCTCAGGAATCCTCAGTGCCCGCTGATCATACTTTGAGAACTTCTGCTCTAGACTTATGTGAAAGAAATAAACCCCTATTTGTTTAAGACACTTAATTAGGCTTTTAAATACAAGATAAGTTGCGTCTCTAGTTCTCAAATAATTTTTGGCAGATTTGCCAAAAATTCAGTCATTATACAGAGATACTCTGTATAATGTAGTAATTTACTTCAAATTAATTGAATTTGTTGTAATTTACTTCAAATTACTACCGTATTTCAAAAACAATATTTATTGTTCATTTAAATAAACATTATTATTTATTTATTTATTTTTTGAGTCAGAGTCTTGTTGTGTCACCCAGGCTGGAATGCAGTGGCGGGATCTTGACTCACTGCAACCTCCGCCTTCTGGGTTCAAGCAATTCTTGTGCCTCAGCCTCCTGAGTAGCTGGGATTACAGGCCTGCACCACTATGCCCAGCTAAGTTTTGTATTTTTAGTAGAGACGGGATTTTGCCATGTTGGCCAGTCTGGTCTCAAACTCTTGGCCTCAAGTGATCCTCCTGCCTTGGCCTCCCAAAGTGCTGGGATTATAGGTGTTAGCCACTGTGTCTGGCCAAACACTGTTGACTTAAATCAACAATGTTTGTTGCTGATTTCCATTAAAAGCTAGAAATTACTAGCCGGGCATGGTGGCTCTTGCCTGTAATCCCAGCACTTCGGGAGGCTGAGGTGGGTGGATCACGAGGTCAGGAGATCAAGACCATACTGGCTAGCATGGTGAAACCTCGTCTCTATTAAAAATACAAAAAATTAGCCAGGTGTGGCGGTAGGCGCCTGTAGTCATAGCTACTAGGGAGGCTGAGGCAGGAGAATGGTGTGAACCCTGGAGGCAGAGCTTGCAGTGAGCCGAGATTACACCACTGCACTCCAGCCTGTCGACAGAGTGAGACTCCATCTCAAAAAAAAAAAAAAAAAAAAAAGGCTGGAAATTACTGCAATGTCCACCATTAAGTTTCTGATAAATAAATAAAAAAAATCTTCATACATACTGGACTAAACTATGCCCCAAAACAGAACTCTTTCCATATCAGAAAACATTGTTTAATTTTAGGGAAAATGATACACATTTGTATACTAAAGTGCAATAATCCTCAGGATATTGCTCTATCTGTGAAGAGATTATGGCACAGAACCATTGTTTGATTCTGTTTGCTTCTCAAATATTTCAAATACTTGCTTTACAAATATATACTATTTCCTTTTGAAACATGCCTCATATTCTTAGTATCTTTGTGCTGTGTTCAAAAGTAGGGTAGTATGGCCTTCTCAGGCAGTTCTGCTTGGAGATGAGCACAGCATGCTCTCTTGTACTTCTCCTCCCTGTTCCCAACTGTTACAAACACAGTGAATGTTTATTTGGTCCACAACTGGGGACAGTAGAAAGGACACCAGCTTGGAATCAGTTCGGACCTGTGTCTGCTGCACAGCTGAATCCCTGGGAAAGTAAGTTACTTAATCTTTCTGAGTCTGAATTTTTTCACCTGGCATATGGCAATGAAAATACATGTATCTCAGATCTACTATGAGGACTAACAGAGGTAAATAAAGCACATAAACCCTTAGCACAATGCTAGGTGCATAATAGATGCTTCATAAATGAGAATTATCATTATTTTAGTTCAGTGTCTAAAGGACTTGTTTAGAGTTTTTAAGGTCTGCTTTCACAATTCTCCTTCAATGGGTAAATTCAAATGCTCAAGCCTCCTCTGGTATGCTACTCTGGAAAGTTAAGTGCTTATTAATGTCTTGCTTTTTTTTTTACTAACCATTTTTTAAAGCAAAATTTTCTACTTTCCTTTCTTATGACCATAGAGTCATTTAAAGAAGAAGAGTGCTCTTATCCTCTTGATTTCCAAAGGGAATTTAACTTTAAGATGCTTTTTGTATGCTTATGGTCAAATGTATTACTCTACATTATAAGTTGAATATTACATACTATTCATCATATATAAGCCCATCTAGCAAGACAGCCACAGTTTAAAACAGATTAATAGTGTGAACTAAAAACTGAAGCTTGCGAAAATACCTATGTTATGCCCCCTAATTGATCTAAATTATGTCGTAAGAATATAGCCTTTGTAAGTAATTAAAAAAAATTTTTTTTTTAAATTTCCAGCTCTTTTAGTGTAGCATGGCGGAAAGAACAGCGCATATGCCCACACAAATACCTGCTGATGGAGATACAGTTAAGTATATCTTTCAAATATAACTCTGCATTTTGTACTTCAATAAGATTATAGAGCTTAAAAATATTGACTTGGTAAACTGATGTAGGCATAGATGATAAAGTCTTGTTTGTTATGTTTGGGCATGAATTAGCTTTTATACTAATTGGAGTTAAATATCAATGGTGATTTAGATAATTGATACATGTTTTTTGAGTCCGACGACCTTATTAGCAGTGCAAAAGACTATTTCTACTTAACACCAAAGAAATTCAAAGTAAAACTTCTGAATCTCCCAATAAGTGAGAAGAACAGTGCTGTTTTGATGGATATATTTGCAGAATGTATATACTGACAATAAATAATTTTTTGACTAAGTTATTTTAGCAAATGGTTGGATGACTGCTTGCTGATTGCTTTACTGAGTGTGAGGTTAGAGCAAGTTTTTTTTCTTTTTAGACGGAGTCTGGCTCTGTTGCTTAGGCTGGAGTGCAGTGGCGCAATCTCAGCTCACTGCAACCTCTGCCTTCTGGGTTTAAGCGATTCTCCCGCTTCAGCCTCCCAAGTAGCTGGGATTACAGGCACCCTCCTTCATGCCCGGCTAACTTTTGTATTTTTTTAGTAGAGACAGGGCTTCACCATGTTGGCCAGCCTGGTCTCGAACTCCTGACCTGAGGTGATCTACCCACCTCAGTCGCCCAAAGTATTGGGATTACAGGCCACTGCGCCCGGCCTGTCATTGCTTTTCATAAATAACCATCCTCTGAGAGGAATTTCTCAGAGACTGAACCATTGGCCTATGCTCATTCCATTTTATCTTTGGGCTGTGTTGTGTATCAAATCATGGTTAATACTCCTTTGTTCACATGACACTAAAACATAAAATTTTAGAATTAGAAGAGATCCCAAAAGCCAATTAGTCAAACATTAATCTGATATACAAAAACTAGCAACAAATCCTTTAGCAAGTATCTTAGTCTGTTTGGGCAGCTATAACAAAATACCTTAGACTTGGTAATTTATAAACAATAGAAATGCATTGCTCACAGTTCTAGAGGATGGGAAGTCCAAGATCAAAGGACCAGCTGGTTTGGTGTTAGGTGAGGGCTTACTCTCTGCTTCAAAAATAGCTTCTAGCTGTGTCCTCACACGGCAGGAGAAGCAAACAGTGTCGCTCAAACTTCTGTTATAAATGCAGTAGTCCTATTCATGTGGGTGGAACTGTATGACCTAATCACCTCTCCAAGGCTCCGTTTTTTTAAAAATTAAATGATATGTAATATTAATACATATTGATGGGGTATAGGCAATATTTTTTTTTTTTTTTTTTTTTGGTTGAGACAGAGTCTTGCTCTGTCGCCCAGGCTGGAGTGCAGTGGCCCGATCTCAGCTCACTGCAAGCTCCGCCTCCCGGGTTTATGCCATTCTCCTGCCTCAGCCTCCCAAGTAGCTGGGACTACAGGCGCCCGCCACCTTGCCCGGCTAGTTTTTTGTATTTTTTTTTTTTTTTAGTAGAGACGGGGTTTCACTGTGTTAGCCAGGATGGTCTCGATCTCCTGACCTCGTGATCCGCCCGTCTCGGCCTCCCAAAGTGCTGGGATTACAGGCTTGAGGCAATATTTTGTTATATGCATAGAATATATAATAATCAAATCAGGGTACTTCATGTATCTATTACCTCAAATATTTATTATTTCTATGTTTTGGGAACATTTCAAGTCCCTTCTTTTAGCTATTTATATAATACATTGTTATAAACTATAGTCTCCCTACTCTGCTATAGAACATTAGAACTTATTTTTTCTGCCTAACTGAATGTTTGAACCCACCAGCCAACCTCTGTTCATCCCCCCACTACTCACACACCCTTCCCAGCCTCTGGTAGCTATCATTCTACTCTACTTCTATGAGATCAACTTTTTAAGCTGACGCATATGAGTGACATATTTGTCTTTCTGTGTCTGACTTACTTCACTTAACATAATGACCTCTAGTTCCATCCATGTTAATGCAAATGATAGGATTTCCTTTTTTTTATGTGGCCAAATTCTATTTTTTTTTTTTTTTTTTTTTTGAGATGGAGTTTCACTCTTGTTGCCCAGGCTGGAGTGCAACGGCATGATCTCAGCTCACTGCAACCTCCGCCTCCCAGGTTAAAGCAATTCTCCTGCCTCGGCCTCCCAAGTAGCTGGGATTACAGGCATGCACCCCCATGCCTGGATAATTTTGTAGTTTTAGTAGAGATGGGGTTTCACCCTGTTGGCCAGGTTGGTTTCAAACTCCTGACCTCAGGTGATCCACCTGCCTCAGCCTCCCAAAGTGCTGAGACTACAAGTGTTAGCCACCACACCTGGCCCCAAATAGTATTTAAATGTGTATATATACAACTTTTTAAATCCATATATCTATTGATGGACATTTAGGTTGATTCCATATTTTTGCTGTGGTGAATACTGGTTCAATAAACAAAGGGATGCACAGATCTCTTCTATATATTGATATTTTTTCCTTTGGGTATATACCAAGTAGTGGGATTGCTGGATCATATGGTAGTTCCATTTATATTGGAAACGAAGAATGAGAGAAGGAGAGGGAGGAAGGGAGAGAGGGATACAAGAAGTGAAGGGAGGCGATGAAAAAAGAGTGACTAGGATCATAATAGAACTTAAGTTTCCATATCTTAGCTATTGTAAATAATGCTGCAATGAACACAGATCATCACACATCCTGATTTAAAATTATATTACAAAGCTATAGTAATCAATATAGTATGGTACCATCATAGAAACAGAAACATAGGCCAGTGAAACACAATAGAGCTCCCAGAAATAAGTCCAAACATTCATGGTTAGCTAATTTTTCAAAAGGGCACCAAAAGGACATACTGAGGAAAAAAATCATCTCTTCACTAAATGGTTCCAGGAAAACTGAATTTCTATAGGCAAAAGAATGATATTGGACCATTATCTTACACTATACCAAAAAACCAACTCAAAATAGATAAAAGACCTAAAAGTAGGACCTGAAGTCATAAAACTCTGAGGAGAGAACATAGGGGAAAATGTCCTTGACATTGGTCTTGACAGTAATTTTTTTTTTTTTTTTTTGAGACGGAGTTTCACTCTTGTTGCCCCAGCTAGAGTGCAATGGCACAATCTCTGCTCACTGCAACCTCCTCCTCCCGGGTTCAAGTGATTCTCTTGCCTCAGCCTCCCAAGTAGCTAGGATTATAGGAGCCCACCACCAACCCCGGCTAATTCTGGGGGCTGAAAAGTGGACATCTTATGTAGAACCATAGAAACTGAGATAAGTAGATTTTATGTCTGCAGCTGACATGCCTTTTCTTTTACTAGGCCTTTAGTACAGAGGTTTGTGTTTCTCTGAGTAAAGCTGGGCTTGAGATTTGATGTTGCTATAGTGTGATTCTTACTATCCTATAGGCTTTTTTTTTTTTGGATGGAGTTTCACTCTTGTTGCCCAGGCTAGAGTGCAGTGGCACGATCTTGGCTCACTTGCAACCTCTGCCTCCTGGGTTCAAGCGGTTCTCCTGCCTCAGCCTCCTGAGTAGCTGGGATTATAGGCATGCACCACCATGCTCGGCTAATTTTGTATTTTTAGTAGAGATGGGGTTTCTCCATGTTGATCAGCCTGGTCTCAAACTCTCAACCTCAGGTGATCTGCCCTCCTCGGCCTCCCAAAGTGCTGGGATTACAGGCATGAGCCACCGCGCCTGGTCTACCCTATGGGCTTTGAATGTCTCTGGTGATAACTTGTGTTGAGGGTAGGGGTTGGTTTGCCAGAGGATGTTTTTCTGATGATGATTTCACCCTCAACCTTAAGTCTTCCTTTGGTGCTATGCCTCAGAATGAGTATGTCTCTTGCAATATCTCTTGCAGAGAATATGTATCTTGATAGCAGTTAGCCTGGTGATGAAGGTACGTGAGAATACTTTTTTATTTGATTGCCAGTCTTAGGCAAGCACTCTGCCTCTGGGCCCCGGGGGTATGACTTTCTCTTTCTCTTCTTCTGACATGGTTCTGAATCCATTGTGAATTTCTGTACATCTTCTAGGGCTTCAAGCTTTTTTTATGTTCCCTACTTTCAGAAGCAGTGTGCTTTCACCAGCACCCTAAGAGAGTGCTTCTTGGCTCTTCACCCATAGAGGAAGGCTTTTTTATTCTGTAGAGGAGAAAGTTCTATTAGAGCTTCTTGCCAGCATTGCTGCTGTTGCATGTCCCAGTGCTGTAACTTGAGAGAGATTTTTTTTTTCAGAGTTCTATCAATTTTTTACTGAATGTCTAGTTGGGTTCAAGGAGAAAAAGTTTTTGAGGAGCTACAGATTATTTTTTGTTCTACAAAAAAGACACATGCACACTTCTTCTCTTCTCTTCTCTTCTCTTTTCTCTTTTTTGAGATAGAGTTTTTGCTCTTGTTGCCCAGGCTGGAGTGCAGTGGCTCAATCTTGGCTCACTGCAACCTCTGCCTCCTGGGTTCAAGCGATGCTCCTGCCTCAGCCTCCCAAGTAGCTGGGATTACAGGCATGTGCCACCGCACCTGGCTAATTTTGTATTTTTATTAGAGACAGGGTTTCACTATGTTGGTCAGGCTGGTCTCAAACTCCCAACCTCAGGTGATCCGCCTGCCTCCGTCTCTCAAAGTGCTGGGATTACAGGTGTGAACCACTGCACCCGTCCTGTTTTCTTTTTTAAAAATTTGAGACAGAGTCTCACTCTGTCACCCAGGCGGGAGTGCAGTGGCGCAATCTTGGCTTACTGCAACCTTCACCTCCCGGTTTCAACTGATTCTCGTACCTCAGCCTCTTGAGTAGCTGAGATGACAGACATGCACCACCGCGCCCAGCTAATGTTTGTATTTTTACTAGAGACAGGGTTTCACCATGTTGGCCCAGCCGGTCTCAAACTCCTGACCTCAAGTGATCTGCCTGCCTCGGCCTCCTAAAGTGTTGGGATTAGGGGTGTGAGCCACCGCACCCAGCCTGTACTTGTTTTCATCTCAGCTCTATTCACAATAGCTGAGACATTGAATCAACCTAGGTGTCCATCAATGGTAGACTGGATTAAAAATGTGGTACATGGCTGGGCGCAGTGGCTCACACCTGTAATCCCAGCACTTTGGGAGGCTGAGACTGATGGATAGTCTGAGGTCAGGAGTTTGAGAGCAGGCTGACCAACATGGTGAAACCCTGTCTCTACTAAAAATACAAAAAATTAGCTGGGCGTGGTGGTGGGCAACTGTGATCCCAGCTACTCAGGAGGCTGAGGCAGGATAATTGTTTGAACTTGGGAGGTGGAGATTGCAGTGAGCTGAGATTGCACCACTGCGCTCCAGCCTGGGTGATAGAGCGAGATTCTGTCTCAAAAAAAAAAAAAAAAAAAGTGTGGTACATATACACCGTGGAATACTCTGCAGCCATAAAAAATGAAATGTGTCCTTTGCAGCAACATGGGTGCTGCTGGAGGCCATTATCCTAAGTGAATTAATACAGAAACAGAAAACCAAATACCACATGTTCTCATTTACAAGTGGGGGTAAACATTGGGTACTCATAAACATACGAGTATGAGACTCATGCCATAGATGGCAACAATGGACACTGAGGACTACTACAGGGTGGGGGGGGAGTGGTGGGGCAGAAAATCTACCTGTTGAGTACTATGCTTAGTACCTGGGTGATGGGATCATTCACACCCTCAAACCTCAGCACATTCAGTATCCCCGCATAACAAACCTGCACATGTACTCTCTGAATCTAAAAGTTGAAATTACAAATAAAAATTAAATACATACATTAAATCAAACCTTAATAAATTAAAAAATATAATTAATATACTCTTTATTCTCTACTTAGAATGACAGATTTCCAAATAAGGACAAATAAAAACCAAACCAGAAAACAAACAAACAAAAAACAGCTACAGGGCTGGGTGCAGTGGCTCACACCTGTAATCCCAGCACTTTGGGAGGCCGAGGCGGAGGATCACAAGGTGAGGAGTTCAAGACCAACCTGGCCAACACAGTGAAACCCATCTCTACTAAAAATACAAAAATTAGCCAGGTGTGGTGGCACGGCTATAATCCCAGTTACTCAGGAGGCTGAGTCAGGAGAATCGCTTAAACCTGGGAGGTGGATGTTGCAGTGAGCTGAGATTGCGCCACTGCACTCTAGCCTGAGCAACAGAGTGAGACTATGTCTCAAAAAAAAAAAAAAAAAAAAGGAAAAGAACAAAAGAAAGAAAGAAAAAAGCAGCTACAGATGATTCCTGTTTATGGCTCAAAGTTTTTGCTTGTCTGCCAAAGCATATTCTAGCAATTAGGTCCTTGCTTTAGAACTCTTCTCATATCTGTGGCTTTCTTGCCTAGAAAAGTTAATGTTCCCATCTTGTCTTTTCCTGTGGGTTTCTGTCTGTCCTTCAATTCTGGAACAATTTTTTGACCTGAAACATCAGTACTAGGATGAGTTAAAAAAAAGTTGTGATCTTGCCTTAGTCCATTCTTTTATTCCTGTAGTGTTAGTAGTGATGTCTTTTTTCTGCTCTCTACATCTCTGAGCAGAAACTAGAAATGAATATAACTGATTTTTGTATATTGACTTTATAGCTTTTAATTTTGATATATTCTCTTAGTAATTCTGGTAGATGCTCTGTAGATTCTTGTATATTTTCTACCTTTTTTCAGTATAAAATAACAAACTCTTTTGAATATTTATGCTTTTTGTTTGCCTTATTGACTGGTAAGAACCTCCAGTAAAATATATAAAAATGACAAGAGCTGACATCTCTGCTTTATTTTCAGTCTTGTGAGGAAAGCACTCAGATGTTTACTATGAAGTATGATGTTAGATTTAAAGTTTTTTTATATAGTTTTTATCAGATTGAGGAAGTTCTCTTTAATTCGTATTTTACTAATAGACTTTAAAAATCACAAATGGGTATTCAATTCATCAAATATAATATTTTTCATTTATTCAGTCATATGGCAATTTTACTTTATACTATTAATATGGTGAAATGTTTATTGATTTTTTTAATTTTTAATTTTTTTTGAGACAGGGTTTTACTGTTACCCAGGCTGCAGTGCAGTGGCACAATCATAGCTCACCACAAGCTCTAACTCCTGGGCTTAAGTGATCCTCCTGCCTCAGCCTCTGGAGTAGCTGGGACAATGAGCATGTACTACCACACCCAACTATTTTTTAAATTTTTATTTTCAGTAGAGACAGGGTTTCACTATGTTGCCCAGACTGGTCTCGAATTCCTGAGCTCAAGCGATCTTCCAGCCTCAGCTTCCCAAAGTTCTGGGATTACAGGCATGAGCCACCATGCTCAGCCCTTAATTTTTAATTTTTATGGGTACATAGCAGGTCTATATATTTATGGGGCACATGAGATATTTTGTTATAGGCACATAATGTGTAATAATCATATCAGGATAAATGGAGTATCCACTACCTTAAGTATTTTTCATCTCTTTGTGTTAGAAACATTTCAATTGTACTCTTCATTCTTCTAAAATGTACAATTTATCATTGACTATAGTCACCCTGTTGTGCTATCAAATACTGGACCTTATTCATTCTATCTAACTATATCCTTGTACCCATTAACAATCCCCTCACCACCCTCACTACCCTTCTTAGCCTCTGATAACCATCCTTCCACTCTCTATCTCCATGAGTTCAATTGTTTTAATTTTTAGCTCCCACAAATAAGTGAGAACATGTGAAGTCTGTCTTTCCGTGACTTGCTTATTTCACTTAACATATTGTTAGGTTCCATCCATGTTATTGGAAATGACAAGATCTCATTCTTTTTGATGGCTGAATAGTATTCCATTGTGTATATGTACCACATTTTCTTTGTCTATTCATCTGTTGATGGACACTTAGCTTGCTTCCAAATCTTGGCTATTGTGAATAGTGCTGCAACAAACATGGGAGTGTAGCTATCTCCTTGGTGTACTAATTTCTTTTGGGTATATACCTGGCAGGGGATTGCTGGATCATACAGTAGTTCTATGTTTAGTTTTTTGAGGTACCTCCATACTGTTCTCCATACTAATTCACATTCCCATCAACAGTGTAAGAGGATTCTCTTTTTTCTACATTGTTGCCAGCATTTGTTATTGCCTGTCTTTTGGGTAAAAACCACTTTAACTCAGGTGAGATGATATTATCATTTTAGGTTTGATTGGAATTTCTCTGATGGTCAATGATGTTGAGCACCTTTTTATATACCTGTTTGCCATTTGTATGTCTTCTTTTGAGACATGTCTGTTCCAATCACTTGCCAGTTTTTAAATTGGATTATCAGATTTTTTCCTATTGAGCTATTTGAGCTTCTTACATAATCTGGTTATTAATCCCCTATCAGGTGGATAGTTTGCAAATATTTTCTCCCATTCAATGGGTTGTCTCCTCACTTTGTTAATCACTTTCTTTGCTGTGCAGAAGCTTTTTAATTTGATATGATCCCATTTGTCCATTTTTGCTTTGGTTTCCTGTGCTTGTAGGGCATTATCCAAGAAGTATTTGTCCAGGTCAATGTCCTGGAGAGTTTCCCCAATGTTTTCTTTTAGTAGGTTCATAGTTTCACGACTTAGATTTATATCTTTAATCCATTTTTATTTGATTTTTATATATGATGAGAGATAGGAGTCTGTTTTCATTATTTTACATATGGATATCCAATTTTCCCAGAACCATTTATTGAAGAGATTCTTCTTTCCCCACTGTATACTCTTGGCACCTTTGTCAAAAGTGAGTTCACTGTACATGTCTGAATTTATTTCTGGGTTCTGTATTCTGTTCCATTTGTCTATATGTTTGTTTTCATGACAGTACCATGCTGTTTTGGTTACTGTAGTTCTGTATTATAATTTGAAGTCAAGTAATGTGATTCCTTCAGTGTACCCAGAATACTCGGCATTGCTTTGAATATTCTGTGTCCTTTGTGGGTACATGTAAATTTTAGGATTATTTTTTCTATTTCTTTCTTTCTTTTTTTTTTTTGAGACAGAGTCTCGCTCTGTTGCCAAGTTTGGTGTGCAGTGGCACGATCTCGGCTCACTGCAGGCTCTGCCTCCCAGGCTCACGCCATTCTCCATTCTCCTGCCTCAGCCTCCCAAGTAGCTGGGACTAAAGGCACCTGCCACCATGCCCAGCTAATTTTTTTGTATTTTTAGTAGAGATGGGGTTTCACCATGTTAGCCAGGATGATCTCGATCTCCTGACCTCATGATCTGCCTGCCTTGGCCTCCCAAAGTGCTGGGATTACAGACATGAGCCCCTGCTCCCGGCCTATTTTTTTCTATTTCTGTGGAGAATGTCACTGGTATTTTGATAGGCATTGAGTTAGATATGTAGATCGCTTTCAGTGGTATGAACATTTTAACGATATTGATTCTTTCAGTCCATAAACATGGAATATCTTTTCATTTTTTTGTATCCTCTTCAATTTCTTGTATCAATATTTTATAGTTTATCATTTATGGATTTTTGAGTGCTGAACTAACCTTGTGTTTCTAGAATAAATGTCAATTGTTTTAATATATAATCTTTTTTATATACAAGTGAATTGATTCGGTAATGTTTTGTTAAGATTAAACAAAAAAAAACTCCGTGCAGTATGATTTCTTCTAAATGAAATTCTAGAAGAAGTAAAACTATAGCAACTGAAAACAGATGAGAGGTTGCCAGGACTGAGGGATGAGGGTTATGAATTGACTGAATAGGGATAAGAGGGAAAGCTTTAGGGATGTCAGAAATGTTCTATATGGTGATCATGATGGTGATTACATTACTATACACATTCATTAAAATTCATCAAACGGTGCACATAAAGTTGGTGATTTTATTATATACAAATTATTCCTCAATAAAGCTAGCTAAGTAACATATACAGAATTTTAGTAGAAAAAAGCAAGTTGCAGAGTTTCACTCTTGTAGCCCAGGCTGGCGTGCAATGGCGCGATCTTGGCTCACTGCAACCTCTGCTTCCCAGATTCAAGCAATTCTCCTGTCTTAGCCTCCCAAGTACCTGGGGTTACAGGCCTCTGCCACCATGCCTGGCTAATTTTTTTTTGTATTTTTAGTACAGACCAGGTTTCACCACACTGGCCAGGCTGGTCTTGAACTCCTGACCTCTGGTGATCTGCCTACCTCGGCCTCCCAAATTGCTGGGATTACAGGTGTGAGCCACTGTACCCGGCCATGTATGTGTTTTTAAAATTTAATACCTCTATATTTGTGTATATAAAAGTATTTTTTAATGTCTAAAATCACAAAAATCATAAAAATAGGGAAAAGAGGAAGGAGATAGGATGTGGGGAATAGTCAAATGGAATATTATCTTTCATTTCAATATTTCAGTTGTTAAGAAAAATTTATTTGCATACTCACTAGTTGTACAATTAAAATTAAATTTAATTATGGTAGTAAAAAAGAATTTTTGCAGTTATGCACATGACAGAAATTAATGTATAATTTTCTCTTTTTGTGATATCTTTGCCAGGTGTTTTTTCTTCGTTTGTTTTTCTGAGATGGAGTCTCACTCTGTCGCCCAGGCTGGAGTGCATGGTGTAATCTCGGCTCACTGCAACCTCTGCCTCCTGGGTTCAAGGGATTCTCCTGCCTTAGCCTCCCAAGTAGCCGGGATTACAGGCACGTGCCACCATGCCTGGCTAATTTTTTGTATTTAGTAGAGATGGGGGGGTTTCACCATGTTTGTCAGGCTGGTCTCGAACTCCTGACCTCAGGTGATCCACACGCCTCGACCTCGCAAAGTGCTAGGATACAGGCGTGAGCCACTGCGCCTGGCTTGTCAGGTGTTTATATTGCCATTATATCTGGTTTCATAAAATACATTGGAAAAAATTCACCCCCTTCTGTTTTGTAGAGAGTTTGTGTGAATTTTTCTTTAACTGCTTGTTGATAGAATTCAATAGTAGTTTCTTTTTTTTTTTTTTTTGAGACAGAGTCTTGCTCTGTCACCCAGGCTGGAGTGCAGTGGTGCGATCTCAGCTCACTGCAAGCTCCACCTCCCGGGTTCATGTCGTTCTCCTGCCTCAGCCTCCTGAGTAGCTGGGACTACAGGCGCCCGCCACCACGCTTGGCTAATTTTTTTGTATTTTCAGTAGAGACGGGATTTCACCGTGTTAGCCAGGATGGTCTCGATCTCCTGACCTCGTGAGCCGCCCGCCTCGGCCTCCCAAAGTGCTGGAATTACAGGCTTGAGCTACCGCGCCCGGCCAGGGCCTGAAGATTTCTTTGTGGAAAGGTTTTTGACTATAATTTCTTCAATAGATATATGACTCTTTAGATTTCCTATTTCCCATTGTGTCATTTTTATAATTTTTTTCCAATGAAATTTATTTATTTTCAAGTTTGTTGGCAAAAGAGTTATTTCAAATTTATTGGCAAAATGTGTTCATAAATGTGTTTATAGTAGTCTATTATAATTTTGTTATCTGTGTGGTCTATAGTAATGTTCTCTCGTTTCTGCTATGAGCAATTTGTGTTTTGGGTGTTTTTTTGTTTGATTTTTGTTTTTTGAGATGGAGTCTTGCTCTGTTGCCCAGACTGGAGTACAGTGGTGTGATCTCGGCTCACCACAACCTCTGCCTCCTGGGTTCAAGCGATTCTCCCACCTCAGCCTCCCGAGTAGCTGGTATTACTGGCTCATGCCACCATGCCCAGTTAATTTTTGTATTTTTAGTAGAGAGGGGGTTTTTCTATGTTGGTCATGCTGGTCTTGAACTCCTGACCTCAGGTGATCTCCCTACCTCGGCCTCCCAAAGTGCTGGGATTACAGGCGGGAGCCACTGTGCCCGGCTGTTTTGGGTGTTTTTATTAGTCCAGCTAGGTGTTTATCAATCTTATCAATCTTTTCAAAACAGCAAATTTTTGCTTATTTAATTTTCTCTAAGACCTATTTCCTGTTTCTTTGCTTTCTGCTTTTATTTATTTATTTTTGAGATGTAATCTCCCTCTGTCACCCAGGCTGGAGTACAGTGGTCCAATTTCAGTTCACTGCAACCTCTGCCTCCCTGGCTCAAGGGATTCGCCTGCCTCAGCCTCCCGAGTAGTTGGGATTACAGGCTCCCACCACCATGCCCAGCTCATTTTTGTATATTTAGTAGAGACAGGGTTTCACTATGTTGGCCAGGCTGGTCTCGAACTCCTAACCTCAAGTGATCCACTTGCCTCGGCCTCTCAAAATGCTGGGATTTCAGGCATGAGCCAATGCGCCCGGCCATGCTTTCTGCTTTTATCTTAATTTTATAATTTTTGTTTTTCTCCTGGGATTTTTGTCTTTTTACTCATTGTGTATGCACACTTTCCTTTATGTCTCTGCACGTTTATAATAGCTGTTTTAAAATCTCTGTTAGTAGATTGGGCCCAGTGGCTCACACCTGTAATCCCAGCCCTTTGGAGGCTAAGGCAGGAGGATTGTTTGAGCTCAGGAGTTCAAGACCAACCCGAGCAACATGGTGTGACCCCGTCTCTACCGAAAATACAAAAATTAGCCAGGTGCAGTGGATCACACCTGTAATCCCAGCACTTTGGAAGGCCCAGGCAGGTGGATCCCCTAAGGTCAGGAGTTCAAGACCAGCCTGGCCAACGTGGTGAAACCTCTTCTCTACAAAAAATACAAAGATTGGCTGGGCATGGTCACGCATGCTTATAGTCCCAGCTTTTCGGGAGGCTGGAGAATTGCTTGAGCCCGGGTGATGGAGGTTGCAGTGAGTCGAGATCTCAGCTTACTGCAACCTCTGCCTCCCAGGCCGGTTAGCATATTCTTGTTTTATAAAGGTACAAAATAAATGTAGACAATATCTACTGAGCTAATTGTTGATGCTTCTACCTTAACATCTTTCCTACTGATTTATAATTCCTTTATTCTCACATATACTAAAATATTTTAAAGCTTGTTAATTTAGATAAAAAGGCATTTTGTATTCCTCATAAAATAGTGTTAAGAACTGTGAAGTATGCTGAGCTGTCATTGCAAAGTGGTATTTAATGTGTTTTTAGGTGTGGAGGGGGTTGTATAATTCCCATTTTTAAAATAAAAGTGCTTAGAAATAAAAAGTGAATTATCTTTTAACCTTTAAAAATGATCGATTGGGCTGGGCGCGGTGGCTTAAGCCTGTAATCCCAGCACTTTGGGAGGCCGAGATGGGCGGATCACGAGGTCAGGAAATCGAGACCATCCTGGCTAACACAGTGAAACCCCGTCTCTACTAAAAAATAAAATAAAATAAAAAAACTAGCCGGGCGAGATGGCGGGCGCCTGTAGTCCCAGCTACTCGGGAGGCTGAGGCAGGAGAATGGCGTGAACCCGGGAGGCGGAGCTTGCAGTGAACCGAGATCGCGCCACTGGACTCCAGCCTGGGCGACAGAGCGAGACTCCGTCTCAAAAAAAAAAAAAAAAAAGGCCGGGCGCGGTGGCTCAAGCCTGTAATCCCAGCACTTTGGGAGGCCGAGACGGGCGAATCACGAGGTCAGGAGATCGAGACCATCCTGGCTCACACGGTGAAACCCTGTCTCTACTAAAAAATACAAAAAAAAAAAAAACTAGCCGGGCGAGGTGGCGGGCACCTGTAGTCCTAGCTACTCGGGAGGCTGAGGCAGGAGAATGGCGTGAACCCGGGAGGCGGAGCTTGCAGTGAGCTGAGATCCGGCCACTGCACTCCAGCCCAGGCGACAGGGTGAGACTCCGTCTCAAAAACAAAACAAAACAAAACAAAAAAAGATCGGTTGGTAACTTTGTGTATAATACTGATGGGTTTCTAATTTTCTGGAATGGGGTTATTAGTAGTAGATTTCTTTGATATAACACGAGTCCTCAGAGGGTATATAACAAATTTGAAGTATACATCATTTGATTTTTTAAAAATTTCAGATTGATTTTGGTTTCCTCACATATGTAGAGGATCTCCAGCTTACAATCATTCAACTTAAATTGTTGACTCTATGATAGTGCCGTTTTTCACTTTATTTAATAAATTACATGAGATATTCAATACTTTATTATAACATAAGCTTTGCGTTAATTGATTTTGCCCAATTGTAGGCTAATGTAAGTGTTCTGAGCGTGTTTAAGGCAGACAAGGCTGAGCTATAATGTTCAGCTTTGTTACGTGTATTAAATGGTGTTTTGACTTACAATATGTTCAATTTAGGAGGGGTTTCTTGGGACATAGCCTCATCATAAGTTGAGAAGCATCTGGATTAACGTGTGGGATTTTCTCACTATATTAACACACTGCAGCAGAATGAAGGATGTTAAAGTTTTTTTCTTTTTTCTTATGGAAGAAAGAATTTATTATATTAGAGTAATTCATTAGAGTTTCTTGTAGTATTTCCTTAATTCCCTATTTTATTTATTTATTTATTTGTTTATTGAGACAGAGTTTCACTCTTTCACCCAGGCTGGAATGCAGTGGTATGCTCGTGCCTCACTGCAACCTCCGCCTCTTGGGTTGAAGTGATTCTCCTGCCTCAGCCTCCCGAGTAGCTGGGATTACAAGCATGTACCACCATGCGTGGCTAATTTTGTATTTTTAGTAGAGATTGGGTTTCACAATGTTGGCTAGGCTGGTCTTGAACTACTGACCTCGTGATCCTCCTGCCTTGGCCTCCCAAAGTGCTGGGATTACAGGCATGAGCCACTGTACCTGTCCCCTATTTCTTTTAAAATTTAGAAACAGAGCCTCTTTGAGTGTGCTGAGAGATAGATTCACTTTATTTATAGCACTTTGGGAGGCCGAGACGGGCGGATCACGAGGTCAGGAGATCGAGACCATCCTGGCTAATACGGTGAAACCCCGTCTCTACTAAAAATACAAAAACTAGCCGGGCGAGGTGGCGGGCGCCTGTAGTCCCAGCTACTTGGGAGGCTGAGGCAGGAGAATGGCGGAAACCCAGGAGGCGGAGCTTGCAGTGAGCTGAGATCTGGCCACTGCACTCCAGTCCAGGCGACAGAGTGAGACTCCGCCTCAAAAAAAAAAAAAAAAAAAAAAAAAAAAATAGCCAAATCTATGTGTTTGAACACACACTTCTATATTCACAAATTTACCTAATATGTTTGCATCTTGTCTGAGGTATGATAATCAAATGATAATCAATTCTAACTTCTTTGATGTACTATAATAATTTTCCTTTCAAATGACTTCATTTTCTAACACAAAACTCTAAATTTTTGTTTTATTTAAGCAAAAAGAAAATAATATTCGTTGTTTAACTACGATTGGACATTTTGGTTTTGAATGTTTGCCCAATCAGTTGGTGAACAGATCTATCCGACAAGGATTCACTTTTAATATTCTCTGTGTGGGTAAGTGTCAGACACCTCATTTGAACTATTCCTTCATTTTTCCCAATGTTCACTTCAACTTATCTTAAGCAGTGTAACATTGATGCTATTAATTCAAATATATCTTCATGTTTACAGTGATTCTCATCTTAGCCATATTATGTAATCCTTTTATTTTTTGAGACAGGTTCTCACTCTGTTGCCCAGGCTGAAGTGCAGTGGTGTGATTGTGGCTCACTGTAGCCTCAGCTGCCTGGGCTCAAGCAATCCACCCACCTCAGCTTCCCAAAGTGCTGGGATTACAGGCATAAACACCACACTGGACCTGTAATGATTGTTAAAAATTGGGACATTCCTGTGCTCTTAAAAGTCTGATGTAGCTTAGTATGTACTTTCTTTCTCCATCATGTTAATGAGTGAGAGAACCAGGTCTAGCATGTATACTTTCAAGGCCATCCCAGTCTTTGAAGTATTTGAAACCCTTTATTTATTTTTAAAATTAATGTTATTCTTAATTGAAAAATCATAGTTATTTACATGTATGGATACAATGTGAGGTTTTGATAAATGTTTACAATGTGGAATGATTCAATCAAGTGAATTAACATATCTATTACCCGGTTTACCTATCTTTTTTTATGATGAGACATTTGAAATTAACTCTCTTGATTATTTTGAAATATATAATACATTGACTATAGTCACTCTGCTGTCCAGTAGATCTCAAAACTTCTTTCTCCTCTCTGTTTGAAACTGTTAGTTTGCTAAAGATGATGGCCTCTAGCTCCATCCATGTTCCTGCAAAGGACATGATCTCATTCTTTTTCATAGCTGTGTAGTATTCCATGGTGTATATGTACCACATTTTCTTTATCCAGTCTATCATTGATGGGCATTTGAGTTGATTCCATGTCTTTGCTACTGTGAATAGTGCTGCAATGAGCTCTGTTGGTATGCTAAGGATGATGGCCTCCAGCTCCATCCATGCTACTGCAAAGGACATATCTCTTTCTTTTTTATGGCTGAGAATATGTGCCATGTTCTCACTTATAAGTGGGAGCGAAATGATGAGAACACGTGGGCACAAAAAGGGGAATAACAGACACTAGTGTCTACTTAAGGGTGGAGGTTTGGAGGAGGGAGAGGATCAGATAAAATAACTATTGGGTACCATGCTTAGTACCTGGGTGATGAAATAATCTGTACAACAAACCCTCGTGACATGTGCTTACCTATATAACAAACCTGCACGTGTACCCCTGAACCTAAAATAAAAGTTAAAAAAAAAAAAGAAACTTTGTACCCTTTGACCAACAACTCCACCTTTCCTTTCTCCCTGCTCCCGCAGCCTCTGGTAACCGGTATTCTACTCTCTATTTCTATGAGTTCAACGTTCTAAGATTTTAAAAAACTACTGTAGGAATTCAAAGTGTTGCTTCTCAGCCCCTTTATACCCCTATGACAGTGAATCTATGCCTATTACAGGGGAAACTGGAATTGGAAAATCAACACTGATTGACACATTGTTTAATACTAACTTGAAAGACAACAAATCCTCACATTTTTACTCAAATGTTGGACTTCAAATACAGACATATGAACTTCAGGAAAGCAATGTTCAGTTGAAATTGACTGTTGTGGAGACAGTGGGGTATGGTGATCAAATAGACAAAGAAGCCAGGTTAGTGTTTTCTTATTTAAATTAAAAAAGATTTTCTTATTTCAAAAAATTCGACTTCCTTTGCCATAGACTAATTTGTGTAAGTAATACCCTTTCGTCCAGATTTTATTGTTTTCCTAAGTAATGTTCTTTTCTTACAAGATTAATATTTTTGTATGTAATTGATTTTCTTACAAGATTTTTATTTAACCAGTTATAGCAAAAAATTTTAAATACAGCTTCTATTAGTTTTAGCTTATTTCCTTATTTCTTTATTTAACTTTATTTGTACAAATTTTCCGTAGAGGTTGTACTAATTATATTCCCACCAACAGTGTCTAAGGGTTCCCATTTCTCTGTATCCTTGCCAAATTATATTATTTATTAATTATTATTATTATTTTTTGAGACAGTTTTTCATTCCATCACCTAGGCTGGAGTGCAGTGGCACAAGCTCAGCTCACTGCAGCTTCGACCTCCCAGGCTCAAGTGGTCCTTCCACCTCAGCCTCTTGAGTAACTGGGACTACAGGCACATGCCACCATGCCTGGTTAATTTCAAAAATTGTTTGTATAGATGGGGTCTTGCTATGTTGCCCAGGCTGGTGTCAAACTCCTGGCCTCAAGTGATCCTCCTACCTTGGCCTTCCAAAGTGCTGGGATTACAGACATGAGCCATTCTACTTGGCCTGTTATTTTTTATCTTTTTTTTTTTGAGACAGAGTCTTGCTCTGTCGCCCAGGCTAGAGTGCAGTAACACAATCTCAGCTCACTGCAAGCTCAGTCTCCTGGGTCCTCACCATTCTCCTGCCTCAGCTTCCCAAGTACCTGGGACTACAGGCGCCCACCACCAGGCCTGGATAATTTTTGTATTTTTAGCAGAGACGAGGTTTCACCATGTTAGCCAGGATGGTCTTGAACTCCTAACCTCATGATCCACCTGCCTTGGCCTCCCAAAGTGCTGGGATTATAGGCGTGGGCCACCGTGCCCAGCCATTTTTTATCTTTTTAACAATAGCCTTTCTGACTGAGGTAAGATGATATCTCATTGTGGTTTTACTTTGTATTTTGGTGTTCTGAAAAATGTCTATTCATGTCCTTTTCCCACTTTTTTAATGGGATTATTTGTTCTTCTTGTTACTGCTGTTTAGTTGCTTGCATTCTTTTTATATTCTGGATACTAGTCCCCTGTCGGATGCACCCAGCTTTCCTCTATATTTACATTTTACATAATCATAGAGTAAAGCATGAACCTAATTATTGGTTTGGAATTAATATCTTTGTATGGACATGTTATGAACTTTTTAAAATCACTATAGCAAACTGCTTACATACATGTTAACTGTTCATTAAGTCGTCAAAAAGCAGGCATTAGATTTTATAAGTCTGTTATGCTAAATGTATAAATTATTTTTTTAGCTACCAACCAATAGTTGACTACATAGATGCCCAATTTGAGGCCTATCTTCAAGAAGAACTGAAGATTAAACGTTCCTTGTTTGAGTACCATGATTCTCGCATCCATGTGTGTCTTTACTTCATTTCACCTACAGGACATTCCCTGAAGTCTCTTGATCTATTAACAATGAAGAACCTTGACAGTAAGGTATGTTTGGTAAATCCACCAAGCTTTCTTTTCTTTTTCTTTTTCTTTTTCTTTCTTTTTTTTTTTTGTATTTGAGACAGGGTCTTGCTTTGTCACTCAGGCTAGAGTGCAGTGGTGTCATCATAGCTCACTGCAGCCTCAACCTCCTGGACTCAAGCAATCTTCCCACCTTAGCCATCTGAGTAACTGGGACTACAGGAATGTGCTACCAAGATCGGCTAATTTTTGTATTTTTTGTAGAGACGGGGTTTCACTATGTTGCTCAGGCTGAACTTGAACTTCTGGCTTAAGTGATCTACCCACCTCGCCCTCCCAGAGTGTTGGGATTATAGGCGTGAGTCATTGTTCCTGGTCCCAACCTTTCACCATGTAATATTAATTTCGAGATAATAACACATCTTGAAGGCACATGCATGCAAGTGTAGTTACCTATCTTTAGGTGATTTCATCATTATGCAAACATCATAGAGTGTACCTACACATGCCTAGATGATCTAGTCTACTACACACCTAGACGATAGTCTTTGATGGTATGGCTTACTGCTCCTAGGCTACAAACCTGGACAGCATGGTACTGTACGGAATACTGTAGAATTATAATACCATGGTAAGTATCTGTGTATCTATTTTATTTCATTTTATTTTGAGACGGAGTCTTACTCTCTCCAAGGCTGGAGTGCAGTGGCACCATCTCGGCTCACTGCAACCTCCGCCTCCCGGGTTCAAGTGATTCTCCGGCCTCAGACTCCCAAGTAGCTGGGACTACAGGCCTGACAGGCCTGTGCCACCATGCCTGGCTAATTTTTTTTTTTTTTTTGATGGAGTTTCATTCTTGTCACCCAGGCTGGAGTGCAATGGTGTGATCTGGGCTCACTGCAACCTCCACCTCCTGGGTTCAAGCAATTCTCCTGCCTCAGCCTCCCAAGTAGCTGAAATAACAGGCATGCGCCACCATGCCCAGCTAATTTTGCATTTTGAGTAGAGACGGGGTTTCTCCATGTTGGTCAAGCTGGTCTCGAACTCCCGACCTCAGGTGATCCACCCACCTCAGCCTCTCAAAATGTTGGGATTACAGGCGTGAGCCACTGTGCCCAGCCTAATTTTTGTATTTTTAATAGAGACGGAGTCTTGCCATGTTGGCCAAGCTGGTCTTGAACTCCTGACCTCAAGTGATCTGCCTGCCTCAGCCTCCCAAAGTGCGAACCACCATGCCTGGCCTTGTCTGTGTATCTAAACATAAAAAAAGTACAGTATTAGACAAATAATAGACACTGGGCCCTTTATAAGGGGGAAGGGTGGGAAGAGGTTGAGATTTGAAAAATTACCTATTGGGTACAATGCTCACTATTTGGGTGATGGGCACACTAGAGGTCAAAACCTCACTAATATTCAATATATCTAAGTAACAAACCTGCACATATATCCCCTGAATCCAGAAATTAAATAAATAGATCTATAAATAGCTGGGCACAGAGGCTCACGCCTATAATGCCAGCACTTTGGGAGGCTGAGGTGGGCGGATTACCTGAGGTCAGGAGTTCAAGACCAGCCTGGCCAACATGACGAAACCCTGTCTCTACTAAAAATACAAAAAATTAGTTGGGTGTTGTAGCAGGGGCCTGTAATCCCAGCTACTCGCGAGGCCGAGGCGGGAGAATCGCTTGAACCAGGGAGGCGGAGATCGCAGTGAGCTGAGATTAAGCCACTGCACTCCAGCCTGGGTGACAGAGCAAGACTCAGTAAATAAATAAATAAATAAATACATGTATAAATAAATGAATAAATAGTAAATAACAACAACAACAACAACAAAAAGCAAAGGTATAGTATTATAATATTACAGGATCACCATCATATATGTGGCCCATCATTTACTGAAATGCCATTATGTGGTGCATGACTGTACCTGTTATTTTATAATATATATCATAATTATTTTTTTCTGTTAATATTTAAGGCATTTGCATTAGAGTGTTAGGGCTGGGATAGCAAAATGCCATAGACTGGGTAGTTTAAACAATGAAAATGTATTTTCCCACAGTCTTGGAGGATGGAAGTCCAAGATCAACGTGTCAGAAGATGTGCTTTCTTCTGAAATCTCTGTCCTCGTCTGGCAGATGACCACCTTATCTCTGTGTTCTCACATGGTGTTTCTCCTGGTGTCTCCTGGGTGTACACATTTTATCTTTTTTTTTGGACGAAGTTTAGCTTTTATTGCCCAGGCTGGAGTATAGTGGCGTGATCTCAGCTCACTATAACCTCCGCCTCCTGGGTTCAAGCAGTTCTCCTATCTTAGCCTCCTGAGTAGTTGAATTACAGGTGCCCACCACCACATCCAGTTAATTTTTTTTTTTTTTAAGACAGAGTCTCACACTGTCACCCAGGCTGGAGTGCAGTGGTGCCATCTCGGCTCACTGCAAGCTCTGCCTCCTGGGTTCACGCCATTGTCCTGCCTCAGCCTCCCAAGTAGCTGGGACTACAGGCGCCTGCCACCACGCCCGGCTAATTTTTTGTATTTTTAGTGGAGACAGGGTTTCACTGTGTTAGCCAGGATGGTCTCAATCTCCTGACCTCGTAAATTCACCCGCCTAGGCCTCCCAAAGTGGTGGGATTTCAGGCGTGAGCCACCGCACCCGGCCAGTTTTTTGTATTTTTAGCAGAGATGGGTTTCACCATGTTGGCCAGGCTGGTCTTGAACTCCTGACCTCAGGTGATCTGCCCACCTCGGCCTCCCAAAGTGTTGGGATTACAGGCGTGAGCCACTGTGCCCGGCCTCACATTTTATCTTCTTACAAGGGTGCCAGTCAGTTTGGATTGGGCCCACTGTAACAGTCTCACTTTTTTTTTTTTTGCCCAGGCTGGAGTGCAATGGCGTGATCTTGGCTCACTGCAACCTCCATCTCCCAGGTTCAAGTGATTCTCCTGCCTCAGCCTCCTGAGTAGCTGGGATTACAGGCGTGTACCACCACACCCAGCTAATTTTTGTATTTTTAATAGAGACGAGGTTTCATCGTGTTGGCCAGGATGGTCTTGAACTCCTAATCTCAGGTGATCTGCCCACCTCGACCTCCCAAAGTGCTGGGATTACAGGAGTAAGCCATCATCCCCGACCTAGTCTCACTTTTTAATCACCTCTTTGAAGGCTTTATCTCAGTTAAGGTCACATTCTGAGGTACTGGGGGTTAGGGCATCAACATATAAATTTTTTGGTTGCTGGGGGAGACAATTCACATTTGATAGATTTCAATCTTGACTTACCTCCCAGATCATGGCCATTTGCCTATAGAGTAGCACCCTTGGGGGTAAATTCCAAGATCCCCAGTAGATGCCTGAAAGCATGCATGGTACAGAGCCCAATATATACTACGTTTTTTTCTATGCATACATACCTATGGTAAAGTTTTATTTATAAATGAGATGCAGTTCTCTTTTATTATTAGTTACTATTGTTAGTTTCTTAGATGCAGACTGGAGTTAACAATAGTTACGAATAATAAAATAGAACAATTATAACAATACACTGTACTAAAAGTTATGTGAATGTTGTCTGTGTCTCTCAAAATATCCTTTTTTTTCCCCCCCGAGACAGAGTTTTGCTCTTGTTGCCCAGACTGGAGTGCAGTGACGCGATCTCAGCTCATTGCAACCTCTGCCTCTTGGGTTCAAGTGATTCTCCTGCCTCAGCCTCCTGAGTAGCTGGGATTACAGGCGCCTGCTACCACGCCCGGCTAATTTTTTGTACTTTTAGTAGAGATGAGGTTTCACCATGTTGGGCAGGCTGGTCTCAAACTCCTGACCTCAGGTGATCCACCTGCCTCGGCCTCCCAGAGTGCTGGGATTACAAGTGTGAGCCACTGTGCCTGGCCTCAGAATATCTTATTATACTGTGCTCATTCTTCTTATGACAATGTGAGATAATACAATGCCCACACATTGAGATAAAATGAGGTGAACAGTGAGATAATTCATATCCAGGGTGAGATGGAGTGGGTCAACATGACATTCCGTCACAGTATTTAGAATGGCATGCAATTTAAAACTTGTACATTGTGTATTTCTAGAATTTTTCATTTAATATTTTTGGATTGCTGTTGATTATGGGAAATTGTGGAAAGTGCAACTGGGCTGGGCTCTGTGGCTCATGCCTGTAATCTCAGCACTTTGGGAGGCAAAGGCAGGAGGATCACTTGAGCTTAGGAGTTCAAGACCAGCCTGGGCAATGTAGTGAGACCCCATCTCTACAAAAAAATACAAAAATTAGCCAGGCATGGTGGTTTGGACCTGTGGGATCACTGGAGCCCAGGAGTTCGAGGCTGCTGTGAGCCAAGATCATGTCACTGCAATTCCAGCCTGGGCAATAGAGCAAGTCCCTGTTGAAAGAAAAGAGAGAGAGAGAGAGAAGGAGAGAGAGAGAAAGGAAGGAAGGAAGGGAGAGAGGGAGGGAGGGAAGGAAGAAAAGGAAGGAAGGAAAAAAGAAGAAGGAAAGGAAAAGAAGGAAGAAAAAGAAACTGTGGAAAAAGGGGAATGCCTGTATTTTAAAAATAAAATGTACTATATGATACTATAAAATAATCCCACTGATGTTTGACTAGTACCACCGACGGTGTGAAACAGAAAGCTTTTGTGATCCTGGTTACAGATTGTATCAGAGGATTCAGAATATAAGAGCCTGCAGGCAGCTACTGCTTATTATATAGAAACAGCTAAGAAAAGCATAATTCTTTCCAGCAAACACCTGGGACACCTGAGGACTTCCTTTCAATAGGCTGCTTAAGCCCCATGGCTTCAGCAAAATCTCAAAATCGATATGAGACTCTGTTCATTTGATTAATTTTTCTAATTATTCAGCAGTTTTTTGTAGTTTAGTTTTATTGTACAGAAAATCAGTCCATTGAATGTTTATGAAACCCATAACATGCAATGTAGATTTATCTGTACAGAAGGAATTTTAATTTTTGTATATATAAAGGTCACAGGACTCGTCAGTGGAAGCAGCTTTTGAATATTTGCTTTATCACTTGCTAGGTGTCTGTGACCTTGGAAAAAATGTCTAGCGCTTCCTGTGATTAAAAGCATGGAGTGGACCAGGAGCCATGCCTCATGCCTGTAATTCCAACACTTTGGGAGGCCGAGGCGGGCAGATCACCTGAGGTCAGGAGTTTGAGAACAGCCTGACCAACACGGTGAAACCCCGTCTCTACTAAAAAATACAAAATTAGCTGGACGTGGTGACATATGCCTGTAATCCCAGCTACTTGGGAGGCTGAGGCAGGATAACTGCTTGAACCCTCAGGTAGAGGCTGCAGTGAGCCGGGATGGCGCCATTGCACTCCAACCTGGGCAACAAGACTGAAACTCCATCTCAAAATAAAATTAAAAAAAAAAAAAAAAAAAAAGCATGGGCAGTGGGTTCAAGCTACCTGCTTTCACAAACCTGATCCTATTACTTGCTCACTGTGTGGCTTTGGGAAAATTATGATGCCTCAATTTCTTTCTCTGTAATATTCATGCAACTGTTCCATAAGTATAAAATTATTTTTCATAAAAAATTTAGAAGGGCCAGACATGGTGGCTCACCCCTGTAATCCCAGCACTTTGGGAGGCTGAAGAGGCAGGATTGCCTGAGCCTGGAAGTTCAAGACCAGCTTGAACAACATAGTGAGACCTTGTCTCTACAAAAAATACAAAAAAATAGCCAGGCATGGCAGTATGTGCCTGTAGTTCTAGTTCTCAGGAGGCTGAGGTGGGAGGATCGCTTCAGCCGGGAGGTTGAGGCTGCAGTGAGCCGTGATCATGCCACCGCATTGCAGACAGGGCCCCTCTCTCTCTCTCCAAAAAAAAAAAAAGTTAAAAGTATATCCTCTTTTTTAAAAATAGAAGGCCAATATACATATAACGGAAATTGTTACATTATCAGATTCTTTTCTGCACTCAGCCCTAACAAAACATGCTGTCTTCAACTTTATTTAGTTGAAGAAAAAGTTCTAAGTTGGGTTCCCTTTATCCGAGGAGTCTCAACTTTTACTATGTATTGTTCAAACTGAAAAGAGACTTTGTACTTAATCTCAGATGTCATTAAGTAGTTGAAATAAGTTAGATTTCTAGTTAAATTAAGAGCTGCTTCAAGTTTTTAATTATTAGTACATTCAATAGTCAGGAATACACACTTTTGTTGTTGTTGTTGTTGTTGTTGAGAGGGAGTTTTGCTCTTGTTGCCCAGGCTGGAGTGCAATGGTGCGATCTTGGCTCACTGCAACCTCTGCCTCCTGGGTTCAAGTGATTCTCCTGCCTCAGCCTCCCGAGTAGCTGGGATTACAGACATGAGCCACCATGCCCAGCTAATTTTGTATTTTTAGTAGAGACGGGGTTTCTCCATGTTGGTCAGGTTGGTCTTGAACTCCCGGCCCCAGGTGATCTGCCATCCTTGGCCTCCCAAAGTGCTGGGATTACAGGCATGAGCCACGATGCCCAACCTGTCCACATCTTAAAAAAATGTGCTTTGAGCCATCTAAAACAAAAGCAGTCTGCCTAAAATTTATATTCATGTATTTCTACTATATTACAGATATTGATTTTGTGGAGCTATAATTTAATAAGATATTTTAAAGTGATAAAACATTTTATAATTTTGTATATTGTTATTTCCTAAAAAGTTTAGTTATTTAAGTGCAAATGCAAAAGACAGGAATCATCATATTGAAGCACTAGGAAAAAACTTTGTAGGTAAAAATTCAACCTCAAATATGCAAATATTTAACTTCCAATGTGAAAATAACGTCTTTTTACAAAAGAAAAATGAACATATTTGTTTGCAAGGTGTTCTTATACACACACACACACACACACACACACACACGGCCTTTAGAATATGGTAACCAGGCCACGTGTGGTGGCTCACACCTGTAATCCCAGTACTTTGGGAGGCTTAGGTGAGTGTGTCACTTGAGGTCAGGAGTTCGAGATCAGCCTGGCCAACATGGTGAAACCCTGTCTCTACTAAAAATACAAAAATCGGTCAGGCGTGATGGTGTGCGCCTATAATCCTAACTACTCAGGAGGCTGAGGCAGGAGACTTGATTGAACCTGGGAGGCAGAGGTTGCAGTGAGCCTAGATTGCACCATTGTACTCCAGCCTGGGTGACAGAGCAAGACTCCATCTCAAAAAAAATAAAAAAGAATATGGTAACCAAAAATATCTATATTCTTTTTATGTGGTCTTTGAAAAACAAAAGCAAATCTATCTGCAAACACATCTAGGTGGGGCAAGAGTGTGTGAAAATGGGACATTAATTAAGATTGATGGAAAAAGTGATGTAAAAAGTAGAAAGACAAAATCCCTTCCACAATTTTGATGAAAGTTCTTTCAATTTGTCTTTTATCACTCAGCTTAATAAGAAGTAAAATTGAAAATAAATTAATTTACATTGTCCTACTATTTATATTTTACTAACTCCATATGTGTAGAGGTGTAAGGGATTTTTAGAAGAGAAACAAGATTGAGACTTTTCAACCTGAATTTGGATAAAAGATGAATCTTCAAAAGTATTGATAATTTTGGAAAATAATTTTTAAGAAAGGTAAGTATAGCCAGTGATTATCTAGTTATACAATTTGTTGTCAGAGATTGTGAAGCTTTACTATAAAAACTATAGGATGAACGATGAATCCTTGATGCTGAGATTTTGTTTGTCTTCTTTCTTAATAGGTGAACATTGTACCACTGATTGCCAAAGCAGACACAATTTCTAAAAATGATTTACGGATGTTTAAGAGTAAGATAATGAGTGAATTGATTAGCAATGGCATCCAGATATATCAGCTCCCAGCAGATGAAGAAACTGCTGCTCAAGCAAACTCCTCAATTAATGTAAGTTTCAGTAACAATATCTGACAAAGAGGCTATAAATGAGTGTTTATCCAGAATCCAGTGTGAGAAGTTTTAAATTTTTTTTAGTTTGAAAAGCTTCTGCTGAGTATTGATTCTTTGTAAGCAGATTTATTTAGATTTAATTCAAACACTGTGTTCCTCAAGGATATTGGCCTATAATTTTCTTCTTGGAAGTATATTTTCTTGCTTTGATATCAAGGGGATGCTGCCTCATAAGATGACTCTGAAGGTGTTACCTCTTTTTTCTATTTTTTCAAAGAATTAGAGGTTGTTTTATATTAAAATTTCTTTGAAAGTTTGGTAGAATTTACCCATGAAGTAATCTGGTCCTAGGCTATATTTTGGAGTTTTGAAAAATTACTTCTTTAGTTTCTCTATTTGTTATTGGTCTCTTTAAGCTATTTATTCTCCATTCAGTCTTGGTAGGTTATATGTTTCTAGTCATTTCACCATTTCTTCTAAGTTGTCAAATTGGTTGCTGTATAATTGTTCATAATAGTCCAGTATAATTCTGTTTATTTCTGTAAGAAATAAACCTTTGTAATAAGTTGTAATGTCTTCTTTTTCATTTCTTATTTTATTAACATAGTCTCTCTTTTTGTTCTTAGTCTAGGTAAGGGCTTTGATTTTGATTTTTTTTTTCCCAAATCAACTCTTAGCTTCATTGATTACTTTTTTTGTTGTTGTTTTCTTTTTTGAGACAAGAGTCTCACTCTGTTGCCCAGGCTGGAGTGCAGTGGCACGATCTCAACTCGCTGTAACCTCCATCTCCTGGGTTCAAGCGATTCTCCTGCCTCAGCCTCCTGAGTAGCTGGGATTACAGGAGTGTGCCACCATGACTGGCTAATTTTTATGTTTTCAGTATAGACAGGGTTTCACCATGTTGGCCAGGCTGGTCTCCAATTCCTTGCCTCAAGTGATCTGCTGAGATTACAGGTGTGAGCCACTGTGCCTGGCTGATTAAAATTTTTTTATTCTCTATTTCATTTATTTATGCTCTAATCTTTGTTATTTCTTTCCTTCTGCCTTTTTTTTTTTTTTGGGGGGGTGTAAAGTTAGGTTGTTTATTTGAAATCTTTTTTTTTTTTTTTTAATTTTGAGACAGAGTCTCCCTCTGTCGCTCAGGCTGGAGTGCAGTGGTGCAATCTCAGTTCACTGCAACCTCCGCCTACCAGGTTCAAGTGATTCTCCTCCCTCAGCCTCCCGACTAGCTGGGACTATAGGCGTGTGCCACCACACCTGGCTAATTTTTTTGTATTTTTTGTAGAGATGGGGTTTCACCATGTTAGCCAGGTTGTTCTCAAACTCCTGACCTTGGGCAATCTGCCTGCCTCAGTCTCCCAAAGTGCTGGGATTGTAGGTGTGAGCCACCACAAAGGCGAGATCTTTTTTTAAAAAAGATGTAGGTGTTTACTACTATAAACTTCCTTCTTTTTTTATTTTAGATTCAGAGGGTATAAGTGCATATTTGTCAAATAGATATATTGCATAATGGTGAGGTTTGGCTTCTAGTGTACTTATCCTGAAATAGTAAACATTATACCTAACAGATCATTTTTTTTTTTTTTTGAGACATGGTCTTGCTCTGTTGCCCCGGCTAGTGTGCAGTGGCGTGATCACATCCCACTACCAGTAGATAATTTTTGACCATCAGCCTCTTCCCAATCTCTACCTTTTGGAGTCCCACTATCTGTTGTTTCCATCTTTATGTCCTTGTGTACTCATTGTTTAGCTCCTGCTTATGAGAACATGTGGTATTTGATTTTCTATTTCTGAGTGATTTCACTTAGGATAACAGCCCCTAGCTTCATCCATGTTACTGCACAGAGCATGATTTCATTTTTTTTGGCTTCATAGTATTCCAGGGTGTATATATACTACATTTTAAAAAATCCAGTCCACTGTTAATGGACATTTAGGTTAATTCCATGACTTTACTATTGTGAGTAGGAATATAATACACATTGAGTGAAAGTGACTTTTTAATATAATTATTTCTTTTCTTTCAGGTAGATGCCCAGTAGTATAATCACTGAGTTGAATGGTAGCACTATTTTTAGTGCTATGAGAAATCTCTATATTGTTTTTCATAGAGGTTGTTACGGTCCCACCAACAGTGTATAAGTATTCATTATTCTCTGCATCCACACCAACATCTGTTGTGTTTGTAGTAAGAGCCATTCTATGTAAGACGATATCTTTTTTTTTTTTTTTTTTGAGACGGAGTTTTGCTCTTGTTGCCCAGGCTGGAGTGCAATGGCAGGATCTCGGCTCACTGCAACCTCCGCCTCCCAGATTCAGGCAATTCTCCTGCCTCAGCTTCCCAAGAAGCTGGGATTACAGGTATGCGCCACCAAGCCCAGCTAATTTTGTATTTTTAGTAGAGATGGGGTTTCTCCATGTAGGTCAGTCTGGTCTCGAACTCCCGACCTCAGGTGATCCACCCACCTCAGCCTCCCAAAGTGCTAGGATTACAGGCGTTACCCACCACGCCTGGCTGTAAGATGATAATCTTATTGTGTGTGTGTGTGATTGTGTTTTTTTGAGATGGAGTCTCGCTCTGTCACTCAGGTTGGAGTTCAGTGGCGTGATCTTGGCTCACTGCAACCTCTGCCTCCTGGGTTCAAGAGATTCTCCTGCCTCAGCTTCCTGAGTAGCTGGGATTACAGGTGCCTGCCACCATGCCCAGCTAATTTTTGTATTTTTAGTAGAGATGGGGTTTAACCATATTGGTCAATGTGGTCTCAAACTCCTGGCCTCAGGTGATCCACCCGCCTTGGCCTCCCAAAGTGCTGGGATTACAGGTGTAAGCCACTGCGCCCGGCCTTTATTGTGGTTTTAATTTGCATTTCTCTGATGATTGGTGATGTTGAGCAATTTTTCATATGTTTGGTGGCACTTGTATATCTTCTTTTGAGAAATGTCTGTTCATATCCTTTGTGGTCTTTTTAATGGGGTTGTTTATTCTTTGCTGTTGTTGAGTTGTTTGTGTTCTTTGTAGATTCTGTATATTAGTCCTTTGTCAGATGCAAAGTTTGCAAATATTTTGTTCCTATTATGTAGGTTGTCTGTTTACTCTGTTGATTATTTCTTTTGCTGTGCTGTTTAAGTCCCATTTGTGTATATTTGGTTTTGCTGCATTTGCTTTTCAGGTCTAAGTTATGAATTATTTGCCTAGGCCAATATCTAGAAGAGTTTTTCCTAAATTTTCTTCTAGAATTTTTATAGCTTCTGGTCTTTCATTTAAGTCATTAATGCATCTTGAGTTAAAGTTTGTATATGATGAGAGGTGGGAATTCAGTATCATTCTTTTGCCAATGGGTAGTCAATTTTCCCAGCACCATTTATTGAATAGAATGCCCTTTCCTCATTGTTTATTTTTGCCAACTTTGTTGAAGATCACTTTGTTGTAGGCATGTGGTTTTATTACTGGTTCTTTATTCTCTTTTCTTTCACAATTTTTTTTCTCCCTTTTTTTAGCTGTATCATTCCTAGCAATGGACCCTCTATTCCATTCCATTAATCGATCTGTCTGTTTTTGTACCAATGCTATGCTGTTTTATTGAGTATAGCATCATAGTATAATTTGAAATCAGACACATGATGCCTCTGACTTAGTTCTTTTTGCTTACAAGTACTTTGGCTATTTGGATGCTTTTTTGGTTCCATATGATATTTAGGATCGTTTTTTCTAATTCTGTGAAAAAATGATATTGGTAATTTGATAGGAATTGTGTTGAATCTGTAGATTGCTTTAGTTAGTGTGGTCTTTGTAATGATATTGATTCTTCCAATCCAAAAATTCCATAAATTTTTGGAATAGTTTCAGTAAGATTGGTACCAGCTCTTTGTTGTACTTCTGGCAAAATTTGGCTGTAAACCTATCTGTTCTTGTTTTTCTTTGTTTGAAATTATTTTATTACTGAGTCGATTTCATTACTTGTTACTGGTCTATTTAGGAGATCTATTTTTTCCTGGTTTAGTCTTAGGAGGTTGTATGTTTCCAGGAATTTACCCATTTTCTTTTCTTTCTTTCTTTTTTTTTTTTAAAGGAATGTAAAACTATTATTGACCACAGTTCACCAGTATTTACAATAAGGTAAACAATATACAGTTGGGGCCAGGTGTGGTTGCTGACACCTGTAATCCCAGCACTTTGGGAGGCCGAGGCAGGTGGATCACAAGGTCAGGAGGTCGAAACCATCCTGGCCAGCATGGTGAAACTCTGTCTCTACTAAAAATACAAAAAATTAGCCAGGCGTGGTGGCGGGTGCCTCCAGTCCCAGCTATTCCTGAGGCTGAGGCAGAAGAATGGTGTGAACCCGGGAGAGGGAGCTTGCAGTGAGCTGGGATCATGCCACTGCACTCCAGCCTGGGCGACAGACAAGACACCATCTCAAAAACAAAACAAAACACACACACACACACAAAAAACCCAAAAAACAATATACAGTTGGATAACATTCTGATTACCACAAAGTTGTTTTTCCTGCCTTTTGCTGAACCAGTAAAACAAATACTGAAAAGATTGAGCCTACATGTAAGGAATGAGTAGGGTAATTAAAAAACATGTAAGTCTTTTTTTTTTTTTTTTTTTTTTTTCTGAGACGGAGTCTTGCTCTGTCGCCCAGGCTGGAGTGCAGTGGCACGATCTTCGCTCACTGCAAGCTCCGCCTCCCAGGTTCATGCTATTCTCCTGCCTCAGCCTCCCGAGTAGCTGGGACTACAGGCGCCTGCCACTATGCGCCCGGCTAATTTTTTGTATTTTCAGTAGAGACGGGGTTTCACCATGTTAGCCAGGATGGTCACGATCTCCTGTCCTTGTGATCCACCTGCCTCAGCCTCCCAAAGTGCTGGGATTACAGGTGTGAGCCACCACACCCGGCCAAAAACGTGTACGTCTTTTAGTTTACTTTTGTAATTTAAGCTATGAAGAGGCCTTTTTTTTTTTTTTTGAGATGGAGTCCCGTTCTGTCGGCCAAACTGGAGCACAGTGGCACTATCTCGGCTCACTGTAACCTCCGCCTCCTGGGTTCAAACAATTCTCTGGAAGAGGCCATTTTTTATTGCAGACTTGAAGAGCTATTATTCACTGCCTCCAAGCTGCTCCGGGTTGAAGGTCTGTGGCATCTTCGGCTCTCTGCGTCTCCAGCTTGAGCCACATCTGAGCAGGGAGGGACGAATTTAACCATTTTATCTAGGTTTTCTAGTTTGTATGCATAGAGATATTCATATTAGTCTCTGATGATCTTTTATTTTCTGTGGTATCAGTTGTAATGTCACTTTTATCACTTCTGATTGTGCTTGTGCTTACTTGAATCTTCTTTTTTCTTGGTTAATCTAGCTAGCACCATATCAATGTTCTCTTTCTTTTCTTTTTTATTCTTTTCTTTTCTTTCTTTTTTTTTTTTTTTTTGACAGAGTTTTGCTTTGTTGTCCAGGCTGGGGTGCAGTGTCATGATCTTGGCTCACTGCAACCTCTGCCTCCCAGGTTCAAGCAATTCTCAGGCCTCAGCCTCCTAAGTAGCTGAGATTACAGGCACCTGCCACCAAGCACAGCTGACTTCTTGTATTTTAGTAGAGACGGGATTTCACCATCTTGCCCAGGCTGGTCTCGAACTCCTGAGCTCAGGTAGTCCATCTGTCTTGGCCTCTGAAAGTGCTAGGATTACAGGCGTCAGCCACCATGCCTGGCCTAGCACTATTTTAATTTTCTTATCTTTTCAAAAAACAAAACAGGTTTTTTGAACTAACACAGACAAAAAAATAAAGAAAATTTAAATAATCAAGGGTTCAAGAAATAGAAAATTATGTAAAGCAACCAAACTTATGACTTGTAGGCATTCCTGAGAGAGAAGAGGAAAAGGTAAAAAGATTGGAAACATATTTGAGGGAATAATCAGGAAAATTCTCTTGGCCTTGCTAGAGGGGTACATATCCAGATGCAACAAGCTCAAAGAATACCTGGAAATATTTTGCAAGATGAACTTTACCAGACTATCCAAAGTCAACTTGAAGGAAAATACTCTGAAAGAAGCAAGAGAGAATTTTCAAATTACCTATAAAGGAAATCACATTAGACTAACAGCAGACTTCTCAGAAGAAAGTTTACACACCAGAAGGCAGTGGGATCCTATTTTCTGTCTGCTTAGTCTAGCCTATTGTTAAAGCTTTCATCTGTAACCCAACCCTTCAGTGTGTTTTTCATTTCCAGAAATCCATTGTTTTTATTTAAAGATATTTGTACTTCATTCACATTCTGCATTGTTCTGGTATCTTTGTGTTGATTTTCCACTTTCTCTTGGATCTCATTGAGCTTCTTTATAATTCATATTTTGAATTCATTATCTTTCATTTCAGAATTGTCATTTTGGTTGGTTAGGATCCATTGCTAGAGAGCTAGTGCGTCCTTTGGTAGTGTCAAAACATTCTACTTTTTTTTTTTCTTCATGATGCCAAAGTTCTTATGATGGTTTCTTCTCATCTGGGAAAGCTGTCACTTTTTATTTTTGAATTTACTTTAATTTTAATTTAGATGGGGCTTTTCCCCCTTGTGGGTGTAACTATAGTGTCTATTGGGTAGGGGGCTTTGGCTTTGTTTCTTTTTCTTTTTTTTTTTTTTTTTTTGAGACAGAGTTTCACTCTGTCGCCCAGACTAGAGTGCAGTGGTGCAATCTCGGCTCACTGCAAGCTCTGCTTCCCGGGTTCACGCCATTCTCCTGCCTCAGCCTCCCGAGTAGCTGGGACTACAGGTGCCCGCCACCTCGCCTGGCTAATTTTTTGTATTTTTTTAGTAGAGATGGGGTTTCACCGTGTTAGCCAGGATGGTCTTGATCTCCTGACCTCGTGATCCACCCACCTTGGCCTCCCAAAGTGCTGGGATTACAGGTGTGAGCTACCACGCCCGGCCTGGCTTTGTTTTTTTAGCCCTGTGCCCTTCTGTCAGTAGACTTTTTATTGGTTTGTGCCATTTAACCTCCATGCCAGTAAGTGGCACTTATGAGTAAGAGCCAGCTATGGCAGAAGCAGATGGTGTGTGTTTGATCTTTGTTTACTGTGATTTCCTCTCTGTTGTTTCAGGTGATAGGCTGGTCTATGTAATACCTAGACTCTGAGTTGCCTGTTCAGCCTAGAGGGGAAGACAAAGCTTGGCAGAGCTGGACCACAAAGCTTACCCACCAACATCTCAATGATGAACATGAACAGTAGCCTTTACAGGGGTGGCTGGGGTACCTCCTGGTGAAATGCTCACAGGTCTCTGTAGGGGGGGAGGAGCTGTCCCAGCTCTGCCTCCTATGTAGGTAGGAACATGATCTGTTTCCCTATCCTACCCCTGTCCCAGAGCTCATGACTCTTAGTTCAGACAGACACTGTCATCTATCTCCAGGTCATAATGTAGCCAAGAGCCATTGAAAATGCCCGTCTTGTGGCTCTTCACAGGAGCAACCTCAGGGTAGGACCTCTTCCCTCAGCCCAATACAGACAGCCCTGTGGCTTGCCCGTTCTCTCATGCAGGAACGCTGCTACTTTGTGTACATAGGGGAAGCAGCTTCACCTTTCAGCACAGGAGGGTGGGTTTCAGCTGTTGTAGTGTCGGCCGCCTGGGTCAGCACAGCCTTAGTCTCCAGAGGGAGTGATCAGGTGCCAATGGTGAACTGGGCTAGCCATTTTCTTGATTCTCAGATCCCTATATGGTGCTCTGGATGGTATGCATAAGTACTGGAGGGACTGGATCAGAAACAGGCTGGTGTATGTGTCCTCAGGTACCCAGAGTTCAGGTGTTGGCTGTGATAGAGAGGGGCAGGCTGGCCCCCACACAACTGGCAGAAGACTTAGGCAGGGGCAAGAAGAATGCTCAGGCAACTGCAGAGTGCTAAAGTGGCAGCAGTGTCAGGGCTGATTGCAAGTACCTGGGGGCTGGGCTCTCAGAAGAGTGCCAGGCCACAGCTGAAACGATCAGATGGGAGCACTGTTCTTTATTCTTTTTTTTTTTTTTTTTTGAGACAGTGTTTTGCTCCTGTTGTCCAGGCTGGAGTGCAATGGCATGGCCTCGGTTCACTGCAACCTCTACCTCCTGGGTTCAAGCAATTCTCCTGCCTCAGCCTCCTGAGTAGCTGGGATTACAGGCACCCTCCATCACATTGGCTAATTTTTGTATTTTTAGTAGAGATGGGGTTTTGCCATATTGGCCAGGCTGGTCTTGAACTCCTGACCTCAGGTGATCTGCCTGTCTCAGCCTCCCAGAGTGCTGGGATTACAGGCGTTAGCCGCCGCGCCCAGCCCATCCTTTATTCTTAAAGGACAGCTTTTTGGGGGTAAAGTATTCCTTTTGGTCTTTCTCTTCCAGTACATTAAGTCATCCCACTGTTTCTTGACCCGCAAGATTTCTGTTGAGATATCCATTGATAGTCTTACGCAGACTCCCTTATATGGGACAAGATATTTTTCTCTTGCTGCTTTCAAAATTCTCTTTGTGATATAGGTCAGGGTATACAAAGATTCAGTTTTCAAAATGAATAAGTTCTGAAAATCTAATGTATGGCAGTGTGAATATAGTTAACAATACAACATTGTATACTTGAAATTTGGTAAAAGAGTAGATCTACATGTTCTCATCCCCCAAAAAAGCGAAGAAAATAATAATTATTTGAGGTAATAAATATGATAAATAACTTAATTGTGGCAATTTTTTTTACCATGTATATACATATTAAAACAAGCTGTACACCTGAAATATATACAATTTTATTTCTCAAATACGTATTTATTACTCATTCACAGAGGGATGTGAATAATTAAAGGAGAGAGAATCATTAAAAAAACCCTCCAAATCCCCAAATTCTGTCTTTGACATTTGACAATTTAATTATAATTTGTCTTGGTGTTTACCTATTTGGGTTTTGAATATTTGGGCTTCATGAATGTGGATGTTAATTTCTCTACCTAGATGTGAAAAGTTTTCAGACATTGTTTCGCTAAATACTATTTCTGTTTCTTTCTCTCTTTTCTTCTTCTGCGATTTCTATAATGCATACATTGGTTTGCTTGATGATTTTCCATTTGTTCCATAGGCTCTCTTCACTTTTTCCATTCTTTTTGTTTTTGTTCATCTAATGATAATTTCAAATAATTTGTTTTAGAGTTCACTCATTCTTTCTTCTGCTTGATTGAGTCTTGTGTTGAAGTTGTCCACTAAAATTCTCAGTGCAATTATTTTACTTTTTAGAGTCAGAATATTTGTGTGTTTTTCATTTCTTTATTGAACTTCTAATTTTGTTCATGTATTGTTTTCCTGATTTCATTTTGTTGTTTATCTGTGTTTGCTTGAAGCTTATTTAGCTTTTTTTTTAGACAATTATTTTGAATTTTTGCCGGGTGTGGTGGCTCACACCTGTAATCCCAGCACTTTGGGAGGCCGAAGTGGGTGGATCACCTGAGGTCAGGAGTTTGAGGCTAGCCTGGCCAACATGGTGAGGCCCTGTCTCTACTAAAAATACAAAAACTAGCTGGGTGTGGTGGTGCACGCCTATAATCCCAGCTACTTGAAGGCTGAGGCAGGAGAATCACTTGAACCTGGGAAGTGAAGGTTGCAGTGAGCTGAGATCACACCACTGTACTTCAGCCTGGGCGACACAGCGAGACTCTGTCTGTCAAAGCAAACAAGCACAATTATTTTGATTTTTTTTCAAGTAGCACATGGATCTTCATTATTTTAGGGCCAGTTAATGGCTCTATATTAGAGATATTTTTTCTCTTTTTTTTGTGGGGTCATGTTTGATTCTTTGTAATCTTCATAGTCTTGCATTGGTCTTTGCTTATTTAAAGGAGCAGTCTTGTCTTCTTGTCTTTACACACTGGTTTTATTAGGTAAAGACACTCTCATGTTAGGCTCCCAACTGGCGTAACTACCTTAGGGACCATGGTCATGTGGGATGGATCGGGTCCTGGTCTTCTCTGGGTTCTGCAGTCAGTCTGTATGTGGGTGAAGCTCATGGAAGGACTTTGGACAAGGAGCTTCAGTGCTTCGGGCATGTGGGGTTGGAGCCAAGTCCACAGAGAAATGCGGATGCTTATAGGTCTGCTGAGTCTGCACTTAGTGTATTTGCTACTAAGGTGTGAGCCTGCCTTCTTTTTTATTTATTTATTTATTTTTTTTAATTTTTTTTATTTTTTTTGAGACGGAGTCTCGGTCTGTCGCCCAGGCTCAAGCCTGTAATCCCAGCACTTTGGGAGGCCGAGACAGGCAGATCACGAGGTCAGGAGATCGAGACCATCCTGGCTAACACGGAGCCTGCCTTCTTAAAGGGGCTTTCCTTGGTCTTCAGATGTACTAGAATATCATAATCTGCTATCTGGATCCCAAAGCTCCCACAGTGGCACTTTTGTCCATAGATGCTTGCCAAATTAGCATTTTCTTGGGGGATAAGAACTGGGATCTTCTAGTCTCTTATCTTGCAGGTGTCACTCTCCTTTAATTCTTTAATCTTGGTGTCTCTTAGATCTATGGACATAATTGTAATGACTATTGGAAATAAAATATTTTTTTGATAAATCCAACATCTGAGCAATCTCACAGCCAGTTTCTGTTGACCACTTTTTTTCTTTCTTTTTTAGGGGTATATTTTATTTTATACATTCTGTGTAACATTTTGTTACAAATGGGGTATTTTAGATACTGCATTGTAACAACTTGGGATGCCAGTTCTATCTCCTCCCCTAGAGCTTGTTATTGTTATGTATTTGTTCAGTAACTGGCAGAATTGTTTGAGTAAAGTCTGTTTCTCCTTCTACAATGTTAAGCTTCTGATGTTGCTCCTCCTTAAGATGCAGTTTTAGGCAGGCCCATAGCTGCACTGAATGAAGTGGTTTTGGTTGCCCTCTCTCTTTTCACATGATCATACCCAGCTGATAAGTTCCACTAATTGCCAGCTGATTGCTCAATTGTTTGCAGCACTGCCCTGTTAAAGATATTGTTCTCTAAATGAATTCTATCAAATTGTCTCCTTTTAAGGAATGATTTCTGAGGTCAGTGTTTGACATTTGTTGCAACCCCGGGATGCCTCCTCCCAGTTTTCTTATTATTTGTTTCTGTCTTGCAAACTAGTTGGACTACAATTTAGCCTTTATTGGAATCTCCTTATAATTTTATTTCATCCCAACTTCCATCCTTCTTTTTTTTTTTTTTTTTTTTTTTTGTGAGATGGAGCCTCACTTTCTCGCCCAGGCTGGAGTACAGTGGCATGATCTCGGGTCACTGCAACCTCTGCCTCCAGGGTTCAAGCAATTCTCCTACCTCACCTTCCTGAATAGCTGGGATTACAGGCACCCGCCACCATGCCTGGCTAATTTTTGTATTTTTAGTAGAGACGGGGTCTCCCACATTGGCCAAGCTGGTCTCAAACCCCTGACCTCAAATGATCCACCCGCCTCCGCCTCCCAAAGTGCTGGGATTACAGGTGTGAGCCACACGACCGGCCTCATCCTTCTTTTTAAATGTAAAATACTTTTATTTGTTTTTTGAGTGGTTTTACATTTGTAGAAAAATTGAGCGGAAAGAACAGAGATCTTAAGGCCCTCCCTTGATTTTCTTCTATTGTTAACATCCTACCTTAAGTGTGGTGCATTTGTTACACTTGATGAGGCAATATTGGTAAGTTGTAAACTAAAGTTCATATCTGACAAGTCTTCACTGTTTGTGTTGAACATTGTATGGGTTTAAACAAATGTCTAGTGACCTCTATCTACAGTAACATTCACCATAGTTTCACTGCCCTAAATATCACCTGTACTTGACCTATTCATTTCTGTCTCCTTCTCTTCCCTTTACCCTTGGCAACTATTGATCTTTTTACTCTCCATAATTTTTAATTTTGGGAATATCATATAGTTGGAATCAGTTCATGTAAAACTTTCGGATTGGCTTCATCCACTTAGAAATATGTATTTGAGTTTTCTCTGTGTCTTTTTTGGTTGCTTGATAGCTGATTTCTTGTTATCACTGAATAATATTTCATGTTTAGGTATGCCACAGATTGTTTATCCACTCACCTATTGAAGGACATCTTGGATGCTTTCAAGTTTAGCAATTATGAACAAAGTTGCTATAAACATTTGTGTGCAGGCTTTTGTACGGACACAAGTTTTCAACTTATTTGGATAAATACTGATGAGTGCACTTCTGGATCATATGGTAAAAGTACATTTAGTTTTGAAAGAAACTGCCAAACAGTCTTACAATGTGGCTATGCCATTTTGCATTCCCACAGGCAATGAGTGATAGTTCCTGCTGCTCTGTATCTTTGCCAGGATTTGGTGTTGTTAGTGTTTTGGATTTTGGAAATTTAATTTAATTTTTTTTTTGAAATGGAGTCTCATTCTTGTTACCCAGGCTGTAGTGCAGTGGCGTGATCTTGGCTCACTGCAACCTCCACCTCCCGGGTTCAAGCAATTATCCTGCCTCAGCCTCCCAGGTATCTGGGATTACAGGTGCACACCACCATGCCTGGCTAATTTTTTTTGTATTTTTAGCAGAGATGGGATTTCACCATGTTGGCCAGGCTGGTCTTGAACTCCTGACCTCAGGTGATCTGCCCACCTCAGCCTTCCAAAGTGCTGGGATTACAGATGTGAGCCACTGTGCTCGGCCTAAAAAAAATTTCTAACTTTTATTTTAGATTCAGTGGGTGGAAATTTAGTAATTGTGTAGTATCATGTATTTTTCTTCTAATTTGCAATTCCTTGAGGATGTGTGATATTGATCTTCTTTTTTACATGCTAATTTCTTAACTGACTATCTTTTTTGTTGAGGTGGCTATTTGGATCTTGTGCTTATTTTTAGTTGAGTTGTTCATTTTCTTGTTGTTGAGTTTTAAGAGTTCTTTGTATATTTTGAACTGTTATGCCCAGACCGTTTATTCCCCGAAGAAGACCACCAGAGTCCAGAGTCAAAGCCAAGCAGCAAGGATCTTTACTGCAAGTTCGAACTTGGTCCCTCTGCTCCACAGCATACAAGAGGGCCCTGAACGATGCATGTGCTCACTTTTTATAGCCCGATGTAAACAGGATATGTAAGGTTACAGAGAAACAAGGGAATTCTTTGGGTTACAGCATTACAATTGGTTAACATTTTAAGTTATACATTTAGCAGTTTTTTTATTGGTTCCCGCGCTTTCAGTAAAAGCACTCCACAAACGGTTGTGACCTTATCGGGGACTCTCCAGGTGGTGTTTTTCTAAAGTTAAGACAAATGGAGGAATGTTTGCACTGGGCCCAGGAAGTTGAGACAAATGGAGGAATGTTTGCACTGGGCCCAGGAAGTTGAGACAAATGGAGGAATGTTTGTACTGGGCCCAGGACTGAGATATATGGAGGAATGTGTTTGTACTGGGCCCAGGACTGAGATATATGTTTGATTTCTTACAGAACATCAGTCCTTTATCAAGTGTGTGTTTTGCAAAGATTTTCTCTCAGTCTGTGGCTTATCTTGTTATCTGTAGCAGTATCTTTTGCTAGCAGAAGTTTTAGTTTTAATGAAGTTCAACTCATCAATTCTTTCCATTCATCAATGATGTTTTCAGTGTTATATCGATGAAGTCATTGCTAAACCCAAAGTCACCTGCATTTCCTTTTATGTTATCTGTTGTGGGGGAATGATGACTATCTGGACTGGTGGCGCAGGCATAAAAGAATTTACCTTGTTGAGGCAGAGGTTGCAGTGAGCCAGGATTGCACCAATGCACTCCAGCCTGGGTGACAGAGTGAAACTCTCTCTCAAAAAAAAAAAAAAAAAAAAAAAAATTTACCTTGTTGTAGGTAGGGAAGGTAGATTTATTAAAGAAAGTAGGAAAATACATTGCTGGGGGGGCAAAGGGCAGCTTGCAAGAAAGAAGCTGACTACAAACAAAGGATTGCTCGAGATTTTATAGGCTAGTTCTTAGGCTGTAGAAGCTGACGAGGGCTTTGTGTAGTGCTGATAATGCCAAGGTTGTGAAGCAGGATTCTTCTTAGTCATCTTGCCTGCCAGGGACCTCCAGCCAGTGGCACCCCTACCTAGGCCTTGCTTGGGCATGCTGCCTGCCACACAGGCGGCTTCCAATACACTTGGCCCAGTCTGACTTGCACAGTGGCTGGGCCTGCGGCTGGACCAGCATGCCCTAGCCTGCCTGTGTTATAGCTTCTACCTGAGATCGGGGGTTCACAAGCTCTTTTCCCACATCAAGAAGAATGAGGATACCCTGACAATTGAAGGATGAGGAAGGCAGAGAAAAATTTTATTGAGTGATGGAACAGCTCTCAGTGGAGAGGGGACCTGGGGGTGGTTTCTCTCCTTGTGCAGCTAAGCCCAGGGCTTATATGGGCTCAGAATAGGGGAGTGCATGCTGATTGGTTTGTGAATATGCAGAAAAGTTAAAACAAAGGCATGACCCAAAGGTGGGCACAACAATGTAAAAAAAAAAAAAAAAATTGGCTGGGCGCAGTGGCTCACGCATGTAATCCCAGCACTTTGGGAGGCCGAGGTGGGCGGATCACGAGGTCAGGAGATCGAGACCATCCTGGCTAACACGGTGAAACCCCGTCTCTACTAAAAGAAATACAAAAAACTAGCCGGGCGAGGTGGTGGGCGCCTATAGTCCCAGCTACTCGGGAGGCTGAGGCAGGAGAATGGTGTGAACCCGGGAGGCGGAACTTGCAGTGAGCGAGATCGCGCCACTGCACTCCCGCCTGGGCAACTGAGCAAGACTCAGTCTCAAAAAAAAAAAAAAAAAAAAATTGGGAAGCGTAGGTGTATGTAAACCAGTGAAGGGCGGGGATCAGTCAGAGGAAAGAGCACCAAGGCCGGGCACGGTGGCTCAAGCCTGTAATCCCAGCACTTTGGGAGGCCGAGACGGGCAGATCACGAGGTCAGGAGATCGAGACCATCCTGGCTAACATGGTGAAACCCAGTCTCTACTAAAAGAAATACAAAAAACTAGCCGGGCGAGGTGGTGGGCGCCTATAGTCCCAGCTACTCGGGAGGCTGAGGCAGGAGAATGGTGTAAACCCGGGAGGCGGAGTTTGCAGTGAGCTGAGATACGGCCACTGCACTCCAGCCCGGGCGACAGAGCGAGACTCCATCTCAAAAAAAAAAAAAAAGAGCACCAAGCAGGACGACAGCTTCTCAGTCCGGTCTGTGGATTTGACTTGTAGCTTGGCTTTCAGGTTTTAAAGTGTCCTTGGCTTAGAGGTGGTGTTTCCCTGGGGACTTGCCCCTACCTGCCTAGGCATTTGTCTGCCTCCTGCCGCTATCAGTGGCAGTGAGCTAACTTGCAATTTTTTGTATCAGCTGAGGGTCTGCTGATAGCTAGGCACAGGAAGATTGTGAGTTATTTGTGCAGGAGGGCTGTGTAGCTTATCTATTTCTTCTTCTTTTTTTTTTTTTTTTGATTTCCCCTGCTCCCACCAGCCTGACTGTCCTTCCCTAATAGGACTCTACATTATCTTCTAGGAATTTTATCATTTTATGCTTTACATTTAGGTCTATGATCCAATTGGAGTTAATTTTGTGAAATATGTAAGGTCTGTTTATAGATTCTTATTTTTGCATGTGAGTATTCAGTTCCAGCACCATTTGTTGAAAAGAATTATCTTGTCCACATTGAATTCCCATTGCTTCTTTGTCAAATATCAGTTAACTATATTTGTGTAGGCATATTTCTGGGCTCTCTACTCTGTTCTATTGATCTGTTTATCTATTATTTTGCCCATGCCATGCTGTTTTGAATACTATGGCTTTGTAGTAAATCCTGAGGTTGAATAGTATATCTTCCAACTTTGTTCTTCCTCAATATTGTGTTGGCTATTCTAGTTTTTTTTTTTTTTTTGCCTTTTCATATAAATTTTGGAATTAGTTTGTTACTATTCACAAAATAATTTGGTGAAATTTTGATTGGGATTGTGGTGAATCCATAGGTTAAGTTATGGAAAATTGACATCTTGACAATATTGAGTCTTCCTATCCATGTACCTGGAATGTCTCTCCATTTATTTAGATAGTCCCTGATTTTTTCCATAGAGTTTTGTCATTTTTCTCATCTAGAACCACTATGAAAAACAGTATGGTGGTGATATGGTTTGGCTGTGTCTCCACCCAAATCTCAGCTTGAATTGTATCTCCCAGAATTTCCACAAGATTTGGGAGGGACCCAGGGGAAGGTAATTGAATTATGGGGGCTGGTCTTTCCCATGCTATTCTTGTGATAGTGAATAAGTCTCATGAGATCTGATGGGTTTATCAGGGGTTTCTGCTTTTGCTTCTTCCTAATTTTCTTTTGCTGCTGCCATGTAAAAAGTGCCTTTCACCTCCCACCATGCTTCTAAGGCTTCCCCTGCCATGTGGAACTGTAAGTCCAATTAAACCTCTTTTTCTTCCCAGTCTCGGGTATATCTTTATCAGTAGCATGAAAACAGACTAATAGAGGTGGTTTGTCCAAAACTGAAAATAAAATTACGATACGATCTAACAATCCTCTTTCTGGGTATATATCTCAAAGAATTGAAAGCAGAGTCTTACTTAGATATTTGTAAAGCCATATAAATTGCATTATTATCCACAGTAGCTGAGAGATGGAAGCAACCCAAATGTCCATCAACAGAAGAATAGGTTAGGAAGTATTAACTCTGTACTCTGTATTTGATTCCATTGGTCTACATGTCTGTCTTTATGCTACTTCCAAACTATTTTGATTACTATAGCTTTGTAATGTGTTCTGAATTCTAGAAGTGTGAGACCTCTAACTTTGGTCTTTCTTTTCAATATTTTTTTGGCTATTCAGGTCCCTTGGGATTGCATATAAATTTTTGGATGGGTTTTCTCTGTTTCATGGCCTGTTTCTCCTCCAAGGCAAAATCTCTGAAGCAGGTCCTGGAATTGTGGGTGGAAACAATGGCATGTTATCCCCTCCCCTGAAGTTTCAGGCACCCACTGGTAACTGAGAGCTCATTGAGGAGGAGCAGCAGTCTGAGGTTCTTTGGATTACTTCCCCACACAATGAACCACTGCCTCATGAACTAGGCAAGGATGGTCAGGGCCTTCATATTCTCTGTTTGCTGCATCCAAGGCAGGGCCCCTATTTTTCACATGTAGGTCTTGAGTGGTAAAAGGGAGCCTCCAACTCTCAAATGAACTTGCCAAGGACTTAGCCTCAAAAACAGGTAGATGAGGGTTGGATGTGGAATGCTGTATTGTCTCCGGTTTTGGAGGGCAGTAGTAAAGATGACTAAACTCTATTTGTGTAAATATTTTATGCTAGTAAATACCTGAAATATTAGCTTACATTTGAAAGATGACAATTTTCTTTTTTTTTTTTAAGATGGAGTCTCACTCTTGTTGCTCAGGCCGAAGTGCAATGGCACAATCTCAGTTCACTACAACCTCCGCCTCCTGGATTCAAGCAATTCTCCTGCCTCGGCCTCCCAAGTAGCTGGGATTACATGTGCCTGCCACCATGCCCAGCTAATTTCTGTATTTTTAGTAGAGATGGGATTTCACCATGTTGGCAAGGCTGGTCTCAAACTCCTGACCTCAGGTGATCTGCCCACTTTGTCCTCCCAAAATGTGAGAAAAATTATGTCTACTAAAAGTCTTTTTTCTCTGTGTTTCCCATAGCAGGGTACCTTGCTTTAGGCTCTGCTCAGTAGACAGTTTCCAATTGTGTGCACAGCCTGAGACTGATGCTGACAGAAACCGATTAGTGCATACTGTCAAGTCTTAAAATGAGATGCAGGGTAGATCCCTGTCTAATTAAATTTATTACAATATCTTCATCTCTGTCTTTTTTTTTTTTTGAGATGGAGTCTCGCTCTGTTGCCCAGGCTGGAGTGCAGTGGCGTGATCTCAGCTCACTGCAAGCTCCACCTCCCAGGTTCACACCATTCTCCTGCCTCAGCCTCCTGAGTAGCTGGGACTATAGCGCCCACCACCACGCCTGGCTAATTTTTTGTATTTTTAGTAGAGACGGGGTTTCACTGTGTTAGCCAGGATGGTCTCGATCTTCTGACCTCGTGATCCACCTGCCTTGGCCTCCCAAAGTGCTGGGATTACAGGCGTGAGCCACTGCGCCCGGCCTGTCATTTTTATAACAGGAGTGAGAGTAATAGAGTAAGCTCTATTGGTGCTAGAGAATTCAATTCATGTCATTCTTGTTCTTTAGGCGCTGTTACCCTTTGCTGTGGTGGGGAGTATGGATGAAGTGAAAGTTGGAAAAAGGATGGTCAGAGGCCGTCACTACCCTTGGGGAGTTTTGCAAGGTAAAAATGAAAGAGGGCAGGCTTTGGAATGATTAAGTTAAATATATGTGTATCACTCGTAGTCTCAAAATAACATTTTAACTTGAGTTAATGTTGGTAACTCTTGTAATCTGTAAGTTAGCGGTTACTAATGAGGAACACAAACTCTGTTTTATTTAAACTAATGCTTACTTTGACCGTGATTCATTCTCATAGAAGTTTGCTGAACGCTGCTTTAAGCCAAAATCTGCAGAGGCTGGGAAGAACCTCTTTGTTTATCCCAGTGCTCCCAATGTGCTATGTACATATTATCTGTCTCTGTATCAATCATGACATTGAGAATGCTGGAAAGCACTTTAAACAAAATGGAAGCAAAAATACTAGTGTGTAGACATGTTACATAAAGTCATTACTACCTAATGTAGAAACCATTTTAAACTGGTCACTAGAAATAAGAGTGATAAGCCTTTTAAAACAAGAAAGTACAATTTACCTTTGGCTAAAGATTATACCTTTGACATTTATATTATTATTTAGCATCATACTAAGTTAGAATAGTGTAGTAAGCAGTGATTTATTGTCTTGTTCATATACTTGTGGCACTAATTATTGGGGAATGGAAGATTTCTACTTGTGCTGGTTTCCAAATGATGTTTTTTGTTTGTTTGTTTGTTTGTTTGTTTTTTGAGACAGAGTTTCACTCTTGTTGCCCAGGCTGGAGTGCAGTGGTACGATCTTGGCTCACTGCAACCTCCACCTCCCGGGTTCCAGCTAGTCTCCTGCCTCTGCCTTCCGAGTAGCTGGGATTACATGCGCTCACCACCACACCCAGCTGAATTTTGTATTTTTAATAGAGACGGGGTTTCACCATGTTAGCCAGGCTGATCTCGAACTCCTGATCTCAGGTGATCCATCTGCCTTGGCCTCCCAAAGTGCTGGGATTACAGGCATGCCCAGCCCCAAATGATGTTTTTTTAAAATTGACATATTAGAAATTTTAAAATTTGTTAAACATACTTAAAACTTAATGTTTTAATATTTATTATATTATGTTGTATTACATACTAGTATATGTTATGAAGTATATATCTATACTATATGTTGATGTATAAAATTTGGTCACAGTATTAATCACAATAAACCATATATTGTGGTCAATCTTCTGGACCTGATGAACACAGGAGACCCATACAAATTATTTTTCATTAATTAATTAATCTTAATTGACAAATAAAATTGTATGTACTTATGTACAACATGATGTTTTGAAATACATATACATTGTGGAATGGCTAAATTGATATAATTAACATGTGTTATCTCAATTATTTTTGTGATGAAAACTTAACATCTATCTTAGTAATTTTCAAGAATATAAAATATTGTTATTAACATAGTCATTATGTTGTACAATAGATCTCTTTAACTTGTTCTTATCTAACTAAAATTTTGTATCCTTTGACCAACATCTCTCCTACCATACCCTCTACCTAACTCACATAACCACCATTCTACTCTCTGTTTCTACAAGTTTAACTTTTACTATTAGTGAGATCATTTACTATTTGTCTTTCTGTGCTTGGCACACTCACTTAGTGTAAAGTCATCCAGTTCCATCCATGTTGCTGCAAATGATAGGATTTCCTGATTTTTAAGGCTGAGTAGTATTCCATTGCACATGTATGCCACACTTATTTTCTTCATGCATCTATTCATGGACACTTAGATTGCTTCCCTATCTTGGATCTTGTGAATAATGGTAGTGTAGGTATCTCTCTGACATACCGACTTCATTTTTGGGAGGTAATATATCCAGTAGTGAGATGGCTGGATCATATGGTAGTTGCTTTATTTTTAATTTTTTGAAGAAACTCCATACTGTTTTTCATAATGGCTATCCTAATTTACATTGCCACAAACAGTGTACAAGGGTTCTCTTTTTTCCATGTCCTCACCAGCACTTGTTGTCTTATTGATAATAGCCATTTTAGCATGGGTGAAGTAAAAGCTTATTGTGTTTTTAGTTAATTAATTAATTAATTTTTTTGAGAAGGAATTTAGCTCTTGTTGCCCAGACTGGAGTGCAATGGTGTGATCTCAGCTCACTACAACCTCTGCCTCCTGGGTTCAAGCAATTCTCCTTCCTCAGCCTCCCAAGTAGCTGGGATTACAGGCACATGCCACCATGCCTGGGTAATTTTTTTTTTTATTTTTAGTAGAGACAGGGTTTTGACTTGTTGGTCAGACTAGTCTCTTGCTCCTGACCTCAGGTGATCTTCCCGCTGCAGCCTCCCAAAATGCTAGGATTACAGGCATGAGCCACTGTACCAGGCCTGTGTTTTTTAATTTTTAATTTTTATGGAGACCTAGTAGGTGTATGTATTTATAGGGTGCATGAGATACTTGATACTGGCATTCAATGTGCAGTAATAACATCAGGGTAAGTAGAGTACCCATCAACTCAAGCATTTATCCTTTCTTTGTATCACAAACAATCCAATTACACTCTTTTAGTTATTCTAAAATGTACAATAAATTATTGTTGACTGTAGTCACCCTTTCATGCTGTCAAATACTAGACCTTATTCATTCTATTTATATATTTGTACCCATCAACCATCCCTACTTCTCTCCTTCCCAATCCTTTCCTAGCTTCTGATAATCAATATTCCACTCTTTACTCCCATGGGTTCAATTGTTTTAATTTTTAGCTTCACAAATGAGTGAAAACATGTGAAGTTTGTCTTCCTGTGTCTTGCTTATTTCACTTAACACAATGTCCTCCGTTCCATCCATGTTGTTGCAAATGACAGGATCTTATTATTTTTTGTGACTGAATAGTACTCCATCATGTATATGTACCACATTTACTTTATTCATTCATCTTATGATGGATACTTAGGTTGCTTCCAAATCTTGGCCATTGTGAACAGTGCTGTAAGAAACATCGGAGTGGAGCTATCTCTTTGATATACTACTTTCCTTTCTTCTGGGTATACACCTACTAGTGAGATTGCTGGATCATATGGTAGTTCTACTTTTAGTTTTTTGAGGAAACTCCATACTGTTTTCCACAGAGACAGTACTGATTGATATTCCTACCAACAGTGTACAAGGATTCCTTTTTCTCCATATCCTCACCAGCATTTGTTACTGCCTGTCTTTTGGATAAAAGCTTTTTTAACTGGAGTGAGATGATATCTCATTGTAGTTTTTATTTGCCTTTCTCTGGTAATCATTGATGCTGAAAACCTTTTCATTTGCTTATTTGGTGTTTAAAAAAACCCCACAATGAGCAGTTACTTCACACATGTTAAAACAGTTATTATCAATAAGACAAAAGATATATGTAGGTCTTCTTTGGAGAAATGTCTATTCAGATCTTTTGCCCATTTTAAATTAAATTATTAGATTTTTTCCTATTGAGTTGTTTGAGCTTCTTAAGTATATTCTGGTTATTAATCTCTTGTTAGATAAATAGTTTGCAAATATTTTCTCATTGTGTAGGTGGTCTCTTCACTTTGTTGATGATTTCCTTTGTTTTGCAGAAGCTTTTTAACTTGAGGTGATCCCATTTTTCTATTTTTGCTTTGATTGCCTGTGCTTGTGAGGTATTACTCACTAAATGTCTTAAAGAGTTTCCCCAATGTTTTTTGCAGTCATTTCATAGTTTGAGGTCTTAGGTTTAAGTCTTTAATCCATTTTGATTTGATTTTTATATGTGGTGAGAGATAAAAGTCTAGTTTCTTTCTTCTGCAAATGGATATCCAGTTTTCCTAACACCATTTATTGAAGCACTTATCCTTTCCTCAATGTATGTACTTGGCAACTTGGTTGAAAATGAGTTCTCTGTGGCTGTGTGGATTTATTTCTAGGTTCTGTATTCTGTTCCATTGGTCTATGTGTCTGTTTTTACATGGATTCCATGCAGTTTCACTTATTATAGCTTTGTAGCATATTTTGAAGTCAGGTAGTGTGATTCCTCCAGTGTTGTTATTTTTGCCCAGAATTGCTTTAAGTATTTTTTTTGTTTCATATACATCTTAGAATTGTTTTTTCTTTTTCTATGAAGAATGTCATTGGTGTTTTGATAGGGATTGCATTGAATCTGTAGATTTCTTTGGGTAGTATGAACATTTTAACATTATTATTGATTCTTCCAATCTATGAACATGAACTATGTTTCCATTGTTTTATGTCCTTTTCAATTTCTTGCATCATTATTTTATAGTTTTCATTGTAGAGATTTTTCATTTCTTTGGCTATGTTTATTTCTAGGTATTTTGTAGCTATCATAAATTGGATTAGTTTTTATTTCTTTTTCAGATTGTTCACTCTTGGCATATAATAATGCTAATAGAATTCTGAATTTCTTCTCTGTGTTGTCTTGAATTTCATTGAGCTCTTTTAAAACAGCTATTTTGAGTTCTCTGAAAGGTTACATATCTCTGTCCTGAGATATGTGATTGGGATTGGTCATTAGTGGCTTATTTGGTTCATTTGGTGAGGTCATGTTTTCTGGGATGGTCTTGATGCTTGTCGTTGTTCATCTATGTCTGGGCATTGAAGAGTTAGATATTTATTGTAGTCTTTGCAGTCTGGGCTCAATTGTGCCTGTTCTTCTTGAGAAGGTTTTCTAAGTATTCAAAGGGAATTTACTAGGGAGTACCCTAAGCCCAGTAACACTGTGACTCTAGCAGACTCATACTGCCTCAGTGGTCTTGGATAATATCTGGGAGAATTCCCTGGATTATTAGGCAGAATTTCTCAAACTCTTTTCTCACTTTCTCCCAAACAGAAGGAGTCTCCCTATGCTACATTGCTTGGAGTTGAGGGAAGGGTGACATAGTCACTTCTGTGGCCACCACAGCTGGGACTGTACTGGGTCACATATGAAGCCAGCAAATTACTGGGTCCTGTCTAAGGCCCATGGCAACTACTGCCTTGCTACTACTGATGTTTAAGGCCCAAGGGCTCTTTAGTCAGCAGGTGGTGAGTCCTGCCGAGCTGGGTCCATCTCTTCAGTGAAGCAAGTTCCCTTTTGTCCCAAAGTGGGTCTAGAAATGTCCAGGAAGTAGGGCCTGGAATTGGGGGTTTCAGGAATCAGTTTAGTGGTGTGTTTTCCTGTGGCTGAGCTGCTACTCAAGTTGTAAGACACAGTTCTCTTCTAATCTTCCTTCTCTTTCCCACAAGTGGAAGGAGCCTCTCTTTGAGCTGCACTGCCTGGGGTTGAGGGAGGTGTGATACAAGCACTTCTTGGCCACCAAAACTGGTGTCTCGCTGGGTCACGCGCATTCCCATTCTACTGGCTCTGAGCAAGCTCAGTACCTGGATTTGCCTAAGGACTGCAGACCTTGTGGCCTGACTGCCTTTCAAATTTATTCAGGACCCCAGGGCACTTTAATTAACTAGTGGTAGAGGTAGCTGGAACTGAAGTTCCTATCTGTCTCTGGCATGGGGGATTCCTCTTTAGTGGGAGCTAGGTTAAATGCTCCCTTTGGCCGGGAGTGGTGGCTCACACCTGTAGTCCCAGCACTTTGGGAGGCCGAGGCAAATGGATCACCTGAGGTCAGAAGTTCAAGACCAGCCTGACCAATATGGTGAAACCCTGTCTCAACTAAAAATACAAAAATTAGCTGGGCATGGTGGTGTGCAGCTGTAGTCCCAGCTACTCAGGAGACTGAGACAGGAGAATCACTTGAATCTGGGAAGTGGAGGGTGCAGTGAGCCGAGATCGCGTCACTGCTCTCCAGCCTGGTTGAAAGAGTGAGACTCCATCTAAAAAAAAAAAAAAAAAAATGCTCCCTTTGTGGGCACTAGCAGAATTCTGCCCTGTGTTGTGTTCCACTGTGACAGGGCAGTCACTGAGTTCCAATGCAAAGTCCCATAATCACTTCACTCTCCCTCCCCAAAGCACACAGATTCTCTCTCTGTTCAGTATGGTGCTGCTGGGGGATGAATGTCAGATGGTATAGGCTATGCAAGACTCTCTTTACTATAATCTTCAGTGCCTCTTTTCTTGATATAATGTTAAAAGCAGATACTGTGATTGCTCACCTGATTTTTCATTCTTATGAAGGTGCTTTCTTGCATGGATAATTGTTCAATTTGGTGTTTATGTAGGGGGATGATTGATGAGGGGTTCTATTCAGCTACCTTGCTCCACCCCACTCCCCATTTTAGCAATTTTTAAATATACGGTATCTTATTATTAACTGTAGTCACCATGCAGTGCCATAGATCACTGAAGCTTATTCCTCCAGTCTAACTACAACTTTGTACCATTTGATCAATATTTTTCATTTCCCCATCCCTCAGCCTCCTAACTTTCCTCCACTTACCACCTGTCTACTCTCTATTTCTGTGAGATTGATATTTTTAGTTACCACATATAAGTGAGACTACGCAGTATTTGTCCTTCTGTGCCTGGTTTATTTCTCTTAGCATAATGTCCTATGGTTTCATTCATGTTTTACACATGACAGGATTTCATTCTTTTTAAAATCCTGAGTATTTTTAAAAATATTTTAAAAATCTTTAGTATTTTATTGTATGCCTTGTTGGTGGGCATTTAGATTAAATTGCTGCCATATCTTGGCTATTGTGAATAAAGCTGAAAAATAAAATGCTTAGGAATAAATCTAACCAAGGAAGTAAAATATCTGCACACTAAGACCTGTAAAACTTGGCCAGGCGTGGTGGCTCATGCCTGTAATCCCAGCACTTTGGGAGGCTGAGGCAGGTGGATCCCTTGAGGCCAGGAGCTTGAGACCAGCCTGGCCCACGTGGCAAAACTCCATCTCTACTAAAAATACAAAAACTTAGCCATGTGTGGTGGCGGGCGCCTGTAATCCCAGCTACTCAGGGGGCTGATGCAGGAGAATCACTTGAACCTGGTAGGCAGATGTTGCAGTGAGCTGAGATCACACCACTGCACTCCAGCCTGGGCAACAGAGAGAGACTCTGTCTCAAAAAAAAAAAAAAAAAAAAAAAAATGCTGGGTGCAGTGGCTCACACCTGTAATCCCAGCACATTAGGAGGCTGAGGCGGGCAGATCACCTGAAGTCAGGAGTTCAAGACCAGCCTGGACAACATAACGAAACCCCTTCTCTACTAAAAAAATAGAAAAATTAGCCAGGCGTGGTGGTGCATGCCTGTAGTCCCAGCTACCTGGGAGGCTGAGGCAGGAGAATCACTTGAAGCTGGGAGGCAGAGGTTGCAGTGAGCCGAGATCACACTACTACACTCCAGCCTGGGCAACAGAGCAATACTCCGTCTCAAAAAAAAAAAGAAAAGGAAAAAAAACAAAGAACTATAAAACTTGATTTAAAATTGGAGGAGAGTTTGCCTTCCTGCCCCATCTCTGTCACTCCCTGCAGCCTCCACCAAACACCATGGCTCCTAGGAAGGGCAGTAGTTGGGTGGCCAAGACCAACTCCTTAGGGAGGTGGAAGCTCGCCTCCTTTCTTAAAGACTTCGACTGTGAAGTGGAAATACGAATCAAGTCAATTGAGTCAGAAAGGCAGAACCTCTTCAAGGAGGTGGATAAACTCTACAACATCCAGATCCTGCGGTTCCCCAAGGCACCGTGCAAAGATGAATGGCTCGACTACTTCTCCCTTGGAAGAAACAAACAGGGCTTGGAAGAGGCAGCAATATCTGACCTGGATATCACTGAAATAAACAAACTAACTGCAGAAGCTATTCAAACACCCCTGAACTCTGCTGAAACACAAAAGGTGATACAAGTAGAAGAAATGATAGTGGAAGAGGAAGAAGAAGAAAATAAACATAAGAATCTTCAAACTGCAAGAGTCAAAAGGTGTCTTCCATCCAAGAAGAGAACTCAGTCTGTACAAGGAAAAGGCAGAAGGGAAGGTCAAGCTGTGCCATCACTGTTACCACAGCTTTGGGCTGATTGAATGTGTCCATAGTAAAACCAACTCCAAGCCTGATACCCAGGTTTGACTCGAGGGTCTTCATAATCCCTGGCCTGTGCACTTCTGCCACAGGAGAGTGGATTTACAACAAAAGCTGCTCAGGTGCAGTGACTCACACCTGTAATCCCAGCACTTTGGGAGGCTGAGACGGGTGAACCACCTGAGGTCAGGAGTTTCAGACCAGCCTGACCAACATGGTGAAACCCCGTCTATACTAAAAATACAAAAATTAGCTGGGCATGGTGGTGGGTGCCAGTAATCCCAGCTACTTTGGAGGGAAGCTGAGGCAGGAGAATCGCTTGAACCCGGGAGGCGGAGGTTGCAGTGAGCCAAGATCGCGCCATTGAACTCTAGCCTGGGTGACAGAGTAAGACTCCGCCTCAAAAAACAAAAAACTTCAAAAACACCAGAAACAAAACCAAAAGAAACAATTAATAGCAGGAAGATACAACCTGGAGATTGGAAAAAATGTTTTCAACTTATACATCTGATAAGCGGCTAATGTCCCAAATATATAGTATTTTTGCTATTACTCTAACAACTCAATAGCAAGAAAACAAATAACACACGGGAAAATGGGCAAAGGATCTGAACAGGCTCTTCTCAAAAGAAGAAATACAAATGGCCAAAAGAAACATGAAAAAAAAAATAGCATCTCTAATCATCAGGAAAACACGAATTAAACATGTGATAAAGTGTCATCTCATGTCTGTTAGAATGACTATTATCAAAAAGACAAACCATCACCTGTACTGGCAAGCATATGGAGAAGAGAGAATTCTTTTTTTAAAAAATTTTTATTCTAGGTTCAGGGGTATGTGTGCAAGTTTGTTGTGTAGGTAAATTGCACGTCATGGGGGTTTGGTGTACAGATTATTTCATCACACAGATAGTAAGCATAGTACTGGCCGGACACAGTGGCTCGAGTCTGTAATCCCCGCACTTTGGCAGGCCGAGGCGAGTGGATCATCGGAGGTCAGGAGTTCAAGACTAGCCCGACCAACATGGCAAAACCCCATCTCTACTAAAAAATAACAAAAATTTGCAGGCTTTGGTGGCGCGCTCCTGTAATCCCAGCTAGTTGAGAGGCTGAAGCAGGAAATCACTTGAACCCAGGAGGCGGAGGTTGCAGTGAGCCGAGATCGCGCCATTGCACTCCAGCCTCGGCAACAGAGCAAGACTCCATCTCAAAAAAAAAAAAAAAAAAAAAAGTACTCGCTTTTTTCAGCAGCACATATACTAACAAAAAAAAAAAAAAGAAACAAAAAAAAGAAAAAAGTAAGCATAGTAGCTTTTCTGTCCTCACTCTCCTCCACCCTCCACCCTCAAGGAGGCCCCCAGCGTCTGTTGTTCCCTCTTTGTGTCCATGTGTTCTCAATATTTATCTCCTACTTACAAATGAGAGTGTGTGGTATTTGGTTTTCTGTTCCTGCATTACATCGCTTAGGATAATGGCTTCAGCTCCATTTATGTTTCTGCAAAGGACACGATCTTGTTCTTTTTTTTTAAGGCTGTGCAGTATTCCATAGTGTATATGTACATTTTTTCTATCCAGTCTACCACTGATGGGCATTTAGATTGATTCTGTGTCTTTGTTATTGTGAATAGTGCTGCGATGAACATACACGTGCCTGTGTCTTTATGATAGAACAATATATATTCCTTTGGGTATAAACCTGGTAATGGGATTGCTGGGTCAAATGGTAGTTCTGTTTTAACTTCTTTCAGAAATTGTCAGGCGGGCGCGGTGGCTCACGCCTGTAATCCCAGCACTTTGGGAGGCTAAGGAGGGCGGATCACCTGAGGTCAGGAGTTCGAAACCATTCCTGGTCAACATGGTGAAACTCCGTCTCTACTAAAAAATAACAAAAATTTGCAGGCTTTGGTGGCGCGCTCCTGTAATCCCAGCTAGTTGAGAGGCTGAAGCAGGAAATCACTTGAACCCAGGAGGCGGAGGTTGCAGTGAGCCGAGATCGCGCCATTGCACTCCAGCCTCGGCAACAGAGCAAGACTCCATCTCAAAAAAAAAAAAAAAAAAAAAAAGTACTCGCTTTTTTCAGCAGCACATATACTAACAAAAAAAAAAAAAAAAAGAAACAAAAAAAAGAAAAAAGTAAGCATAGTAGCTTTTCTGTCCTCACTCTCCTCCCACCCTCCACCCTCAAGGAGGCCCCCAGCGTCTGTTGTTCCCTCTTTGTGTCCATGTGTTCTCAATATTTATCTCCTACTTACAAATGAGAGTGTGTGGTATTTGGTTTTCTGTTCCTGCATTACATCGCTTAGGATAATGGCTTCAGCTCCATTTATGTTTCTGCAAAGGACACGATCTTGTTCTTTTTTTTTAAGGCTGTGCAGTATTCCATAGTGTATATGTACATTTTTTCTATCCAGTCTACCACTGATGGGCATTTAGATTGATTCTGTGTCTTTGTTATTGTGAATAGTGCTGCGATGAACATACACGTGCCTGTGTCTTTATGATAGAACAATATATATTCCTTTGGGTATAAACCTGGTAATGGGATTGCTGGGTCAAATGGTAGTTCTGTTTTAACTTCTTTCAGAAATTGTCAGGCCGGGCGCGGTGGCTCACGCCTGTAATCCCAGCACTTTGGGAGGCTAAGGAGGGCGGATCACCTGAGGTCAGGAGTTCGAAACCATTCCTGGTCAACATGGTGAAACTCCGTCTCTACTAAAAATACAAAAATTAGCTCGGCATGGTGGTGGATGTCTGTAATCCCAGCTACTCAAGAGGCTGAGGCCAGAGAATCACTTGAACCCAGGAGGTGGAGGTTGCAGTGAGCTGAGATCACACTGCTGCACTCCAGCCTGGGTGAGGAGCGAAACTCTGTCTCAAAAAAAAAAAAAAAATAAAAAAGAAAAAGAAAAAAAGAAATTATCAAACTACTTTTCACAATGGCTGAACTAATTTATATTCCCACCAACAGTGTATATATGTTCCCAAGAGAAAAGGGAATTCTTTTTTTTTTTTGAGATGGAGTCTCGCTCTGTAGCCCAGGCTGGAGTGCAGTGGCCTGATCTTGGCTCACTGCGAGCTCTGCCTCCCGGGATCATGCCATTCTCCTGCCTCAGCCTCCTGAGTAGCTGGGACTACAGGTGCCCACCACCCTGCCTAGCTTACTTTTTGCATTTTTAGTAGAGATGGGGTTTCACCATGTTAGCCAGGATGGTCTTGATCTCCTGACCTCATGATCTGCCCACCTCGGCCTCCCAAAGTGCTGGGATTACAGGCATGAGCCACCGTGCCCGGCTGAGGAAAGGGAATTCTTAAACATCATTGGTGGGAATTTAAGTTGGTACAGCCATTTTGGGAAACAATATGAGGATTCCTCAAAATCTAAAAATAGTATTACCGTATGATCCAGCAGTACCACTTCTGGGTATGTACCCTAGTGGAATGAAATTGATCTGTCAAAAGACATCTGCACTCACATTTTTATTTCATTCTTTCAAAATATATTAAGACTTACTTTGTGGCCTAACGTATAATCTATCCTGAAGAATGTCTTGTGTTTGTTTGAGAAAAATGTGTATTACTTTGCTGTTGGATGAAATATTCCACATATGTCCATTAGGCCTATTTGGTCCAAACTGTAGTTTAAATCTGACATTTTCTTACTGATATTCTGTCTGGATAATCTGTCCATTGCTGAAAATAGGGTATGTAAGTCCCTTACTATTATTGTAATACGGTCTATCTCCCCCTCAGGTCTACTAATATTCGCCTTATATATTTAAAAGTTGTGGTATTGGGTGCATATGTATTTACAATTGTTATTTTTTAAATGAACTGACCTCTTCATCATGATACGATGACCTTCTTCATATCATTTTACAGTTTTTGACTTAAATTCTATCTTCTGTGATAGGAATATAGCTCTCCGTGCTCTCTCTTTTAGTTTCTAATTGCATGGAATATCTTTCCATGTCTTCACTGTCAGTCTGTATGTATCATTAAAACAGCTATGTGAATTTGTTGATTGGTTTTGAATATTGACTAACAGTGTCTCCTAAATATGATATATAAATGTAATTTTATAACAAAAGTGTTTACAATTGTAAGGCTTTTTTGCTAGCAGAATTTACTCTGATAAAATTATTTACACTAGTGATGTTGTATTACATATTCTGTTAGCACTCCAAAATACCCAGAGGTAGTTTATAACTAACATAATTGTTAATAAAAACTTATAGCATATATGCATATAAAATAGTATTTCACTATTTCCTGCTTATTCTTCAGGTAATAAGTTTAAAGCAAATTTGCTAACCTATAAATAATATCTGCCTATGACTGGTATGTATAGTACAACTACACTTACATGGTTATAAGAATTATAGGTATTAATCAAATTGTTCAGTTGTATGTTATTTTAAATGTGTTTTGTATTCATGTATTCATTCATGAACACTTACTGATTGTCAGGGATTGATACTGAATGTTGTTGATTCATTTTTTTTTTAACTAGTGGAAAATGAAAATCACTGTGACTTCGTGAAGCTCCGAGATATGCTTCTTTGTACCAATATGGAAAATCTAAAAGAAAAAACCCACACTCAGCACTATGAATGTTATAGGTACCAAAAACTGCAGAAAATGGGCTTTACAGATGTGGGCCCAGACAACCAGCCAGTTAGGTGAGTAAAAATATTGCTAGCACAACCAAATAGATAATGTAGGAGTCCCCTACAAACACAAGGTACAATAATTTGGGTATAAGAATGATTATACTTCTCCCATCTTGAACCATCCTAAAGAAAACATCCTGAATGTTAGATGTTTTTATCATCTTTTGATGAAGATATAGTTAGTAGGAACAATATAATGCGAGATCTCATTTTTATGTTGAAATATGTGTATTCAATATATGTATATGCTGAAATGTGTATTGAAGAAGAAACCCAGTATTTTGTTGTATTTTTTGTATTTATATGAAATGTATCTATATTATATGAAAGAAAGGATAGGCCGAGCATGGTGGCTCACGCCTGTAATCCCAGCACTTTGGGAGGCTGAGGCGGGTGGATCATCTGAGGTCAGGAATTTGAGAGCAGCCTGGCCAATATGGTGAAACCCCATCTCTACTAAAAATACAAAAAGTAGCCGGGCGTGGTGGCACACGCCTGTATCCCAGCTACTTGGGAAGCTGAGGCAGGAGAATTGCTTGAACCCTGGAGGCAGAGGTTGCAGTGAGTCGAGATCACCTCACTGCACTCCAGCCTGGCCAACTGAGCAAGACTCCATCTAAAAAAAAAAAAAAAAAAAAAAAGGAATAGAAAAAAATGGAAAAATATTAGCAAAGTTTGACAAAAGATATCAAGAAGAGTTTGATGGAGGAACCAGCTGAAAAGCAGTAGTGCAGTGTCCTGGAAGTTAAATGAGAAAAGTTTGAGAGCAGGTTATTGCTCTAACTTGAAGAAGAACAGAGCTGGGTATGGTGGCTCCCACCTGTAATTCCCGCACTTTGGAAAACCGAGACAGGCGGATTACCTGACGTCAGGAGTTTAAGATCAGCCTGACCAACACGGTAAATCTCTGTCCCTACTAAAAATACAAAAAAAAATTAGCCAAGTGTGTTGGTGGGTACTCGTAATCCCAGCTACTTGGGAGCCTGAGGCAGGAGAATCGCTTGAACCTGGGCAGCGGAGGTTGCAGTGAGCTGAGAGCGTGCCACTGCACTCCAGCCTGGGCGATAAAGCAAGACTGTCTCAAAAAAAAAAAAAAAAAAGGAAGAAGAATAGGAGTTGTGCTGCAAAAGTATGGCACTGTAGTGTATATAATCCAGTTATAACATTCATTGTTCTTTGTAGACACCCAAAATTTAACTATCTTAAATGAATAATAATGATATTTTGAAAGACTTTTTGTTTTGTTTTAGAGGATTTTTGAAAATCGTCTCATACATTAGAGGTTTCCCTGAATTTTATTGTCAAAAGATGTGAAGAAGTATGATATGCTGGAAAGTGGTGGGGATAAGAATTCACTCATATAAGTGAAAAATTCTAGTATTCTTTACATATACGCTCTATATACTCTGATCTTAATTATTGTGCTTTGGTTTTTACATCTTATGATATGGAAATTTCCATTTTGTGCTGCTAAACGTGAGAGAATGTTGGTAAATTTCCTTATATAGGATGTAACATACAATACATATTTTTTACATGTTTATACTAGCATTTTTTATTTTTTATTTTTTATTTTTTATGATGGAGTCTTACTCTGTTTCCCAAGCTGGAGTGCAGTGGTGCGATTTTGATTCACTGCAACCTCCATCTCCTGGGTTCAAGCGATTCTCCTACCTCATTTTAATATAAGACTAAGAAAACATTTCTCTTTAGTTTTCAAGAAATCTTTGAAGCCAAAAGACAAGAGTTCTATGATCAATGTCAGAGGGAAGAAGAAGAGTTGAAACAGAGATTTACGCAGCGAGTCAAGGAGAAAGAAGCAACATTTAAAGAAGCTGAAAAAGAGGTCAGTACTGACATTTGATATAATTTGCATTAATTTTTAGATGCCCTATTAATTTGGGGGTTTTAATCTCAAGAGCTTAGTTGATGTTTTTGGAGGATACTTGCTATTTTTCAAAAAGTAGCTTTTTACCATGTAGATTTGAATATAGCCTTTATGAAATTATAGTCTGTAGTTTATTTTTCTAGAGAATTTAGATAATTTTCCATTTAAATAACCCTTAAGATAATTTTATAAAAATTATTTATTTTGTTTATAATTTAAATTTTCATGCATAAAGTTTAATTTGTGACAAACCCAAGCTATTTACTCTGAGAAGAGTCTTATACTGTCTAATGCTATTAATACACTAGAAAATTGTCTTCACTTTTATAAATAAGCAAATATTGACTAGTGCTGGCCTTGATTAATGAGAAAATTTTAAGTTGGTAAATTACGTAAATTATTTATTTATGTTATTCCATGCCATTTCTAATAAAATGGAAAAAAAGGCTATTAATATAGTTTTAATTATTTGCCACAAATACGTTTTTGGTGAAGACATATTTTTGAAACCGTAATTTCTTTCTCTCAAGTGTAGGTGGCTTTAGTTTAAGAACATTTAGTCTAATTAGGTAAATTGGAACATAAACTTCCTTTTTCATAAGAGCAAAATGGTAATTAGGTGCTATAGGCCAGATGCTTCACTCAAAGACAGTTGAATTGTAAGTAATAAAAATTCCGCCGGGTGCAGTGGCTCACACCTATAATCCCAGCACTTTGAGAGACAAAGGTGGGTGCATCCCGTAAGGTCAGCAGTTCGAGACCAGCCTGGCCAATGCAGCGAAACCCTGTCTCAACTAAAAATATAAAAATTACCCGGGCATGGTGGTGCATGCCTGTAATTCCAGCTACTCAGGAGGCTGAGGCAGGAGAATCGCTTGAACCCAGTAGGCGGAGGTTGCAGTGAGCTGAGATCACGCTGCTGCACTCCAGCCTGGGCGACAGAGTGAGACTCCGTCTCAAACAAAACAAAACAAAAAAACCATTAGCTTAGGCATAAAGGAAAAAGTTTGGATGTATACAAGGGTATGTCATGGCATCCAAGGACAAGAGACATAGCTGGATCTCATGAAGACTTAAACTGAAACTAGGAGGTGACCAGAAACCAAAAGCAACCATTTAAATTTTCTCTTTGTCTCCCACTTCACCGCCCTTAGTTATGAACCTTATTCCTGTACGTCTGCTTCTTTTTTCTTTCTTTCTGGAGATTAGTTTCTTTTCCATATTTCAACTATGTGTTCTCTTAGGGTTGATTACATATCTTGATTATTGTCAATTAATGCTTCAATAAACATGAAAGTGTAGATATCTCTTTGACATACTGATTTTCTTTCCTTTGAGTATGTAACTATTAGTGGGGTTGCTGAACCATATGGTTATTCTATTTTCAATTGTTTAATGAATACCCATATTTTTCATAATAGTTGTACTGATTTACTTTTTTATCAGCATTTTATAAAATTCTTGTAAACACTTATCTTTCTTTCTATAAAATCATTCTTGTAAACACTTATCTTTCTGTTTATCTAACAGATATGAAGTGCCATCTAATTGTGGTTTAAATTGGCATTTCTCTGATGATTAATGAGGTTGAGTATTTTTTCGTATCCCTATTTGCCTTTTATGTCTTCCTTTAAAAAATGTTCAGGTTCAGCCAAGTGCAGTGGCTCACGCCTGTAATCCCAGCGCTTTGGGAGGCTGAGGTGAGCGGATCACCTGAGGTCGGGAGTTTCAGACCAGCCTGACCAACATGGTGAAACCCCATCTCTATTAAAAATACAAAAATTAGCCAGATGTGGTGGCATACACCTGTAGTCCCAGTTAATCGGGAGGCTGAGGCAGGAGAATCACTTGAACCCAGGAGATGGACATTACAGTGAGCCCAGATCATGTCACTGCACTCTAGCCTGGGCAACAGAGTGAGACTCCATCTCAAAAAAAAAAAAAAAAAATTCAGGTTCCTTGCCCATTTTTGGAATGAGGTTGTTTTCATACTATTGAATTGTTTGAGTTATTGTATATTTGGGGCTATTGTATATTTGGGGGTTATTGTATGTCTGATAACCCCTTATCAGATGTACAGTTTGCAAATATTTTCTCACATTTTATAGTTTGAGTCTCTGTCGATTGTTTTTTTTTGGCCGTGCAGGAGCTTTTTAGTTTGATATAATTTTATTTGTCCATTTTTGCCTATGTTGTCTATGCTTTGGAGTTTGTATCCCAAAAATCATTATTCAGACCCAAGTTAAGGAACTTATCCCTAATTTTTTAAAGTAGTTGTACAGCTTTAGATCTTACAGCAGTTAAGTCTTTCATCCATTTTGAGTTGAGATTTGCATATGGTTTGAGATAAGATCTAATTTTGTTTTTCTGCATGTGGTCACATTTATTGATTTGTGTATTTGAATCATCCTTGCATTCTAAGAATAAATTCCACTTGGCCATCTGGTATTTAATGTGTGATCTAATTCAGTTTGTTAGTATTTTGTTGAGGATTTGCTAGTTGGCTCATCACAAATATTGGCCTATAATTTTTTTTTTTTCTCATAGCGTCCTCTTCTGACTCTAGTATCAGAGTAATAATGTCTTCTTCAAATGCATTTAGAAGTGTATTCTCCTGGCCGGGCGAGGTGGCTCATGCCTGTAATCCCAGAACTTTGGGAGGCCGAGGCAGGCAGATCACCTCAGGTCAGGAGTTCAAGACCAGCCTGGACAACGTGGTGAAACCCTGTCTCTACTGAAAATACAAAAATTAGCCGGGCGTGGTGGTGCACACCTGTAATCCTAGCTACTCAGGAGGCTGAGGCGGGAGAATTGCTTGAACCTAAGAGGTGAAGGTTGTAGTGAGCTGAGATCACACCACTGTACTGCACTCCAGCCTTGGAGACAGAGCGAGACTCTGTCTCAAAAAAAAAGAAGCATACTCTCCTCTTCCATTCTTTTGGGAAGACTTTTTTGTATTATTTCCATTTTATTTATCTATTTAAGACAAGATCTTGCTGTGTCACCAAGGCTGGAGTGAAATGGCGCGACCTCAGCTCATTGCAACTTCCACCTCTCAGGCTCAAGTGATCCTCCCACCTCAGCTTCTCGAATAGCTAGGACTGCAGGTATGTAGCACCATGCCTGGCTATTTTTTTGTACTTTTAGTAGCGATGGGGTCACACTATGTTGCCCAGGCTGGTCTCGAACTCCTGAGCTCAAGTGATCTGCCCGCCTCAGCCTCCTAAACTGCTGGGATTACAGGCATGAGCCACTGCACCTGGCCTATTATTTCCATTTTAAATGTTCTGTAGCTTTCCCCAGTAAAGTCACCTAGTACTGCCTTTTCTTTGGTAGCATTTTTTGTTACTGATTAAATCTCCTTACCTATTAGTAGTCTTTTCAGATTTTCAGTTTCTTCATGATCCAATCTTTGTAGATTGTGTGGTTATAGGAATTTATTCCTATAACCAAGGTTATCCAATTTCTTTTTTAGGTTATCAAATTTTGTTGGCTTATAATTTTTCGTGGTAGTCTCATGATCATTTGTGTTTCTTTGGTATCAGTGGTAATGTGTCACCTTTCATTTCTGATTTATTTGTTTGAGTTTTTTCTCTTTTTTTCTTAGTTTTTCTAAGGGTTGTTCATTTATTTATTTTTTAAAAAAACAGACTTAGTTCATTGATTTTTTTCTATTGTTTCTCTAGTCTATATCTTATTTATTTCTGCTGTGATCTTTACTTTTTTTTGCTTTTACTGACTTTGCATTTGGTTTGTTTTTCTTTTTCTCTTGAGGTGTGAAATTACATTATTTGATCTATTTCTTTTTTCTTAATATAGGCATTTATTGCAATAAACTTCACTCTTAAACTGCTTTTGCTGTATCCCGTAACTGTTGATATGTTGCTTTTTATCTTTGTGTCAAGATATGTATATTTTTTAATTTCTAATTTCTGTGGGTACATAGTAGGTATACATATTTATCGGATACATTAGATATTTTGATACAGCCATGCAATGTGTAATAATCACATCAGGGTAAATGGGATACCTATCACTTCAAGCATTTGTCCTTTGTGTTACAAGAAATCCAATGATACTCAGTTATTTTAAAAGGTACAATTAATTATTATTACATATGGTCACCCTGTTGTGCTATCAAGTACTGGGTCTTATTTATTCGTTCTAACCATATTATTATACCAATAAATATCCTCACTTCTCCCCACCCCTACCACCCTTCCCAGCCTCTGGTAATCATTATTTCATTCTCTATCTCCATGAGTTTAATTTTTTTTTTTTGAGATGAAGTCTTGCTGTGTCACCCAGGCTGGTGTGCGGCTGTGGGATCTCAGCTCACTGCAACATCTGCCTCCCGGGTTCAAGTGATTCTCCTGCGTCAGCTTCCCAAGTGGTTGGGATCACAGGCATGTGCCACCACATGCAGCTAATTTTTGTATTTTTAGTAGAGATGGAGTTTTACAATGTTGGCCAGGCTGGTATCGAAATCCTGACCTCAGGTAATCCATCTGCCTCAGCCTCCTGAAATGCTGGGATGACAGGCGTGAGCTACTGCACCCGAATGAGTTCAATTATTTTAATTTTTAGCTCCCACAAGTAAGTGAGAACATGTGAAGTTTATTGTCCTGTGCCTGGCTGATTTCTCTTAACGTAAGGTCCTCCAGTTCCATCCATGTTGTTGCAAGTGACAGGATCTCATTCTTTTTATGACTGAATGGTAGTCCACTGTGTATATGTGACATTTGTTTCATCCACTCATCTGTTGGTGGACAGTCAGGTTGCTTCCAAATTTTGGCTATTATGAATAGTGCTTCAATAATAAAATCTTTATGTTATTGATTTCTAATATTATACTATTGTGATAAAATATACATAATATGATTTCAAACTTTTAAAATTTGTTAAGAGTCATTTTGTGGCCCAATATAAGATCTGTGTTGGAGAATGTTCCTGTGCCCTTGAGAAGAATGTATTCTTCTACTGTTTGGCAAAATAATCTATCTATGCCTCTTCGGTCTATTGGGTCTATAGTTATTCACATCTACTGTTTCCCTACTTACTTTCTGTTTGGATGGATTATCTGGTGCTGAAAGTGGGATACAGTAGTCCCCTACTGTTCTTATATTGCTGTAAGTTTCTTCCTTCATTTCTGTTAATATTTGCTTTATATATTAGGTGCTCCAATGTTGTCATGTATTTGACAATTGTTACACCTCTTTATAAATTGATCTATTATTATATAGTGATCTTGTCTCTTATGACAAAATTTGACCAAAAGTCTAATTGTCTGCAATAAGTATACCTGCCCTGTCCTCTTTTGCCTATAATTTGGGTGGAATATCTTTTTCTTTTTCCTTGTTTTTTTTTTTTTTTTTTTTGAGACAGAGTCTCGCTCTATCACCTAGGCTGGAGTACAGTGGCGCGATCTCGGCTCACTGCAGCCTCCACCTCCTGGACTCAAGAGATTCTCCTGCCTCAGCCTCCTGAGTAGCTGGGATTAAACGTGCCCACTAACATGCATGGCTAATTTAAAAAAAATTTTTTTTTTATTTTTAGTAGAGATGAGGTTTCACTGTGTTAGCCAGACTGGTCTTGAACTCCTGACTCAAGAGATTCTCCTGCCTCAGCCTCCTGAGTAGCTGGGATTAAATGTGCCCACCACCATGCATGGCTAATTTTTTTTTTTTTTTTTTGTATTTTTAGTAGAGATGAGGTTTCACTGTGTTGGCCAGACTGGTCTTGAACTCCTGACCTCAAGTGATCCGTTTGCCTTGGCCTCCCAAAGTGCTGGGATTACAGGCAGGAGCCACCACGCCCAGCCATCTTTTTCTATTCGTTCACTTTTAGTCTAAGTGTGTCCTTAAGGCAAAAGTGAGTCTCTTGTAAGCCACATATTATTGAGAATTGTTTTTTTATTCATTCTGCTACTTTGTGTCTTGTGATTAGTGGGTTTAATGTATTTACTTTTAAAGTAATTTTTATAGGTAAGGACTTACTATTATCATTTTATAATTGTTTTCTGACTGTTTTGTGGTTCCTTTGTTTCTCTCTTTCTGTCTTCCTTTGTGATTTGTTGGTGTTTTTGTAGTGGTAGGCTTTGATTTTTTTTTTTTTTTTTTTTTTTGAGATGGAGTTTTGCTCTTGTTGCCCAGACTGGCATGCAATGGTGCAATCTCGGCTCACTGCAGCCTCCACTTCCCTGGTTCAAGCAGTTCTCCTGCTTCAGCCTCCCAAAGAGCTGAGATTACAGGCATGCGCCGCCATGTCTGGCTAATTTTTTTTAAATTTTTGAGATCGAGTCTTGTTCTATTGCCCAGGCTGGAGTGCAGTGGCGAAGTCTCAGCTCCCGGCAACCTCCACTTCCCCAGTTCAAAGTATTCTCCTGCCTCAGCCTCCTGAATAGTTGGGATTACAGGCACCCGACATCATTCCTGGCTACTTTTTGTATTTTTAGTAGAGATGGGATTTCACCATGTTGGCCAGGCTAGTCTTCAACTTCTGACCTCAGGTGATCCACTGCCCCAGCCTCCCAAAGTGCTGGGATTACAGGCATGAGCCTCTGGTCCTGGCCTCTAATTTTTTCTTTATATTTTGTGTATCAATTACAAAAGTATGGAATTTTGGAATTGTGGCCACCATTATATAAAAACTGTGGGAGGTAATTGTTTTGGGGTGAGTTTCTACACCAGGCCCCAACAGATCGGGCCAAACCAGTGTGAAGTCAAGTTTTTATTTTATTATTATTATTATTTGGTGTTAAACAGCTTTAATCTTGGTCATCGCGGCTTCTCGGCACAGTAATAAATACTGCACATGATCAACATGTTCTGTTCTGGGGAAGGGGGCAAGGGCAGGGGGAATCACCTTCTTAGAAAATACAACCCAAGTTGGAAGGGCAGGAAGGGGTGGGGAGAAAACCCTCCTGGTGTCTGTGGCAAAGTACAGGAGCCCCCACCCCCAAACTAACCTGAGTCCAGCCCCTCTGGGGAAAAAAGGGGTGCATGAACTCCCCCTATTCCACAGGTACTTTCTGTGGCCCAAGGCCCGCACCACACTCCAGCTTGCAGCCCTGGCAGGATCTATGTTGCCTTAAGTGAAAAGCTTTGAAAGTCACACACTCCAGGTTATGTACAGGGGCTCGGAGAAGGGAGACTGCCCCTGCGGCCCCCCAGCTGCCCCCGGCACCAGGAGGGAGCTGCAGGGGTAGGGGATATACAAAAGAGGAGCAGGCCTCATTCCGTCCTAAACTGGAAAGGATGAAATGGCTTTACCCGGGAGGAGATAACCATCTATGCTATCCCCACATACTGTCTGTGTCCTCAGAGGGTACTGTGTGTCCTGGGATCTTCTCCGGGGTCCCCCACCTACCTGTGGTAGCTGTGTGAGGGACCTGGGGGTTGGGGGCAGAGCTGGGGAGTCCCCTTTCAGCCAGGCTGTCCAGGCTGTCTGGGGCAGAAGCAGTGGTGGGGCAGCCTGGGCGGAGCCAGAATCCAAGCCGGGTGAGGTGGGGTCAGGACCCCCGTGGGGCTGGGAGTCTGGGTAGAGGCAGCTATGGTGCCAGTTGGGGGCGGTCCAGGGGGAGAAGCCTCAGCCCTGGGGGCTTCTCCGTGGGAGTGGCCACTGCATGATCTTCTGGGTACCTCACGGATCTTCAACTGCAGGTGAAACGGATGCTGGTGGTGGGTGCAGGGCCACCAGGAGCTGCTGCCTAGGTCCCAGAGGCTGGTGCTGGGGCAGGTGTAGCCTGAAGCTGCTGGGGCCGCGTGGGCAGGATGTTCTGCACACAAACCTTGGAGGGGAAGATGTATGCATAGCGGGCCTGGAGGGTGGCTGTGGCCTGGGGGACAGGAAGAAGCTGTGATCCTGGGAGAGCTGCATGACCAGGGCCCGCACTGGTCCAGCACCCGCAGTGAGGAGGACCACACCTTCTCGGACTCCGGCTCCCTGAGCCAGTCCTTGGTTTCTCTACCTGTATGGTTTCTCTACCCAGGGGGTGGGGTCCGTAGGGGGCCCTTTCTGCTGCCCTGCTCATACTCCTGGGCCTTGAATGTTCCTGGGCCCAGTGAGAAGGAGGTGGCTGCTAAAGTTGAGGAGGAAGCATCCGAGTACGTGGAGGAGGAGGACGGGGTGGGACCATAGCCTTTGCCAAGGATGCAGGTGAATCGGGGGACCCTGGGGGCTCAGGGTCCAGCAAGGGGTGGCAGGGGATAAAGGAAGAACAGATGACAGGTGCAAACACCTTCCCACCAAAGCCCTTGTTGCTCTCTGGGTCCTCCCCAGAGCTGTATGCACTCTCACTGTCGGTCACCTGCTCCTTGTACTTGAGATCAATGTCAGTGGTGCTGAAGCCATTGTAAGCAATGACATCATCACCCCTTCCCCCTCACGGATGACCATGTGCTCCTCGTCACTTGCTGTGTCCTCACTGGCCACATGCTGGGAATGAGAAGCTCAGGTGGGCAGCAGCGGGGCTGCCCACTGGCCACCAAGGCACCTCCCTCACCAGGGGCTGCCAAGGGGCCTGGAGCTCCATACTGGGTATAAGGCTTTGGGCCAGAGTCCGATGCAGCAGCAGACACCACCTGCATCAGTTCCTGTAGTGCCTGATGGTCACTTCCCCGCCGTCCAGGCTGCGTACCCCACTGTGGGAGAAGGCTTGAGGCCTAGCTCAGCCAGGTTCCCTGTGTGCAGCTGTTCTGCCCCACAGAAGCTGCTCCTTGGTATCCCAGCTCAGGAATGTCTGGGATACAACCACCAGAGGACACCCCAGGGGCAGTGGCAGTGCCCGTCTCTGACATGCTCTGCTCCTGCAAGCCCTTGTACCCTCCTGCTAGCCCCTGGCTTGTGGGCTTGGCCTCCGAGCTGGACTTCATTCGGTCCTTGTTGCAAGTGGGCCACCTTCACCTGGGAGGCCAGGTCATGGTACTTCTGCTTCTCATTGGGCCCCAGGGTGTTCCACCACTCACCCAGGATCGGCTGATGGTCCAGTTGTCCTGGTTGGGGTGACACTGGTGGGCCCCACCAGGGCCTGGTGCCACTTGCTGAAGATCATGACTGCCACTCATGGGCTACTGGATGTGATCCTTGTCCCATTTGTTGGGGCTGCGTCCATCCTTCTCAGATGAGTCCTGTTCTTTGGGCAGGGCACTGAGGGACTGGGCCTGACACCTCTGGGTGGTAGAGGCAACTGGGTGTCAGAAGACATGACAGAGAGGAAAGCATCATCATGGTCAGTCTCTGTCTCACTGTCTAGCAGGGGCTCCCCTGAGGGGCCCAGGGCTCCTTGTCTGTGGTGGGAGGTGGGCTCTTACCAGGCTCCACCACCCACGAAGTGTATGGGGGTCCAAGCCCTGGGCTTTCAGGGCAGGTGGCTCCAGGGGGCCGCCCAGGGTCAGCACTCTCTGTCCCACCTGGTGGATGCTCATGAGCAACAGCTGCCAACTCGGCAGGTTCTTTTGTCTGGTTGGAGGCCACTGAGTGGCTGGCAGGTTGCTGGGCCTCATGTGGCTGCAGGGAGGGGTCAGGAAGAGGACAGAGTACCAAGGGAACACAGCCACAGAGCGAGGTTCCACGTTCCTCTACACCAACGAGCCAAGGCCATGGGAGGCCTCTCTGGATGCATCAGGGGCCTGTGGGCTGAGTGCATGGTCTGGGCAGGGGGTTCCTGGCAGGGGCTCACACCTCCTCAGCCCCCTCCTCAGCCAAGGTGACTTGGGCCCAGAGAAGGGGGGTGGGAGGAGAGTAGGAGGCCAAGCCTCAAGTTTTTTTTTGAGATGCAGTTTGGCTCCTGTCACCCAGGCTGGAGTGCAGTGGCACAATCTCAGCGGCCACCACCACACCTGGCTAATTTTTTCTATTTTTAGTAGAGATGGGGTTTTGCCATGTTGGCCAGGCTGGTCTTGACCTCCTGACCTCAGGCGATCCACCCACCTCGGCCTCCCAAAATGGGATTACAGGCATGAACCACTGCGTACAACTTCATTCTTTTTTACTTGAAAAACTCCCTTAAGCATTTCTTTTAAGGTAGACCTAGTGGTTCTGAATTCCCTCAGCTTTGTTTGTCAAGGAAACATGTTATTTCTTCTTTCTTTCCGAAGGATAGCTTTGTCAGACATAGTATTAGTTGCTGGCAGTTTTTTTCTTTCAGCACTTTGAATGTATTATTTGATTCTCTCTTGACCTGCCAAGTTTCTTCTGAGAAATCTGCTGATAGTCTAATGAAGATTCTCTTTTTTTTTGTTTTTTTTGATTTTATTTTTGTTTTTGTTTTGAGATGGAGTCTCGCTCTGTCGCCCGGGCTGGAGTGCAGTGGCCGGATCTCAGCTCACTGCAAGCTCTGCCTCCCGGGTTCACGCCATTCTCCTGCCTCAGCCTCCCGAGTAGCTGGGACTACAGGCGCCCGCCACCTCGCCTGGCTAGTTTTTTGTATTTTTTAGTAGAGACGGGGTTTCACCATGTTAGCCAGGATGGTCTCAATCTCCCGACCTCATGATCCGCCCGTCTCGGCCTCCCAAAGTGCTGGGATTACAGGCTTGAGCCACCGCGCCCAGCCATGAAGATTCTCTTGTCTATGTCATGCCACTTTTCTCTTGCCACTTCAACATTTTAAAAAATCTTTGACTTTTGACTATTTGATAATATTGTGACTTTGTGAGTATCTGTTTGGTTTGAACCTCTTTAGGAATCTTTAGGCTTCATGGATTTGGTTGTCTAAATCTTTCCCATGATTTAGGCAGTTTTTAGCCATTCTTTCTTTAAATAAGCTTTCTTCTCCTTTCTCTACTTTACATCTCAAACTCCCATAACCTGACAGTGGTTTGCCTAATGGTATCTCATTGGCTTTCTTTTCTCTCTCTCTCTCTCTGTCTCTTTTCTGAGATGGAGTCTCTCTCTGCTGCCCAGGCTGGAGTGCATTGGTATAGTCTTGGCTCACTGCAACCTCTGCCTCCTGGGTTCAAGTGATTCTCCTGCCTCAGCCTCCCAAGTAGCTGGGACTACAGGTGTGTGCCACCACACCCAGCTACTTTTTGTATTTTTAGTAGAGATGGCGTTTCACTATGTTGGCCAGGCTGGTCTTGAACTCCTGACCTTGTGATCTGCCTGCCTTGGCCTACCAAAGTGCTGGGATTACAGGTGTGAGCCACCACGCCTGGTCTTCTTTTCTCTTTTTTATTCTTTTATTTTTTGTCCTCTGACTGGATAATTTCAGAAGATCTATATTCAATTTTACAGATGCTCTTTCCTGTTGAAGTTTACTATTGTGTTATATTGCCCAGTCTGGTCTTGAACTCCTGGGCTCAAGCGATCCTTCTGCCTTGGCCTCCCAAAGTGCTGAGATTACACGCATAAGCCACTGCATTCAGTCAGTCCCAGCACTTTGGGAAGCTGAGGTGCGAGGATCACTTGAGCTCAGGAGTTTGAGACCAGCCTGGGCAACATAGTGAGACCTTGTCTCTCTCTATTTTTTTTTTTTTTTGAGACGGAGTCTCGCTCTGTCACCCAGGCTGGAGTGCTGTGGCCGGATCTCAGCTCACTGCAAGCTCCGCCTCCCGGGTTCACGCCATTCTCCTGCCTCAGCCTCCCGAGTAGCTGGGACTACAGGCGCCGCCACCTCGCCTGGCTAGTTTTTTGTAGATTTTAGTAGAGACAGGGTTTCACTGTGTTAGCCAGGATGGTCTTGATCTCCTGATCTCGTGATCTGCCCGTCTCCTTGTCTCTATATTAAAAAAAAAAAAAAAGAAAGAAAGTATTTGGGAGGCCAAAGCAGGAGGATCACCTGAGGTCAGGAGCTCAAGATCAGCCTGGCCAACATGGCGAAACCCCGTCTCTACTAAAAGTACAAAAATTAGCCGGGCATGGTGGTGCCTGCCTGTAGTCCCAGCTTCTCGGGAGGCTGAGGCAGGAGAATCACTGGAACCAGGAAATGGAGGTTGCAGTGAGCCAAGATTGTGCCACGGTACTCCAGCCCGGGCAACAGAGTGAGACTCCATCTCAAAAAAGGAAAAAAGAAAGAAAAGAAAAATTGCATATCTGAGTGTTTACTCCTGAGTTTTTGAGATTGTTATTAAGATCATGCTCTACTCTGATGATTTGGGTTTGTTTGATCAGAAAAAAGCATGTTCTTCTGGGTGCTCAGCCACACTGTACTTTGGTGTCACAACTGCACATTGGTTTCACAGCTGCAGGACAAGTTCGAGCATCTTAAAATGATTCAACAGGAGGAGATAAGGAAGCTCGAGGAAGAGAAAAAACAACTGGAAGGAGAAATCATAGATTTTTATAAAATGAAAGCTGCCTCTGAAGCACTGCAGACTCAGCTGAGTACCGATACAAAGAAAGACAAACATCGTAAGAAATAATAGTTTCTCTTACTATTCTGTTTGAGAGCCTTATCCATTTTAAAAATTGGCTTGCTTATTGTATATTTTCCCCAACTAAAGTGTGAACTCCTAGCAGGGCGTGGTGGCTCATGCCTATAATCCCAGCACTTTAGGAGGCTGACGCAGGTGGACCACCCGAGGTCAGGAGTTCAAGACCAGCCTGACCAAAATGATGAAACCCTGTCTCTACTAAAAACACAAAAATTATCTGGGCGTGGTAACTGGTACCTGTAATCCCAGCTACTTGGGAGGCTGAGGCAGGAGAATCACTTGAACCCCGGAGGTGGAGGTTGCAGTGAGCCAAGAACTCACCATTGGACTCTAGCCTGGGTGACAAGGGCAAAACTCCATCTCAAAAAAAAAAAAAAAAAAGTGTGAACTCCCAGAAGGCAGGTCCTGTGTCCACCTTTTTAGATTCTGTATCTTGGCACTCAGGACACAGACTAACACGAAGATGATAGTCAATCAATATTTGCCAAAATGAAAAAACAAAAGAAACATGTAACATCGTGTAAAAGGAGCTGGTTAGGTGGAGAAATTTCTTTACCATAGTCCTGCTTGTGGATCCAGTAGTGACTTACATTTTATATCCAAATAGAAGCTGGAGGCTTTGTTGGGGACTCACAGGCATAAAATATTAAGTTATACAAATCTAATTAATAGGCCTATTTTCCTTTTTAAATTCTACCAATAATTTCTTGATAGTTTTTACGATAAACAGTTGGATTTTGATGAGAACTCCCATGCTTTTGTGTCAAGACTTAAAACTGATATTAGAATAAAGAATTCAAAGGCTAGAGAAAGTCAGAGCACAGTGAGAAGCCATGAGTTGCATCTGAATGATAATATTATGTCTTACAGATTTGGAGTATATGCTGAAGTTATCAAAGTTGTAGAAAATAAGGCCAGGTGAGGTGGCTCACACCTGTAATCCCAGCACTTTGGGAGGTGGAGGTGGGCAGATCACTTGAGGTCAGGAGTTTAAGACCAGCCCAGCCAACATGGCGAAACCCCATCTCTACTAAAGTTAGCCGGGCTTGGTGTTATGCATCTGTAGTCCCTGCTACTCAGAAAGCTGAGGCAGGAGAATCGCTTGTACCCGGGAGGCAGAGGTTGCAGTGAGCAGAGATTGTGCCACTGCACTCCAGCCTGAATGACAGAGCGCTATGAGTCACCACACCTGGTATGAGCCACCGTGCCCGGCCCACAATGACTTTTATACATGTTGTTAAATCATCTTACAGATTTTATAATTTGGGGGAAGAAAACTTTTACTAAATGGTCTTTTAATGGAAACTCTACAAGAACCAGAATCTTTGCTTTGTTCACTTATGTATCCTTTCCTAGGCCTAGAACAATATCTGACACATAGCGGCAGTTATTTGTTGAATAAATGGACCCAGCAATAGTACATTAGCTATGCTATATGCATACATTAAAGATGTAGATTATTGACTTTCAAAAGATAATTAATGTAACTTCTTACTGCTTCTGAACATGTTTGTGAGTTATATTGCTGAGGCACCTTTATCTTCTCATTCTTTCATCTTAACCCAATGTTATTAAAACTGAAATCAACAATATTATTCATATTTAAAAATAGTATCTACCTTATAAAAATTATCACTCTGCTGCATTTGAAAATAGACTTTTTAGGTAATAATGGTATAATCCATAGGGTTTTTGAGGGCACAGAAGGATTCCTGCCAACAGACATTTTATTTTCTATTCTCCAAGAGCTATAAAATATGATATTATATGATACTATAAGGCATATTTTTACTGTTTTCATAATTTTTTCTAAAAAAGTGTTTGTTTTCTATATAACTGTTAACTTTGTAAGTAAATATTTGTCTCTTTCAGCTCCAGTTTTATGTGAAATAGAGTTTCCAGATTTATGTAGCATGGAAAATTTTAATAAGTCAGAGTTACTGATTTTTGCCAGTCGTTTTCTCAATTATTTACTTCTTTTATCTTTAGTTGATTTTTTTTGTAGTGACAAGTTTTGTTTCTATTCTCATTTCCTTTTGTGTATATTCTATGTATATTTCGTTTTTGATTACTATGAAAATTACACATAACATCCTAGAGTTATAACATTCTAATTTGAATTTATTTCAACTTAACTTCAATCACATACCCAAAATTCTACTGCTATATAGCTCTACTCTTTTTAGGTTATTGATGTAACAAATTATATCTTTATTCATTGTACACCACCTAACAGATTTATAATTACATTTTATGCATTTTTCTTTTAAATCCTATAGAAAATAAAAAGCGGAGTTACAAACCAAAATTACAATAATACTGTTTTTATGTTTGTTTATGTATTTACCTTTACCAGAGAGCTTTATATATTCATATAGCTTGCTTATTTACTTATAGCATTAATGCCTAGAGTTCATTTATTTCAACCTGAAGGACTTTTAACACTTCTTGTATCACAAATTTAGAGATACATGGATTTTTTCAGCTTTAAAAAAAAAAGCTGGAAATGTCTTAATTTCTCCCTCATTTTTGAAGGACAAGTTTTCCAGCTATAGATTTCTCAATTGACAGGTTTCTTCATTATTTTAAATATATAATCCACTGCCTACTGGCCTTCCAAGTTTCCTGCTGAGAAATCAGCTGCTAATGTTATCTGGATCCCTTGTCTGTGAGAGTTGCTCTTCTCTCTGAGCTTTCAAGATTCTCACATTGTCTTTTTTTGTTGTTGTTTTTTGAGGCAGAGTCCTGTTCTGTCACCCAGGCTGGAGTGCAGTGGTGTGATCTCAGCTCACTGAAACCTCCATCTCTTGGGTTCAAGTGATTCTCCTATCTCAGCCTCCCAAGTGGCTGAGGCTACAGGCATGTGCCACCATGCCCAGCTAATTTCTTTGTATTTTTAGTAGAGACGGGGTTTTGCTATGTTGCCCAGGCTGGTCACAAACTCCTGGCCTCAAGCAATCTGCCCAGGACTACCATTTACCCAGCAATCTCATTACTTGGTATATACCCAAAAGAAAATAAATCATTCTACCAAAAAGGCACATTCACTTGTATGTTTATCCCAGCACTATTCACACCAGTAAAGACATGGAGTCAACTTAGATGCCCATCAGTGGTGGACTGGATGAAGAAAATGTGGTACATTTACACTGCAAAATACTACACGCCATAAAAAAGAATGAGATCATGTCTTCTGCAGCAACATGGACATAGCTAGAGGCCATCATCCTAAGAAATTAACGTAGAAACAGAAAACCAAATGCTACATGTTCTTACTTACAAGTGGAACATATGGACATACTTTGGGTACATATGGACATAAAGATGGGGACAGCAGACACAGGGTGCTACTAGAGGGGGTAGAGGGAAGAAAGGGGGAAGGCAGAAAAGCCACCTATTGGGTACCATGCTCACTATCTGGATGATGGGATCGTTCATACCTCCAACCTCAGCATCACGCGATATACTCATGTAACAAACCTGCACATGGACTCTCTAAATCTAAAATAAAAGTTGAAAAAAATTACACGTATATATACTTATTGGCACTCTTAAAGACTGTTGGGGCACAAAAAGACTCAATCACAGAACTGACCCAACTACAAAAATGGATTGATTTAATCACATTAATTGATTTAATCACAAAGATGTTATGATGGAAAAGTGAAGCCATCATAAGAAATTTTGAATATCTGGCCGGGTGCGGTGGCTCAAGCCTGTAATCCCAGCACTTTGGGAGGCCGAGACGGGCGGATCACGAGGTCAGGAGATCGAGACTATCCTGGCTAATATGGTGAAACCCCATCTCTACTAAAAAATACAAAAAACTGGCCGGGCGCGGTGGCTCAAGCCTGTAATCCCAGCACTTTGGGAGGCCGAGACGGGCGGATCACGAGGTCAGGAGATCGAGACCATCCTGGCTAACACGGTGAAACCCCGTCTCTACTAAAAAAAATACAAAAACTAGCCGGGCGAGGTGGCGGGCGCCTGTAGTCCCAGCTCCTCGGGAGGCTGAGGCAGGAGAATGGCGTAAACCCGGAAGGCGGAGCTTGCAGTGAGCTGAGATCCGGCCACTGCACTCCAGTCCAGGCGACAGAGCGAGACTCCGCCTCAAAAAAAAAAAAAAAAAAAAAAAAATACAAAAAACTGGCCGGGCAACGAGGCGGGCGCCTGTAGTCCCAGCTACTCGGGAGGCTGAGACAGGAGAATGGCGTGAACCCGGGAGGCGGAGCTTGCAGTGAGCTGAGAGCCGGCCACTGCACTCCAGCCTGGGCGGCAGAGCAAGACTCCGTCTCAAAAAAAAAAAAAGAAATTTTGAATATCTAAAATAGCATATTTAGATATTAAATTTTAAAAATATTTCGAAATAATACAAAATAAAAACCTTTTTATTGTGTATCACAAAAAGGTGCTGTCCTCAAAAATACATGGATCATACAAATTCATCATAAAATACACTTTTTTTTTTTTTAAGACAGAGTTTCGCTTTTGTTGCCCAGGCTAGGGTGCAGTCCTATGATCTCAGCTCACTGCAACCTCTGCCCCTGGGTTCAAGTGATTTCCCTGCCTCAGCCTCCTGAGTAGCTGCGATTACAGGCACCGCCACCATGCCCAGCTAATTTTTTGTATTTTTAGTAGAGATGGGGTTTCACCATGTTGGCCAGGCTGGTTTTGAACTCCTAACCTCAGGTGATCCACCTGCCTTGGCCTCCCAAAATGCTGGGGTTACAGGTGTGAGCCACCACACCCAGCCCAAAATACACATTTGTAACACACAAGTCAAGAAATAGAACATTAACAGCACCCCAGAATACCCCATACCCCTTCCCAACATTGTCTTCTTCTTTTTTTTTTTTTTTTTTTGAGATGGAGGCTTACTTGTCACCCAGGCTGGAGTGTAGTGGCATGATCTTGGCTCACTGCAAGCTCCGCCTCCTTGGTTCAAGCCATTCTCCTGTGTCAGCCTCCCGAGTAGCTGGAACTACAGGTGCCTGCCACCATGCCTGGCTAATTTTTTGTATTTTTAGTAGAAACGGAGTTTCAGGCTGGTCTCAATCTCCTGACCTTTTGATCCACCCGCCTCCGCCTCCCAAAGTGCTGGGATTACAGGCGTTAGCCACCACACCTGGCCAACATTGTCTTCTCTTTCCTCCTCAAGGGAACCCCCATCCTGACTTCTAACACTGTAGATCACCTTAGCTGGGTTTTTGTTTTTACCTTATATAAATGGAATTATGCAGTTTGCATGCTTTTGTGTTTGGCTTCTTTTGCTCAACATTATGCTTATGAGATTCATTTACACTGTTATATATAGCTGTGGTTTCTTTTTTTTCATTACTATGTACTGTGCCCTTCTGTGATACACCACAGTTTATTTAGTCCTTCAACTGCGAATGGACATTGGGTTGTTTCAACCTGGGCTATTACAAATAATGCTGTCATGCCCATTGTTTTTAGATGTCTCTGGCTGCACATTTATATTTAGAGAGAGACATTTAAAAGCAAGATTAAATATATATTCTTGTTGCTCTACAATCTTGTCGACTCTTTTAATTGTAGTAATTCTGGTGGGTTTGTAGTGGTATCTCATTATGGTTTTAATGTGCATTTTCTGATTTATTAATGAGGCTGAACACTTTTTCGTGTTTAATGGTCATTTAATGATTCTCTTCTGTGAAGCATCTGTTCCAAATGTTTTCCTATGTTTCTACTGGGTTGTCTTTTCTTTATCGATTGGCTGGAGTTTATATATTATTGACATAAGTCCTTTGAGACTTGTAGGCGCTACAAATGTATTTTCCTCTCCGTGGCTTTTTAGTCTTTTAATTATGTCTTTTTGACAGCAAAATTTCAGTGTGGTCAAATATTAATCTATTAGTCTTTTCCTTTATGATTCATGCATTTTTTTTTTGAGACGGAGTTTCACTCTTGTTGCCCAGGCTGGAGTGCAATAGCATGATCTCGGCTCACTGCAACCTCTGTCTCCTGGGTTTGAGCGATTCTCCTGCCTCAGCCTTCTGAGCAGCTGGGATCACAGGCATGTGCCTCCACGCCTGGCTCATTTTGTATTTTTAGTAGAGAGGGGGTTTCACTATGTTCATCAGGCTGATCTCGAACTCCCGACCTCAGGTGATCTGCCCACCTCGGTCTCTCAAAGTGCTGGGATTACAGGTGTGAGCTACTGTGCCTGCCCTGATTCATGCTTTTGAAATACAATTTAACAGATCTTTTCCTAATTTGATGTCCTGAAGGTATATGTCTCTATTACCTTCTAGATTAGTGCTGTCCAATAAAAATAGGAAGCCACATATACAATTTAAAATTGTCTAGTATCCACATTAAGAGAACAAAAATAATCAGATAAAACTAATTTTAGTAATGTTTAACTCAGTATATCCAAATTATTATTTCAAAATTTTAATGTTAAAATTGAGATTATTTTTAGTTTTTTTTCCTACTAAGTGCTTAAAATTCAGTGCAAATTTTACACTTAATAGCACATCTCAAGTGCTCAATAGCCATACATGAACAGAGCAATTCTAAAAGATTTATTGTTTTTACCTTTTCACATTTAGGTCTATGGTCTATCTGCAATTGGTTTTATTATTATTATTATTATTATTGAGGCAGAGTCTCACTCTGTTGCCCATGCTGGAGTGCAGTGGTGCCATGTTGGCCAGGTTGGTCTTGGACTCCTCACCTCAGATTATCCGCCCCCCTCGGCTTCCAAAGTGCTGGGATTACAGGCATGAGCCGCCGCACCCAGCCTAATTTTTATACTCTTAGTAGATACGGAGTTTCACCATGTTGGCCAGGCTGGTCTTGAACTCCTGACCTAAAGTGATCCACCCACCTCAGCGTCCCAAATTGCTGGGATTACAGGCATGAGCCACCACGCCCAGCTGATTTTTTCTAATATCAAAGTAATCACCAGGGTCTTCCCTTTTCTTTTGTTTCATTTATTTTCTTGGTTCTGAAATGTTTTTTAAAAATATGAAATGCTTAATGAATTTGTGTGTCATCCTTTCCCAGGTACCATGCTCATCTTCTCCATGTCATGCCAATTTTAATTTATGTGCTGCTGAAGTGAGCACTGGTTCTGGATTTATTTATTAGTTAACTTATTTTTGAGACAGCGCTTCACTGTGTCTTCCAGGCTGGAATTCAGTGGCATGATCGTGGCTCACTGCAACCTCCGCTTTCCAGGGCTCAAGCAATCCTCCTGCCTGGGCCTCCCAAAGTGTTGAGATTACAGGCATGAGCCACTGTGCCCAGCCTGGAATGTTTAACTGCTGACTTTGATGCTTGGTTTTGGTTGTACTAGATACTCCCACTACTTTTTTCTTTAAAAATTACTGGTTTGTTCAGCTCCTTAAAAATATCTTTGGTGTTTTAGACATCAAAATATGTGAGGCCAGGTGTGGTGGCTCATGCCTGTAATCCCAGCATTTGGGGAAGCCAAGGTGGAAGGATCTCTCAAGAGTTCAAAACCAGTCTGGGCAACATAGTGAGACCCCTGTTTCTACAAGAACTAAAATATCAGCTGGGTATGGTGGTGCATGCATGTAGTCCCAGCCCTTGGAAGGCTAAGGCAGGAAGATCTTGCTTGAGCCCAAGAGAGCGAGGCTTTAGTGACTCATGATCATGCCACTGCACTCCAGCTTGGGTGACAGAGTGAGACCCTGTCTCAGAAAAAAATAAAAAGTAGATTAATAAATGGAGAAACATTTTCTATGCTTCAGGTGACTTTAAAAATTAGGCCTAAACTTGACTGGGCATGGTGGCTCACACCTATAATCCCAGCACTTTAGGAGGCTGAGGCGGGTGGACTGCTTGGGGTTGGGAGCTCGAGACCAGCCTGGCCAATGTGGTGAAAGTCTATCTCTACTAAAAATACAAAAATTAGCCTGGCATGGTGGCAGGCATCTGTAATCCCAGCTACTTGGGAGGCTAAGGCATGAGAATCACTTAAACCTGAAAGGCAGAGGCTGCAGTGAGCAGAGGCTGCACTGCACTCCAGCCTGGGCAACAGAGTGAGACTTGATCTCAGAAACAAAACAAAAAACAAACAAAAAAAAATTAGGCCAATTTTTATTTACAGTTTACTCTTTAGTTTTCATCAAAGCAGTTTTTTTGTTTTTTGTTTTTTTTTTCTTTTGAGACAGAGTCTCTCACTGTCACCTGGGTTGGAGTGCAGTGGTGCGATCTTGGCTTACTGTAACCTTCCAGGTTCGAGCTATTCTCCTGCCTCAGCCTCCCAAGTAGCTGGGATTACAGGTGCCCACCACACCCAGCTAATTTTTGTATTTTTAGTAGAGATGGGGTGTCACTGTGTTAACCAGGCTGGTCTCAAACTGCTGACCTCGTGATCCACTCGACTCAGCCTCCCAAAGTGCTAGGATTATAGGCATGAACCACTGTGCCCAGCCCATCAAAGCAGTTAACTAGCATTTAGGGTAGATGGCCAGGCGTGGTGGCTCAGGCCTGTAATCCCATCATCTGTTTGGGAGGCAAAGGTGGGAGGATCACTCTAGTCTAAGAGTTTGAGACCAGACTGGCTAACATAGTGAGATCCCCATCTCTACCAAAAAAAAAAAAAAAAAAAAAACAGTCAGGTGTGGTGGTGCAAATCTGTAGTCCTAGCTACTTGGGAGGCTGATGCAGAACTACTTGAGCCCAAGAGTTTGAGGCTGCAGTGAGCTATGATTGTGCCACTGCACTCCAACCAGGAGGACAGAGCGAGACCCTGCCTCAAAAATAAATAAATAAAATCAAATAGACAATAGAATCTTCTGAGCTTTTCACCCTTTCCACAGGGTATAGGTGTCTGCAAGAAATAGTGAATGTTACAGGTAGACATTTTTCATTGCAGCATAACTAGGATACTTTTTCTAACCATGTTTCTGTGCAGACATAAATTCAGGCATCGTGCAGATGGCTCAGTTTGAAGGGCCTTTTCTTTTCTTTTTTTTTGAGGTGGAGTCTTGCTCTGTTGCCCAGGCTGGAATGCAGTGGCGTGATCTTGGCTCTCTGCCACCTCCACCTCCCAAGTTCAAGTGATTCTTGTGCCTCAGCCTCCCAAGTAGCTGGAATTACAGGTGCATGCCTCCACACCCAGCTAATTTTTGTATTTTTAGTAGAGACAGGGTTTTACCATGTTGGCCAGACTGGTCTTGAACTCCTGATCTCACATGATCTGCCAACCTTGGCCTCCCAAAGTGCTGGGATTACAGGCATGAGTCACTGTGCCTGGCCGATACCCTCCTCTTAAGTCTGGATTAGACCTGCTGGCTTGCTTCTTTTGTTTTGTTATGAGACAAGGTGTTGCTTTGTCCTCGAGGCTGGAGTGCAGTTGTGTGGTAGTCCACTGCAGCCTCAACCTCCTGAGCTCAAGAGATCCTCCTGCTTCAGCCTCCCGAGTAACTGGGATCACAGGTACATGCCACAGCTTCCACTTAATTTTCTGTAGAGGCAGGGTCTCACTATGTTGCCTATGCTGTTCTTGAACTTCTTGCCTCAAGTGATCTTCTCACTTCGGCCTCCCAAAGTGCTGGGATTCCAGGCATGAGCCACTGTGCCTGACAAGAAATAAGAAGGTTTAATTTATTGGTGTGAGCTGTCCAGTTGGCTGTGCTGAGAGTTGCTGATGTAAGGGGGGTTGAGGGCTAGGGTGAGAAGCCGTGATCCTTTCGAGCTTCTCTGCACCTCCACCTTCTGGAAAAGGGCAGGGTCCCCAGGGTCAGACTCCCTGCTAACTCTTGGTGGGCCCTGACTCAACACCCTTCTGACTTGTTGTCATTGTGGTTCCTGGCATGTGGCACCAAGCACTATTTTTTTTTTTTTTTTGAGTCAGGGTCTCACTCTGTTGCCCAGGTTGGAGTGCAGTTGTGTAGTCTCAGCTCACTGCAACCCTGACCTCCTAGGCTCAAGTGATCCTTCTGTCTCAGCCTCCAAAGTAGCTGGGATCACAGGTGCCCGCCACCAGACCTGGCTAATTTTTGTATTATTATTATTATTATTATTATTTTAGATATACTGGGTATCCCTATGTTGCCCAGGCTGGTCTTGAACTCTGGGGGGTTCCTCCCACCTCAGCCTCCCAAAGTACTGAAGTTACAGATGTGAGTCATCACCACTCAGGCAGAGCTTTTTAAAAACCAAATTGAGATTTTATTTCAAAATTAAAACAAGATTTTAAAATGTTTAAATTAGGCTGGGTGCATTGGGTCACACCTGTAATCTTAGCACTTTGGGAGGCTGAGGCGGCAGGATTACCTGAGGTCAGAAGTTCAAGACCAGCCTAGCTAACATGGTGAAACCCTGTCTCTACTAAAAATACAAAAATTAGTTGGGCATGGTGGTGCATACCTGTAATCCTAGCTACTTGGGAGGCTGAGGCAGGAGAATCGCTTGAACCCAGGAGACGGGGTTGCAGTGAGCCGAGATTGTGTCACTGCACTCCAGCCTGGGCGACAGAGTGGGACTCTGTCTCAAAATAAATAAATAAATAAAATGTTTAAATTATTTTCTTAGCCGGGCATGGTAGTGTGTACCTGTGGTTCTGGCTATTTCGGGGGCTGAGGTAGGAGGATGGCTTGAGCCTGGGAGATAGAGGCTGCAGTGAGCTATAATCATACCACTACTTTCCAGCCTGGGTGACAGAGCAAGACCTTGTCTCAAAAAAAAAATTATTTTCCTCTCAGTCCCAGGTATTCTAACAAGCCTTGACGTCCCCCGTTTTGAGATTACAGCCTGTGGCAAGGGCCTGGCAAACAGGTTCTGTGTGCAGAATTGAGGTCATTGTGGAGTAACATCTCCTTGGGCTGCATCAGCCTGTGGGTGAAAGTAAAGTTGGGTGCGGTGGCTCTCCCCTGGATTCCTTGATGCTTTTAATATCCTGAATCCTCTACCCCACTCTGCACGAGCCACATTGACACTCGTGCACCAAGGTACGTGGTGTGGCCCCAGTGCCCACAGGATCGCTTGTGAGAACTGCTCCTTCAGCCCCATCTGTGGCCTCTCCTTCTCCCAGGTGAAGTCTGGCTCCTGATGTTCATGCCACGCTCCTTCTCACCAGGGTGCACACGCATCACTGCCTCCGAAACACCTGATTGAAACCTGTTCCTGGTGGGGCCACCTCACCTCTCCAGGATGGCTTTCTCTGAAACCAGTTCTTCCATCGCAGTGGAAGTAAAGAAAATTATGAAAACTGGCTGGGCTCACGCCTGTAATCCCAGCACTTTGGGAGGCCAAGGGGGGGGCAGATCACTCGAGGTCAGGAGTTCGAGATCAGCCTGGAGAACATGGCAAAACCCTGTCTCTACTAAAAATACAAAAAATGAGCATAGTGGTGTGTGCCTGTAATCCCAGCTACTAAGGAGACTCAGGCATGAGAATTGCTTGAACCCGTGAGGTGGAGGTTGCAGTGAGCTGAGATCTTGCCATTGCACTCCACGCTGGGCGACAGAGCAAGACTCTGTCAAAAAAAAAAAAGAAAAAGAAAAAAAGAAAATTATGAAAACTCTCTCTGAATATATGGGTACCTCCTGAACAGGGAGGTGGCTGAGGGGAGGTCCTGGCAGGTGGGACAGAGTATCCTGGCAGGGTGGGAGCTGGGACTTCAGTGTATTCAGTGTCTGGACCTCAGTGGTGCCCTCTGTGACAAGTATCCATCTGCATCCACTGACTTATATGGGGGATCCTGGAGAAAAATCAATAATATGGTTTGGCTGTGTCCCCACCCAAATCTCATCTTGAATTTCAGCTCCCATAATCCCCACATGTTGTGGGAGGGACCCAGTAGGAGGTAATCAAATCATGGGAGCGGGTTTTTCCCATGCTGTAATGAATAAGTCTCATGACATCTGATGGTTTTATAAAAGGTCAGTTCCCCTGTACACGCTTTCTTGCCTGCTGCCATGTAAGATGTGCCTTTGGTTTTCCTTTGCCTTCCGTCATGATTGTGAGGCCTCCCCAGCCATGCTGAACAGAGTGTCCACCTCTTTCCTTTATAAATTACCTAGTCTCAGGTATGTCTTTATTAGCAGCATGAAAATGGACGAATACAACCAACTTCAATAGCTTAAGTGGGTCCAGCCACCACTCCAAAAGATAAAGGATTATAAACCATAGTGGCCTCCACACAGTGCTAACTCAGCATATGTGCAGAATATAAGCTGTGGGGCTATGGTGGCCTCCACCTAGATTTCAAATGTATTGAGCAGCCAGGAAGTCCCAGGCAGAAGTTTGTCCCAGAGGTGGAGCTATTGCAGAGACCCCCCACCAGGGCAATGCCTAGTGGAGCTGTGAGAGTGGAGCCACCTCTGAGATCCAAGAACTGTAGAGTGTTTTTTGTGTTTGTTTGTTTTTTGAGACAGAGTCTTGCTCGGTCACCCAGGCTGGAGTGAAGTGGCACAATCTTGGCTCACTGCAACCTCTACCTCCTGGGTTCAAGTGATTCTCCTGCCTCAGCCTCCTGAGTAGCTGGGATTACAGGTGTGTGCCATCACGCCCAGCTAATTTTTGTATTTTTAGTAGAGATGGGGTGTCACTGTGTTAACCAGGCTGGTCTCAAACTGCTGACCTCGTGATCCACTCGACTCAGCCTCCCAAAGTGCTAGGATTATAGGCATGAACCACTGTGCCCAGCCCATCAAAGCAGTTAACTAGCATTTAGGGTAGATGGCCAGGCGTGGTGGCTCAGGCCTGTAATCCCATCATCTGTTTGGGAGGCAAAGGTGGGAGGATCACTCTAGTCTAAGAGTTTGAGACCAGACTGGCTAACATAGTGAGATCCCCATCTCTACCAAAAAAAAAAAAAAAAAAAAAAAACAGTCAGGTGTGGTGGTGCAAATCTGTAGTCCTAGCTACTTGGGAGGCTGATGCAGAACTACTTGAGCCCAAGAGTTTGAGGCTGCAGTGAGCTATGATTGTGCCACTGCACTCCAACCAGGAGGACAGAGCGAGACCCTGCCTCAAAAATAAATAAATAAAATCAAATAGACAATAGAATCTTCTGAGCTTTTCACCCTTTCCACAGGGTATAGGTGTCTGCAAGAAATAGTGAATGTTACAGGTAGACATTTTTCATTGCAGCATAACTAGGATACTTTTTCTAACCATGTTTCTGTGCAGACATAAATTCAGGCATCGTGCAGATGGCTCAGTTTGAAGGGCCTTTTCTTTTCTTTTTTTTTGAGGTGGAGTCTTGCTCTGTTGCCCAGGCTGGAATGCAGTGGCGTGATCTTGGCTCTCTGCCACCTCCACCTCCCAAGTTCAAGTGATTCTTGTGCCTCAGCCTCCCAAGTAGCTGGAATTACAGGTGCATGCCTCCACACCCAGCTAATTTTTGTATTTTTAGTAGAGACAGGGTTTTACCATGTTGGCCAGACTGGTCTTGAACTCCTGATCTCACATGATCTGCCAACCTTGGCCTCCCAAAGTGCTGGGATTACAGGCATGAGTCACTGTGCCTGGCTGATACCCTCCTCTTAAGTCTGGATTAGACCTGCTGGCTTGCTTCTTTTGTTTTGTTATGAGACAAGGTGTTGCTTTGTCCTCGAGGCTGGAGTGCAGTTGTGTGGTAGTCCACTGCAGCCTCAACCTCCTGAGCTCAAGAGATCCTCCTGCTTCAGCCTCCCGAGTAACTGGGATCACAGGTACATGCCACAGCTTCCACTTAATTTTCTGTAGAGGCAGGGTCTCACTATGTTGCCTATGCTGTTCTTGAACTTCTGGCCTCAAGTGATCTTCTCACTTCGGCCTCCCAAAGTGCTGGGATTCCAGGCATGAGCCACTGTGCCTGACAAGAAATAAGAAGGTTTAATTTATTGGTGTGAGCTGTCCAGTTGGCTGTGCTGAGAGTTGCTGATGTAAGGGGGGTTGAGGGCTAGGGTGAGAAGCCGTGATCCTTTCGAGCTTCTCTGCACCTCCACCTTCTGGAAAAGGGCAGGGTCCCCAGGGTCAGACTCCCTGCTAACTCTTGGTGGGCCCTGACTCAACACCCTTCTGACTTGTTGTCATTGTGGTTCCTGGCATGTGGCACCAAGCACTATTTTTTTTTTTTTTTTTGAGTCAGGGTCTCACTCTGTTGCCCAGGTTGGAGTGCAGTTGTGTAGTCTCAGCTCACTGCAACCCTGACCTCCTAGGCTCAAGTGATCCTTCTGTCTCAGCCTCCAAAGTAGCTGGGATCACAGGTGCCCGCCACCAGACCTGGCTAATTTTTGTATTATTATTATTATTATTATTTTAGATATACTGGGTATCCCTATGTTGCCCAGGCTGGTCTTGAACTCTGGGGGGTTCCTCCCACCTCAGCCTCCCAAAGTACTGAAGTTACAGATGTGAGTCATCACCACTCAGGCAGAGCTTTTTAAAAACCAAATTGAGATTTTATTTCAAAATTAAAACAAGATTTTAAAATGTTTAAATTAGGCTGGGTGCATTGGGTCACACCTGTAATCTTAGCACTTTGGGAGGCTGAGGCGGCAGGATTACCTGAGGTCAGAAGTTCAAGACCAGCCTAGCTAACATGGTGAAACCCTGTCTCTACTAAAAATACAAAAATTAGTTGGGCATGGTGGTGCATACCTGTAATCCTAGCTACTTGGGAGGCTGAGGCAGGAGAATCGCTTGAACCCAGGAGACGGGGTTGCAGTGAGCCGAGATTGTGTCACTGCACTCCAGCCTGGGCGACAGAGTGGGACTCTGTCTCAAAATAAATAAATAAAAAAAGTGTTTAAATTATTTTCTTAGCCGGGCATGGTAGTGTGCACCTGTGGTTCTGGCTATTTCGGGGGCTGAGGTAGGAGGATGGCTTGAGCCTGGGAGATAGAGGCTGCAGTGAGCTATAATCATACCACTACTTTCCAGCCTGGGTGACAGAGCAAGACCTTGTCTCAAAAAAAAAATTATTTTCCTCTCAGTCCCAGGTATTCTAACAAGCCTTGACGTCCCCCGTTTTGAGATTACAGCCTGTGGCAAGGGCCTGGCAAACAGGTTCTGTGTGCAGAATTGAGGTCATTGTGGAGTAACATCTCCTTGGGCTGCATCAGCCTGTGGGTGAAAGTAAAGTTGGGTGCGGTGGCTCTCCCCTGGATTCCTTGATGCTTTTAATATCCTGAATCCTCTACCCCACTCTGCACGAGCCACATTGACACTCGTGCACCAAGGTACGTGGTGTGGCCCCAGTGCCCACAGGATCGCTTGTGAGAACTGCTCCTTCAGCCCCATCTGTGGCCTCTCCTTCTCCCAGGTGAAGTCTGGCTCCTGATGTTCATGCCACGCTCCTTCTCACCAGGGTGAACACGCATCACTGCCTCCGAAACACCTGATTGAAACCTGTTCCTGGTGGGGCCACCTCACCTCTCCAGGATGGCTTTCTCTGAAACCAGTTCTTCCATCGCAGTGGAAGTAAAGAAAATTATGAAAACTGGCTGGGCTCACGCCTGTAATCCCAGCACTTTGGGAGGCCAAGGGGGGGGCAGATCACTCGAGGTCAGGAGTTCGAGATCAGCCTGGAGAACATGGCAAAACCCTGTCTCTACTAAAAATACAAAAAATGAGCATAGTGGTGTGTGCCTGTAATCCCAGCTACTAAGGAGACTCAGGCATGAGAATTGCTTGAACCCGTGAGGTGGAGGTTGCAGTGAGCTGAGATCTTGCCATTGCACTCCACGCTGGGCGACAGAGCAAGACTCTGTCAAAAAAAAAAAAAGAAAAAGAAAAAAAGAAAATTATGAAAACTCTCTCTTGAATATATGGGTACCTCCTGAACAGGGAGGTGGCTGAGGGGAGGTCCTGGCAGGTGGGACAGAGTATCCTGGCAGGGTGGGAGCTGGGACTTCAGTGTATTCAGTGTCTGGACCTCAGTGGTGCCCTCTGTGACAAGTATCCATCTGCATCCACTGACTTATATGGGGGATCCTGGAGAAAAATCAATAATATGGTTTGGCTGTGTCCCCACCCAAATCTCATCTTGAATTTCAGCTCCCATAATCCCCACATGTTGTGGGAGGGACCCAGTAGGAGGTAATCAAATCATGGGAGCGGGTTTTTCCCATGCTGTAGTGAATAAGTCTCATGACATCTGATGGTTTTATAAAAGGTCAGTTCCCCTGTACACGCTTTCTTGCCTGCTGCCATGTAAGATGTGCCTTTGGTTTTCCTTTGCCTTCCGTCATGATTGTGAGGCCTCCCCAGCCATGCTGAACAGAGTGTCCACCTCTTTCCTTTATAAATTACCTAGTCTCAGGTATGTCTTTATTAGCAGCATGAAAATGGACGAATACAACCAACTTCAATAGCTTAAGTGGGTCCAGCCACCACTCCAAAAGATAAAGGATTATAAACCATAGTGGCCTCCACACAGTGCTAACTCAGCATATGTGCAGAATATAAGCTGTGGGGCTATGGTGGCCTCCACCTAGATTTCAAATGTATTGAGCAGCCAGGAAGTCCCAGGCAGAAGTTTGTCCCAGAGGTGGAGCTATTGCAGAGACCCCCCACCAGGGCAATGCCTAGTGGAGCTGTGAGAGTGGGGCCACCTCTGAGATCCAAGAACTGTAGAGTGTTTTTTGTGTTTGTTTGTTTTTTGAGACAGAGTCTTGCTCGGTCACCCAGGCTGGAGTGAAGTGGCACAATCTTGGCTCACTGCAACCTCTACCTCCTGGGTTCAAGTGATTCTCCTGCCTCAGCCTCCTGAGTAGCTGGGATTACAGGTGTGTGCCATCACGCCCAGCTAATTTTTGTATTTTTAGTAGAGATGGGGTTTCACCATGTTGGCCAGGCTGGTCTCGAACTCTTGACCTCAGGTGATCCGTCCACCTCGGCCTCCCAAAGTGCTGGGATTACAGGCATGAGCCACTGTACCTTGCTGAACTATAGAGTGAATAATGTGCAACTCCAGCCTGGGAGAGCTGAAGGCATGATACTTCAACCCATGACTGCTGCGTGAACTGAGCCCAGTGGCCACAGCAGTATAGTAGCCCTATAGTGCTAGCTCTACAGAGGCAGGGCTGCTCTACGCTTTGGGGACTCAACCCTCTCAATGTGTCCAGGTAGCAGTGCAGGAAATAAAAGATTATTCTGGGTCTTAAGATTTAATTTGTCCGCCTTGTTGGGTTTGGACTTACTTTGGGCCTGTTACTTCTTTTGGCCTATTTCTCCTTTTTGAAATGAAAACGTGTGCTGGGCATGGTGGCTCACACCCGTAACCCAGGTACTCAGGAGGGTGAGGCAGGAGAATCGCTTGAACCTGGGAGGTGGAGGTTGCAGTGAGCCGAGATCGCACCATTGCACTCCAGCCTGGGCAACAAGAGCGAAACTCCATCTCAAAAAAAAAAATAAAAAAGAAAAGAAAGAAAAGAAAACGTCTACCCTATATCACTATATCTGTCCTACCATTGTATTTTGGAAGCACATCACTTTTTTTTTTAATTTCAAATGCTCACAGCTGGAGGAAGATTTGCCTCAGGATGAATCGTGCCCTGGTTCTCACCCATACCTGATTTAGATGAGATTTAACTTTAAACTTTTGAGTTGGTCCTCCTGAAACAAGTTAAGACTTTTGGAGCTATTGGGATAGAACAAATGTATTTTGCACATGAGCAGGACATGAATTTGGGTGGTCGGGGCAGAAAGCTATGGCTTGAATGTATCCCCCAAAGTTCATGTGTTGGAAACCTAATCCCCAATGTGACAATGTTGACAGGTGCGACCTTTAAGAGGTGATTGGGTCACGAAGACTCTGCCTTCAGGAATGGATGAATGCCGTTATTGTGGGAGTGGGCTCATTATGATGTGAGTGGGTTCTTTATGAAGGATGAGCTCAGTCCCCTTTCTGCTCTCTCTCACCATGTGATACTTTCTGCCATTGTCCAACACAGCAAGAAGGCCCTCACCAGATGTAGCCCCTCTACTTGGACTTCATCAACCTCCAGAACCCAGAGCCAAATAAATTTCTGTTCATTATAAATTACCTGTTATAGCAGCACAGAATGGATGAAGACAAGTGTCTCTGAATGATTTACCCTGGAGAGAGGAAACTGGTTAAAAATGCAAATTTTTGAGTGTCTCCCAGAGCTCTGAATCTAAATCTCTGGATGTCTAAATCTCTGGATATCTAATTTTTAACAACTTTCCTGGTGATTCTTAAGCACATTAAAATTTGAGAACCGCTGCTCTATGTCCAATATCATTTTAACCTGGAAAACATGCACTCACCAACCCTCCAATCAATGTTATTACTTCGGTTTGCCTGATCATAAAGGTCACTAGAGGGCTTGATAAAAGTACACATTCTTAGGTCTTTCTGCTGGTGGGAATCATGTATAAAACAAAGCCCAAAATTCTACATTTAAACAATTTTTTATATGTTTTGCTTTTCTTGAGATGGGGTCTCTCCCTATCGCCCAGGCTGGAATGCAGTGGCGTGATCTCAGCTCACTGCAACATGTGCCTCCCAGGTTCAAGCAATTCACTGGCCTCAGCCTCCTGAGTAGTGAGATTACAGGTGCCCATCAACATGCCCAGTTCATTTTTGTACTTTTAGTAGAGACAGGGTTTCACCATGCTGGCCAGGCTGGTCTTGAACTCCTGACCTTGTGATCCGCCCCCCCACCCCCACCCCCACCCCCCTTGGCCTCCCAGAGTTCCGGGATTAGAGGTGTGAGCCACCACACCCGAGCTTCTGGAAGAATTTGATCCAGTGTTGCATTTTTCTTTCACCCACAGAGACAAGAATGAAGATAATAGCTACAGCATTTATTGAGGACTAATTATGTGCCCACCACCATGTAACTGATTCTCCTCAAAACCTCTGAGGCATAGACCACTGTACTACTGCCATCCCCATTTTATGGAGAAAATACTGAGGGGTTAAGTACCTTGCTAGGTGCAGGCAGTTATTAAAGCGGTAGAACTGGGATTCCAAACCATTCTTGTAACCAAAGCAACGCTGTGTCTCTGGACTTCATCCATACCAATTTATCTGATGCTCAAAATTTGTCTGCATTAAATGTGCTTTCGTGAAATGTATTTCTTTTTTTCTTTTTTGAGATGGAGTCTTGCTGTGTCACCCAGGCTGCAGTGCAATGGCACAACCTCCACCTCCCAGGTTCAAGCAATTCTGCCTCAGCCTCCCAAGTAGCTGTGATTACAGGCACCCACCACCACGCCAGCTAATTTTTGTATTTTTCGTAGAGACAGGGTTTCACCTTGTTGGCCAGGCTGGTCTTGAACTCCTGACCTCAGGTGATCTGCCCGCCTTGGCCTCCCAAAGTGCTAGGATTATAGGCAGGAGCCACTGCGCCTGGCCAAAATATATTTCTTATATAAAAGAGAACGTTTTCCTTGGCTGTGTTCTACTCATGGCTAAAGGTTTCCTCAAATGGGCCTTGTTTTTCTTTTTCTTTCTTCTCCTTCTCCTCCTTCTTCCTCCTCCTCCTCATCCTCCTCCTTCTTCTGTAGAACAGCTAGAAAAAGTCTTGTTCTTAACCCAAAGAAGCCTCTTCTAAAAATGTTTTCTATATCAGTCAGACTAATTAAATTGGAAAAGATCACCAACTAAATGATAAAACAAGGTAAAGCCTTTTGCTAATTATTTTTGAATAATTTATTCCTGGGCTCCCTGTGACTTGTTGAGGAATTGCAAGATACTGGGAAGTCTCTAATTAGGGAGTTGTAGAATAAACAGAAGTATAACGTTCACAGGAGTTAGATTTGAAGAAAATTGCTTTTAACACACAGACTCACAAGGAAGTGAGCATCTTGGCGGGGTTTATTTATTATGTGTTTTACTTTGAACCGACAACATGTGCGTTGATTAGGTCAAAAGTGTTCTTGTCCTCACATAGTGAAGGAAATGTATGTAAGATAAGGATGAATGTGGTAAGCAGGGAGATCCAGGCACGGCTGGCATTTGGCTTTGCTGTTGGCTGCAATGGGAACTGTGGACTGTGGGCAAATTAACGCACCACTTTATGAATGGCCTGGCTGGGTGCCGTGGCTCACTCTTGTAATCCCAGCACTTTGGGAGGCTGAGGTGGGTGGATCATGAGGTCAGGAGATTGAGACCATCTTGGCTAACACGGTGAAACCCCGTCTCTACTGAAAATACAAAAAAATTAGCCAGGCCTGGTGGCGGCACCTGTAGTCCCAGCTACTCATGAGGCTGAGGCAGGAGAACGGTGTGAACCCAGGAGGCAGAGCTTGCAGTGAGCCGAGATTGCGCCACTGCACTCCAGTCTGGGCGATAGAGCGAGACTCCATTCAAAAAAAAAAAAAAAGACAGTCTCGCTCTGTCACCCAGGCTGGAGCACACTGGCGTGATCTCAGCTCACAGCAACCTCTGCCTCCCAGGTTCCAGTGATTTTCCTCCCTCAGCCTCCCAGGTAGCTGGGATTACAGGCGCCCACCACCATGCCCAGCTACTTTTTTGTATTTTTAGTAGAGACTGGGTTTCACCATGTTGGCCAGGCTGGTCTCAAACTCCTGACCTCAGGTGATCCACCCGTCTCAGCTTCCCAAAGTGCTGGGATTACAGGCGTGAGCCACCTTGCCCAGCCTAGTTTTTGTATTTTTAGTAGAGACGGGGTTTCATCATATTGGTTAGGCTGGTCTCAAACTCCTGACCTAGTGATTCATCCGCCTCAGCCTCCGGAAGTGCTGGGATTACAGGCGTGAGCCACCATGCCCAGCCTTACATGTGTTTTTCTAAAGGCACTTAGAAATCAATGGGTAGGGCTTGGCAGCTTTAGGAAACCGTTCCAGAATTCTACTGTGCCCATGGACCCAGAAAAACACAAGATGAGGACAAACAAGGAAAGCTTAGGTTTTCCCTGGAGAAAGAGGAAAGGCAGAAACAGACAGGACCACACAACTGGCCAGAAAGACCACCTGTAAGTGCCAAAAGAACCACACAGGCCACACCTTTAATTTCAGCACTTTGGGAAGCCAAGGTAGAAAATCACTTGAGGCCAGTAGGTTGAGAACAGCCTGGGCAACATAGCAAGACCCCATCTCTACAAGAAATTTTTTTTTTTTTTTTTTTTTTTTTTGAGACGGAGTCTGGCTCTGTCGCCCAGGCTGGAGTGCGGTGGCCGGATCTCAGCTCACTGCAAGCTCCGCCTCCCAGGTTCACGCCATTCTCCTGCCTCCACCTCCCAAGTAGCTGAGACTACAGGCGCCAGCCTCGTTGCCCGGCTAGTTTTTTGTATTCTTTAGTAGAGACGGGGTTTCACCGAATTAGCCAGGATGGTCTCGATCTCCTGACCTTGTGATCCGCCCGTCTCGGCCTCCCAAAGTGCTGGGATTACAGGCTTGAGCCATCGCGCCCAGCCTACAAGAAATTTTTTAAAGGCTGGGTATAGTGGCTCAAATCTATAATTCCAACACTTTGGGAGGCTGAGGTGGGAAAATTGGTCACTTGAGCCCACAAGTTCAAGACCAGCCTGGGCAACATAGTGAGACCCTGTGTCTATAAAAAAAAATTAAAAAAAAAAAAAATCAGACATGGTGGCCTATGTCTGTAGTCCCAGCTACTTAGGAAGTGGAGGCAGGAGGATCCCTTGAGCCCAGAAAGTTGATGCTGCAGTGAGCTGTGTTCATGCCACTGGACTTCAGACTGGGTGACAAAGCAAGACCCTCACACACACACACACACACACACAAATTTCTTTTAATTAGCTGGGCATGGTGGCATGCACCTGTAGTCCTTACTACTAACGACGCTAAGGTGGGAGGGCCACCTGACCCCAGGAGTTCAAGACCCCAGGAGTTCAAGGCTGCAGTGGGACATGATTATACCACTATACTCCAACCTGGGCAACAGAATGAGACTCTGACTCTAAAAAAAATAATAATAGGCCGGGTGCGGTGGCTCACACCTGTAATCCCAGCACAGTGGGAGGCTGAGGCAGGCAGATCACTTGAGGTGAAGAGTTCGAGACCAGCCTGGCCAACATGGTGAGACCCATCTCTACTAAAAATACAAAAATTAGCCAGGTGTGGTGGCGGGTGCCTGTAATCCCAGCTACTCCTGAGGCTGAGGCAGGAGAATCCCAGCAGTTTGGGAGTCCAAGGCGGGCAGATCACCTGAGGTCAGGAGTTCGAGACCAGCCTAACCAACATGGTGAAATCCTGTCTCTACTAAAAATGCAAAAACTAGCCTGGCATGGTGGGTGCCTGAAACCCCAACTACTCGGGAGGCTGAGGCAGGAGAATCACTTGAATCGGGGAGGCGGAAGTTGTAGTGAGCCGAGATCGTACAATTGCACTCCAGTCTGGGCGACAGAGCGAGACTCTGCCTCAAAAAATAAATAAATAAATACATAAATAAAATTTTAAAAAATGAAAATAAATAAACCACCCAGAGGGCGCTCTAAAGCAATAGTTAGATGCTCTCAGGAGGACTTGCCCCCCAACACTGGTGCTGAAATACACCTGGAGCAGGGGCTCCTCTTACCTTATGCCGGGGGTCAGGTGTGGGGGATACTCTGCTATGAGTCTCTGCACCTGCTCCCTGGAGGGCTGGATTGGGGTTAAGCGCTCTGTGAGAGCAGCTTTGAAAGGCACTGCCCTGCCCATGGCTCGCCGTGTCCTGGGAGGGAGACCCAACAGTCAGGCCAGCCAGGTCTGCTGTCCTCGAGGTTAACATGCCTTACTGCCCTGGGTCTGCACGACATCCACCAAAAGGAAGATTCTAAGAGCCGCACTGTGCAACAGACAGGCTTTGCTGCTATGAGAGCAAGACCCTGGAATAAACTTTTGAAGTTTTGCTTGAAAATAACATTAACAAGCTGGGTGCAGTGACTCATGCCTATAATGCCAAAACTTTGGGAAGCTGAGGTGGGCAGATCACCTGAAGCCAGGTGCAGGGGCCATTGAAAATAATATGCTGAGAATAGATGGGGCTCAAGGACAGTGTCTCTAGCTGGTTGCACTTTCAATGAACTCCAGTAGTCAAGGATACTATCTCTAGTTGAACTTTTGATGAACTCTAGTGGGCGCCAAGAAGGCAGACAAAATAAGAAAGAACTTAGAAACAAAGAACTAAGCAGTAGGTTATATCTGGGTGCAGAAAGTTGTTTTGTATTATGTCATTTTTGCTGACGTGGGATTTATGGGGTATAAATAAAGTGAGGCGGAGGCCTTAGGCGCGGCCGCCATGTTCTCTGTTTGTCTTCGTCTTTTGTGTCTGTGTCTGTTCATTCTCCACTACCCCCGGCACGGGCCCCAACAAGTGGCGCAGCGAGCAGGGTGCACAGGGTGAGTAGTGGGGAACAAGAAGGGGAACCCCCTAGGAGCGGGTAAAACCCGGGAATTAATTAAGGGGAACCTTCTTAAGCTTTCATTATGGGGAATTCCAGTTCCTTGGCCTCGGAATATGTAAGATTATTACAAGGGCTTCTACTTTCTACTGGGGTTGATGTGAAAGAGAGAACTTTGCGGAAATTGTTTGCTCATGTGGAACAACATTGCTCTTGGTTTCAATATCAAACTGAAGTACAATTAAATAAGCGAGAATGGCAACAGGTTGTTAAAATCCTTCGTCAAGCGCATCAGCGCGGCGATGTAATGTCAGCGTCTTTGTGGGCCCTTTGTGCCACTATTACTCAGGCTTTGGAGCTCTTAGAGACAGACTCTGAAAAGGAAGAAGGCAGGGATGAGGGGTCTTTGAAGTCTCCGCTAGCCGTTTCTCCTCCTTTAGATAATTTTGTAACTGAAGGAGAAGGTCCTTTGCGTGATAATGTGTCTCATGAAAAGGAATCAGAAATTCAAAAGGAGCTTCAGCCGGTTGTTCAATTGTTACAACAAATTTTACAATTGCAGTTATCTCCCCCTCAGCCTTCTCCTCCACCCACTCCTGTTTTTACTTTTCCGTGGTTCATCCACCTCCATCAGTACCTAAGGCAGAAGAGGAGGACAGTTTTCCCCCACCGCCACCGTCAGTGGAAATGCTGCCTCGTTCAGGCACAGTTTTTGCTGTTCCTGCTTCTACTGCCAAAGCTGTAATTAAGGTATTGGATTCTCAAGAGGATGAGGATCCTTTACAATTGTTCCCCATTATTAGGCAACCTTTTGGTCCTAATGACCAATTTCCTCAAGGGGGTATAAATGTACAGTATAATGTTCTTCAATTTAAGTTTCTTAAAGAAATGAAGGCAGCTATTGCTAATTATGGCCCTCAATCTCCTTTTGTCATG